>NW_027395713.1:28186-392384 GCF_047715665.1 Aspergillus karnatakaensis | reverse complement strand
TTTTTTGCCTTTCTGTTTCTGGATTCCTGGGCTCCAGGAGTCCGGGATCGTTGTGTCAGCCATTTCGGGTTAGACTGTTCCGCTATGGAGAACAATCATGGGCTCCTGAATGACGGAGTCGTCGGAGTCTTATAGATCAGAATCCAAGCAAACTGTGTCCGCGGTAAGCGAATTGTCCTCTGAAAAAGCCTCTTGAGGATAGGAAAATAGCCACTCACATCATTGGTCCGGATCGGTGATAATAGAGCGAATTTGGGATTGTACGTAAGTAGAGGTGTTTTGGTGAGTCTCTCTGCTGGCGAGGCGCCTGACACTTGGATGGCCTATCATCCACTCATCACATTTTCGTAATCGCCGTGAGACTCCGGGGTATTCAAGCCAAGGCTGATCGCTTGTAACCTTGCGTAACGGCGATTTGACGGGCTGGAAACGGTGAACTTGTGGGGACGCAGGAAGAATCGGCAGGGTTGAAATCAGAAAGGGAGAGGCCGGGATGGAGTACGTAATAATCCAAAGGGATTGCCTTGCACAGAAGGGAAGGATTCTGGTCACGCAGACAGCTGCGACAGGGACGGTGATCTGGAAGTTGCATTATTCTGCGCTTTCTGATCTGTCTGACTCTGTCCTTTTCTCGTTAAACAATCTGGATACGATATAAGGCACTGCAGTGTCTTTATGGACTAACCCGATATGAGCTGGATAGTATTTACAACCTTACTCAGTTAGGAAACACTGTCAGCACACAGCCAAGCGCCAGGAAAAATTAATAGGAAAAAGAGTGGGTGGGACTCACACGGGCCTGTCCAAAGACTCAAAAGCTAGTCGTAGTCTGGTGGGCTGAGTTTTAAATGTTCCATACTGGCGCTGCTCGAGATCCCGTCCAAAGCTCAGTTCTCAATGGACCGGTGACTCTGATCCCCTCACTACAATCATGGATCCTAGCGAATTTAGCTCTTACTTAGGAGCCAGGACCCTCTTTCTCCCCAGAGGTTGATTATCATCACCTTGTTGAGCCGGCGCTGTTCTAAAGGAGTCCAGAATCCAGGCAGGCGATTGCCGCGTCGTTAGTTGTGACTCCATCCCATGGCGCTGGCAATGGCATGGCATCCAGGCATGGGCGCCTTCCGGGCTCCATTAAGACTGGGCGTGCGTTTTTAATTATTCACTCTGTGAGAAAGTCACTAAGGGACGGTCCCTCGCTCCTTCCTTCCCAGATTGTCCCAGCGCCTTGCTAGCAACTCTCAATAAACTCTCTCCTGTTCCAAGTTCCAATCCCACCACTAATTAGCTTACTACTTATGTTGTGTCAACGTCGTGTCATCTGAGCCAGCATGTGCATGACTAACGGCAATAGGCAATGGATCGTGGAGCTCTAGCGGATGGTAGATCAGGAATTCTGCATCCATACCAATGCCATGCTCATCGACTAAACAAACCCGCTTCTGGGCCACAAGGCTCCCTGATTGTGTTCCACCTTTCCTCTTTGAATTTTTCTTTGCTCTATTTTCAGCTGAATCTCTTACCGGTGATCTGGCCCAATTATCTCCATTCAATCCTCCATACTACTACACCTAAACCAGGAACTGAGAGATGTGCGACCTCGGGACTTGTCCTCCGTATGGAGCTGCCTTCCTTGTACCTTGCCTCAGCGCCTGCCTGATGACCCCCCCTGTGTCAGAAGTCTTAAGCCCCAGTTGAAGCTAGTGCTTCCTTTGCATATCATTGCTACAGTCATCCATGGATCCGCCCTGCCTTTGATGCTACGCTTCCATATATACCTCCTTCCTCTTCCTGCCTTCAATATCCCGGACCTGCCTTTCACCCTTCCCATAAAAAAATGATACCTGCTCGCAATCTACGCCTGCTCGACTACTGCACTTAGGCATCACCATATCATCGCCAAACGCCTACACCTTCTACAACAATTATCTTCGACCTATGACCTACTACCCACAAACACAAGCGCCCTTCGTGGGCTCGCATTGGGCCCAGAATAGCCAACCATGCGTTCATTCATCGACTCTCCAAGATTTCATTTATGCCTTCCCGAAACCCAGGCTAAGCGGCCGTGTTACAAAGCCTCGTAGCGCTGGGAATAGTCCTTCGTCTGCCGGCAGACGAAGGACAACCACCATGCCTCACAGTTCGCCTATGTACCAACAACTTCCAAGCCAGGATTACCAGTCCTCTGTGAATGCTGCTATGATGGCGTCTGCAATCCAGAGCGAAAGACGGTCTCGGCCCATTAGCTGGCACCCTGCATCAAGGCAGCCAGAATATTCAGTTCCACAACACTACTATCCTGCGAATGCAGATACCAATTCTCAAATGTTCTCAGTAGCTCATGCCGGCCCTCAGCCCATGCAAGCGATGGCCAATACCTTCGATGATGGGAGTATGTTGCAATCATATGCTCCATTCGACATCTCCACCTTGCAGCACAACTTTGCCCCTACTGCGGAAAATCAACTGCCGATACAACGGTCGTCTTTTCTGCAGGCCAATGATCCTCAATTCGACGGCGTCTCTTGGGAAGGGTCCACGCCGGGCTTGACTCCTTCCTTTGTACAGCCTACTTCGAATAGCTGGCCATTCGACATGGTATCAATGAACCAGAGCGTCCCGTCCGTAGGAGCCCCTGCCTCTAACTACGGCAGTGTCTCGTCACCGGGACGTATGACGGAACCTGTCACCCCTGACTTTCTTCCTATTCAACATTTTGGCGATGATCTTGACTCGCAATCTATGCCTATTCTCGAGAAGGCGGACCCCGAGGACGAACTTGTCGGAATGGGCCTCTACAACAACCCAGATTCCCTCACAGAAGGGTCATTGTACGGATTGAACGGCAAAGGCTTGAAATTGGAGGAAACATTCACGCCTTCCCCTGAGAATGAGGCGGATGAAGACGACGCGGAAGATGATGACGACCAAGGGCCAATTCCAGAGCGAGCTAGTGAATCCCATCAACAACCAAACTCACATTACGACGCAAGCCAACAGACCAACAACGCCAGTGGCATGATGATGCAAAACTCCTTTTTCTTCGAAGACGATGAAGATGTGCAACAGCGTGGTATGGTCGAGACACAACCTCCCTTCAGTGTTGGAGCAACCCCATGCATGAATTACGGATACGGATGGATTTGAGTTGACTCGTCCCTGCATTATTTTCTTTTCACATTTTTATCGCATAGCGCGGAGTTTGAATTTTTAGAAGGGACAGCATAGCATAGCATACAAGCAAGGGATACCCAGGACTGGTCAAATGGACTGGAGGGCGTTATTCACTATTCTGCATCAGATAGACATCAACAATCATAACACATCATAATGTAATCGATTCTATTGTCCATTACAGGTACAAAAATGAAACTTGACCATGAAATTGAAACCACACTCAAATGATTTCGGACGGAACAACATTTTTCCACGCATAAAAATCGCAGACCCTGAATATACAGCCACTCTCTTCTCTCTGCTAACAATAAAAGAAAGCACTTGAAAATTATGGCAAAAGTCATATTCACACCATGGAAAACCCATGCTGATCTCCTCACCGTAAGGAGCCAGTTCTACCCCGCGCCTGACTATGAAGGATCTGATTTGCGCTCTCATGCCTGCGCAACAGTATGTATTGATTGATCTTCTTCTATCGACTGCCCATAGGCTTTGTGAATGGTGCTAATTGCGTTCTAGGTTGGAGCCTGGAAATTGCGCGGCAATTTGCCGCACTCTGTTGAGGCCACGGCGCTCTTGACAGATGCGATTCTCCACGACGATGCGCAGAAAAACTCCGTGTTTTCGATTCGAGCTACGTATTCGGCTGCTTTTTGTCGGTATGTTCTTTGTAGTTGCATTGTCTTCTATCTCCTCGAAGACTGCCGAAATTACCTCTCTCAATCGAATTAAAACCTTTCGAACTGAGATACTAACTGACTCTAGATTCGTGACCGGTCTTGTTGACTCAAAGCTTTACGGCGCCCGTAAGAGCATGTTTGGGAGAGCTATGGATCTAGGTCTCCCTGCCTCATTCGTTGAGTTGAGGCACGAGGCGACGCATCGCGAGTTACCGAGTTTGACAGTGTTGAGGGATTCAACCGTGAGGTCATTAACCTGGTTGTGGGACTTTTACTGGCGGGGTGTTACGCATGCAGTTGAGCCGGGGATTGGGCTTGGGGGCTTGGAGATGGGAGAGGCAGTGCGTGGGGATGGCGAGGGTGATGGGGTTGAGGTGGCCTTGAGAGGTTCTCTGGAGCAAGCGAGGGCGCTAGTTGATGGGGTCAGTTCTGGGTCTAGTTCTGTGGGTGAGCCGCCGAAGAAGAAGAGGAGAGTTCAACAGGAGTTGGCTTCGGTTGCGACGCAGGTGGTTTCTACGCTAAAGGAGTTGAAGGGGGTGACGGTGCTTGTGCGGGCTCTGTTGAGGGATGAAACTTTGGTTCCTTCGGGGCGGAGGTAAGGGCTTTCTCTACTTTTGTGAGATGCATGCTGACCTTTAAGACTTGGTGATTCCATGGCCGAAGTCATCGACAAGTGGGATCCGTTTTTACAGTCGGTCGCGGAAGGATATCCTTCATTTGTCGTCACTTTGGTAGAAACGATGGTTGATGAGCTAGCCTTTTCTAGTTCACCAAATACGAAGAGTGACCCCTTCTGCGAAGGCGTGTATACATGGCTGGACCATATACTACGATCTGGGCAGTGGAGTACGCATAGACGGGTTTTGTCATATTCTTATATCCAGACCGTTTGCGAGGGTAGCACGAATCATTGGACAACCCTACTGAAGAAGAGTCTCGGAAAGAAGGGAAACAATCTACCTGCGATATCTTCCCCTCATTCATCGGATGAACCTCCCTCAATATCGGAAATAGATGACGACCTGAAGACATTGAGAAATTTTGGCTGGGAACCGGCAGATAGCTGGGATAACCGGCAGTTAGGCATAGTATAGTCATAGACCTGTTGTATACCATTTGTATACACTAATGTTAACACTATACCATCTTTACAACGACGTCCGGCCTCCACCAATTTGTATAGATCGCAGAGTACACGCACCGCCACATATAGTGGCTGATACTTCCCCGGCCAGCCTATGAGGTAATCCCCATTATACCCCTCTTCAAATAACCCGGCATTAGACATCGACACCGGCGTTATCACCGAACGACTCCAAATATCCCGATTATAAAACGCGGATCGCAGACGTTTTCAAATAAACGGTTTTTGTTCACTGTCCATGAGCTTCGTCTTTATACGCGCCACAAGGCCGACACCATTCCCCAAGGTCCTTGCTAGTTTTACGAGATCATCGCTGCCGCGATCCAGAAAGATGCATATCCAGTCGCTACCTATGTGTATGTCGCCATTCCTCTTGCGATGATCGATTGTTTGTTTTGAATCAGTTCTGAAACGATATAGGGACGGGGAAGGGCAATAACTATGCCTACCTGGTGACAGATGAGCCAACGAAGCAGTCCGTCATTATTGATCCTGCTAATCCGCCTGAGTATGTTGACTTTTGCTTTGGTATATATCGGAAGCATAGCTGATTCTCTATCTAGAGTGGTCCCTGAGCTCGAGGCTCAAAGTAAGGCTGGTAAGATCAATTTGACTGCCATCGTAAACACACATCAGTACGTAATGCTCCTCTCCTCTGTATTTTGCCATATTAACCATGCCATAGCCATTGGGACCATGCCGGCGGCAATGAGGAAGTTCTCAAATCATTCAAGGTCCCCATCATCGGCGGAAAAGACTGCAAGTCTGTCACCAAAACCCCCGCCCACGGGGAAGTCTTCAAAATCGGAGAGCGGATCTCCGTGACGGCGTTGCATACGCCTTGCCACACGCAGGATAGCATTTGTTATTTTATGCAGGATGGCGATGAGAAGGTTGTTTTTACTGGCGACACGCTGTTTATCGGTGGTGAGTAACTCAGTTTTAGGGACGAGAGATTTGCTGAGACGTGTATAGGATGCGGACGGTTCTTCGAGGGTACTGCGCCGGAAATGCACAAGGCTTTGAATGAGACGTTGGCTTCTTTGCCGGATGACACCAAGGTTTATGTATGTTCAGCTGATGTCGCTGACTTCTGAGAAGTGGCAAGGCTAACCATCATAGCCCGGACACGAGTACACCAAAACCAACGTGAAATTCTGCCTTGCTGTCTCGCAGTCTGAACCTATCAAGAAGTTGGAAGCTTTTGCGAATGCGAACCAGCAAACACAGGGCAAATTCACAATTGGTGATGAGAAGGTATGGCCTCGATCTCAATGACTTGAATTCGGACTAATGTTGTCTGTAGCTTCATAATGTCTTCATGCGGGTTAATGTAAGTTGTGCTCACCTAGACAGTATGTCCTAAACTGACAGCATGTAGGACCCCGAAGTGCAGAAGAAAACAGGCAAGACGGACCCCGTTGAAGTCATGGCTGCTCTGCGAGAGATGAAGAACTCCATGTAAACCAGGCAAACCTCAAAACTACAATTTGCTCCGAACAAGACTCATGTTCGTGCCATGAACCAGATTACAAACGTAAACACAACAGTCAAAACACAAAGTAAATGCATCATTCATTCTCTATGATTCTCTATGAATAAAAAAAAATACATAAGATGGCAAGTTGTATCCCGTCTTACCACCCAGCCTCCCATTCCCATACTTAAATGGGGTCCAAGCCGGGCTATCGTTCGGGGATTCCAGTCAGACTGGAAAAGTAGATATTCATCTTGCTTCACTGTCCACACTCACGCGCTCTGGATATGTATTTCGGCAGCGGCGAGCTCTAGCAATTTTAGAAGCTGTTGTGTAAAACGAGAAAAAAAGACAAAAGAAAAACGTCTAGCTAATGAGGGAAACGGAACGCTCTCTCAGGGCAACATTAAGCACCTGAAGAAGGCCGATAGGTCCTCTGATGATTGTGGAAATCAATACATGGATGTATTGAGGTCATGCCGGTATTTGGTCGCTCAATTTCAGAGATTGAGGTTGTGAGAAAGATCAAAACTCTACCCACAAAAAAATTCTCTTAAATTCAGCCTTGCAGTCACGTGAGACATGTTTCCCCCCGGAAACCCACCCGGAGCTCCAAAACCACGCGATCGAGCTAGAGCTCTACAGATACACTCGGATCACAGCAATTGACCCTCAAACAACACCCTAATACCATGCGATAAAGCGTCCAGACAACCCAACATGGAAAAACTCCTCCGCCACCTCCTCCGCACCACCACCCCGCGCTCCGTCCTCCGAACAACCTACTATACAGCCTCCGCATTCTGCCTCCTCACACTAACATGGGAGCACATATTCACGGTCCAACTCGCCGAGGGACCCTCAATGTACCCGACTTTCTCACCTAGAGGCGACTACCTGCTTGTTTCGCGGCGGCATCAACACGGGAAGGGTGTGGAGGTTGGCGATGTAGTACGGTTCTACCATCCGAGTTTTCTGGGTGTGCATGGCGCAAAGAGAGTACTAGGTTTACCGGGGGACTTTGTCTGTCGGGATGAGGCACTTGCTACGGAGGTGGGGGGGCTGGGCGAAATGATTCGGGTATGTCTTTTTTCCCCCCCTCTTGCTGTTGCGCAGCAGGAGGAGGAGGGTGTCTACTGGAGTTATTGGGGTCATTGAGTGCTCATGCGATTGGCTTGTTTACGCAGGTACCGGAAGGGCATGTTTATGTTGGCGGGGATAATCTGCCGTGGTCGAGGGATTCGAGGAATTATGGCCCGATTCCGATGGGGTTGATTAACGGGAAGGTGATTGCGCGTGTTTGGCCGTTGTCGAAGATACAATGGGTGGAGAATTCGTTGAAGCCGGCTGAGGAGGCGGATTTATGATGAGGGTTTTTTATATCGCTGTCTTGGATCTCTTGTATACTATGAGTGCATATTCGGAGTTGGAGTTGGTTGGAGTTGGCTGGATTTGAACGGTGCTATATTCATACATATGGTTGTACAGTACATCTCTAGAAACGAACATGATAGAAGACAGAATGGCGAACCAAACACTACCCGCGCATCCTGAGTGTGTTCCTTCGCTTGTAAGGGAGAGCTTCGGATTTCTTGCGCCGAAGTTCAAACTCGGCATCAGCGAAGCCAGTCTGCTTCATGACTTCGAGAGTGTTTTCGTCGAAAATGGTTCGGAACAGGTGTGCTCCAATGGGCTTCAGGCGGTACCGCGCTTGTAATGTTCGGAGGAGCAGGTTGTCGCGGTCCGTCTCACGGGCCTTGATGGACGCAAAATCTAGAGGCTTGGAATTCTTTTGTTCCAAGACAAACATTGACAGACGGTGGTAAGGACTGCCCTTTTGAGCAACCGGGGGCAGCCAAGGCAGGACGACTTGAGAGTCAGTCGATAGTGCGGCCAGGTCGATCTTGTTGTTGACGGCCGAAAGGGGGACGTTGACGGCAAAATAATGCATCTTGTAATCAAACTTGTCCTCTAAGACATTGGGGACGTCAGAGTCCACGACGGCGATTGTCACTAGCTTCTCACCACCATCGAACATCTGCACATCGAGTTTTGGGACATTAGTGCTGACCAATGAGTCGACAAACTCTCCTGGCTGCACGGCCTTTCTGTTGAAGTAAAGTTTCACGTCGACCACCGGATCACAATAAGGGAGGACATCGGGGATGACTTTCATCTGCGTTATTCTTTGAACGATGATCTTGCGGCGGTACTCTCTCCATTTCTGATCGGCCAGGTGACGGTAAATAGGCTTGGACATATCACCTAGTTGCGGCTGTTAGCATTTTTCAAGTACCACAACAGACTAAGCATACCAAGTCCGTCCTCAAATCGTTTCTTGACCAACGGGTCGTTGATATCCGCGAGAACCTTGAGCTTCTCGAGATGGCGTTCCAACGCGCCGAGCCTAGACTTGATGGAACCATTTTTTTGTTCTTCCTCTGGCAAAGCCTGGAGCCTCGCAATCTTCTCGCTGGTCGCTGTGATATCCTTGAGCTTCTCCTCCCTATCTGCAAGCAGAACTTTCCGCGCCTCCTGAAAGCACTGATACGGTAGCTCTTCGAAAGGTATGCCGGGCGTATCCTGTAAAGCGGCACGGCGACGACGGGATCCAACCGGAAGAATACCTTGTCGTATCAGTCTGCGCTCCAACCGAGGACTCGAGACGAGTGTTGGATCGGGCGCCTTGTAAAAAGGCACCCTCGCGGCTTCGGGCTGGGCTTCATCGCGGACAATAGTCGTTGTCTGGAACGTTCGTGTCGTTTGGAGCTGGACGCTCGAAAGTCCTCTGATTGATGATTTATGAAGGCATTGAATGAGAGGCCTAGAGGCCCGCTCACAATGGGCCATTGTTGCTGGGTGATTGGAGTCGCTGGAGATAGGAGGAGATGGTCGACTTGCTCCGATGCTGAGGGCAACTCTGGCCGGGAACTTTTTTTTCCAGGTTTGCCAAGCCTCACCACTAGTGCCAACTACCGCTTCAAATCGGACTTTTGGCTGCCTTTAATCAGACCAATTCCACCTCTACACAGCAAAACCTACTTCTCAGGCAACTTTCGCTTGCTGCGCCGTCACAATGGTCGGGAGCAGCGCTTTTGGCACCTTTCGATGGCTGTCACGGAGCTCAAAGGGTTTCCTTTCTGGCGCTGAAGCCACCACCGTATGGCTCACCCAACCCACGCGGAGGTAACCAGTGACTGATAAATTGTACAGCAGAAATGCCTCTCGCGCTCAATAAGTACAGAGACGGCAGGCAACAATCCTCAATACCTCTCGAGAGAAGAGCTTCTCAAGAAGTGGGCTCCGAAACCGGTCCTGGCGACTACTTATTCATTCCCAACCATGGAGCCCGTCAAGTTCGTCGAATACCAACGCGATCACCTCATGATGCCTCTTCGAAGAGATATTCTACACCGCGCCGTTATCTACGAAGGTGATTCGACCCGACAAGGCTCGGCGAGTACAAAGTGGAGAAAGGACGTGCATGGAAGTAATAAGAAGCTGTTCGCGCAGAAGGGAACTGGAAGGGCGCGTGCTGGTGATAAGAAATCGCCTATTCGGCGTGGTGGTGGTGTCGCTTTCGGTCCTCATCCCCGAGACTTTTCGTCTTCGCTGCCGGTGAAGATCTACGACAAGGCCTGGCGGATCGCTCTCAGCTATCGATACAAGCGAGGGCAGCTGATTATCATCGACGACAAAATCGGCATTCCAGAAGGTGCAACGACACATTTCATCAAGGAAATGTTCCAGATTAACCGTTGGGGCCGAGAGTTTGGCCGGTCAACTCTGATCACAGAGCGACCAGATGAGGAGCTGTTTGCGACCGTGGGCCAACTCGGCCATCACGCGAAAATCCTTGATCGACAAGATGTTGATGTCAAGGATTTGCTGGAGACAGGGCGATTGATCGTGGAGAAGAAGGCTTTGGATCTCATCCTCCAAACACACTCGCGCGATCTGACGGGCGAGCCGGCGAAGGCTATATACGATTATTAGGTGATACTCTAGGGTCTGCTGCTTTCTCTTATCAGGCACTTGGCCTGGCTGTACAAATAGATATATTCCTTACCTGTATGAATGATCTTACTTCTTTGCTGTGGTATGTTCGATGGCTGAAGTTGCCCAAAAAGTCCGAGTCGCCAAACAAGCCCCTTAATAGAAATTTGGTTATAATCAAATAAACCAATTCGTATAATCGATTTGCCAGTAAAACCAACGTAGATAACGGCGGTCCGTTGCGAGCGCTGTTGGTCCTCAACTCCTCGGCCATCTTCGCTTCTAGTCGGCGGCGGACTGCATCAGGCAAAAAACTTCCGAGGTCGAAAATCCTCCAACTTGCGGAGTTTGAACCGATCATTTTGTCACTACCCCGACTTATTACCTGCTGTTCCCCTCTCGGTGCATCCGTTCCTTTTCCCCCTTCTCTCCTTCTCCCCCAGACTGTGTGTCTGTCCTCCATGTTACTCCGACAAAATTTACCGCGGTCAACGCCGTCGAGCTGGATCTCACGGATAAACCCAGCAAGCACCATGCCTCTTCGCGCCAAGTTAATCAATCCAGCTTTCGGCTCAGCTTCCAAGGTATGTTATCTCAGAAACTCTCTAAGGACAACGTATTAATCCTGTCTTCTGTTAGATGTCGACCACGTCAGACTCACAGATCCCCAGAGAGCTCCCCGGAGACGAGCCCGATGATGTCCTTTTCAATTCGCGATACGGAGTGCGCCTGATTGAATTGAACAGGCCGAAGAAGCTCAACTCATTGAATGGGTCAATGGTTAGGAAGATTCTTCCTCGTCTCAAGGTCAGTAGCACGTCCTCGAAATTTTCCAATACTCGTTACAACCTAGTTGCTAAACTTAAGCGCGCGTGATAGGAATATGAGAAGTCTCAATTAGCCAACATCGTGATGCTCTCGGGAGCCGGCTCGAAAGCCCTCTGCGCCGGTGGTGATGTGGCTGCACTTGCTCTACAGAATGAAAAGGGCCCCGAGGGACAAAAGGCATCGGCCGATTTCTTCGGCCTCGAATATAAGCTCGACCACGTTATTGCCACTTACTCCAAGCCATTTGTCTCCATAATGGACGGCATTACGATGGGTGGAGGTGTAGGACTCAGTGTTCATGCCCCGTTCCGTATCGCCACTGAACGCACCGTCTTCGCCATGCCCGAAACGAGCATCGGCTTCTTCCCCGATGTTGGCGGCTCCTTCTTTCTTCCGCGTCTCGACGGCGAACTTGGCACTTATCTGGCATTAACGTCGGAACGCCTGACTGGCGTGCAAGCACTGTACGCCGGCATAGCCACCCACTATTTCCACTCCAGCGTTCTCGGCAACCTGACGGCTCGTCTGTCAGAGCTGGTCTTTGACGACCTTGCGCCTCTCTCCGAGCGCTTAGACCTGGTCAACCGTACAATGGCTGAATTTTCAACGGGTCTACCTACCGAACAGGAGCAGCCACTCGAGCTCGTGGGAGGGTTGCGGCAGAAAATTGACAAGGTCTTCAAGTATGATACAATTGAGGAGATCGTGCAGGCACTGGAGAACGAGGCACAGCATGCAGACTATTCGCACTGGGCAAATCGGACGCTCCGTACTTTGTGGAAGCGGTCCCCTACGTCTCTTAAAGTGACCTTGCGCCAGTTGCGCCTTGGCCGGAAATGGAGCATCTCTGAGACATTTCAGCGTGAGCATCAAATCGCTTCTCACTTTATGAGCCACCCCGACTTCGTCGAAGGCGTTAAGGCGCTTCTCATCTCGAAGCCCGCTCGTCGTGCAAGGTGGCGACCCCGAACACTAGCTCAAGTTACCGACAAACAGGTTGATCAGTTTTTCACCATCCCTCAAGGACAGCAGCGTATGTCACTCCTCAGCGAAGGTGATTACAACCAATACCCACATGAAAAATACGCCCTGCCCAGCGAGAAAGAGATTGAGAAATTTATTCGGAACAACTCGGCGTCAAAGTCGCAGATCATTGAACATTTTATGATTGCTACTGGACACAAGGAGGGCGTCAAGCAGAAGCTCTCTGACGTGCTGTCTCGACAAACCATCAATACTACTGAGGGTTTGCGATGGCGTAAACAGGGTGAACCTACTCAATAATTTTCTTTAATTCATTTCGTCTGTATATTACAATAGGTCATTATTCTCAATGTTCAAATCTATCGGTAGATTCAGCTCCATGAAAGTGTCACGATAGTAGAGAAAATTATCCGCTCCCCGCATCTTCACCGTTACCGAATGGCGTGACTTGCCTTCCAAGGTCCTCTTCATCTTTTATCTAAACCCAAAGGCAAGTCGCGACAAGCTCGACTGATGGATACGCACAATCCACTTTCTTGATTTCTTGGCCGCTCAATACTCATCTTCAACATGGAGACCGACCCTTTGCTCCCCAACGGGACTCCGACCTCACCCCAGAGTGAGCGCGTGCTGCTTCGACTGTACACCTCGCACTTCCTGTCAACATGGAATTCTCGTATGTTTGAGTTCGGTGCTGTTGTTTTCCTTGCATCAATATATCCGGGGACATTGCTCTATGCTTCCGTCTATGCCTTAGCACGGTCCTTATTTGCCGTCATTCTGTCATCGTGGCTTGGGTCAGTTGTCGATCGACTGGACCGGCTATCAGCGATTAGACACTCAATCAGTATGTATTGAGATCGACTTCAAACACTTTGATATGATACTTACTATAAGCAGTATGGCAACGGATCCCTGTTGCGGCCTCTTGTGTCATCCTGGGGATTCTTTTGACAAAACCTGCTCACGTATCATGGATATTGTTTATTATTTTGATCTTATGCGCGGGGGTCGAGAAGCTGGCTGCTACTGCTAATGCCGTTTCTGTGGAGAGAGATTGGGTATGCGAAACTGCTGCGTTCATGTTGCAATGGGCTGCTAACGTACAGTAGGCCGTTGTGATATCTGAAGCTTTACTCGTTCCAAGGCACGGTGAGACCGTCCTCAAGCCGTTAGATACAGCCCGCGTTTCTCACAACAATTCGTACAGATTTGAACGCGTCAATGAGGCGGATCGACCTCTTCTGCAAGCTTGTTGCTCCCGTGGTGGTTTCTTTGATGGACGGTTTGTTCTCTACTAAAGTTGCGATCTGGATTATCCTAGGAATCAATATCGGTGTTGTACTCGTTGAATATTTCGCAATAGCACAGGTACCTTACCCCGTGTTCCACTGATTGCACAAATGCTGATGCTAACAATGGCAGGTGTATTTCTCTGTACCTCAATTAGATCGCAATCAAAACCAGGAGACAGACGAGGAAGAAAACCTGGAGGAACAAATTGTGTCCCAGAGCATTTTGGACTACCTGCGTGGCACCATCGCCCCCTGGCAGGAGTACATAAAACAGCCTGTCTTCCTGGCTTCATTTGCCTTGAGTCTTCTCTACCTCACTGTGCTATCGTTCGGCCCTACGATGGTAACTTTCCTGCTCTACTCTGGATTCAGCTCACTACAAGTCAGTGCCATGAGAATTGGTGCTGTTGTAGCTGAGCTATCTGGTACCTGGGCTGCTCCGTTCTTGATGAACCGCATTGGGCCTATTCGGTCCGGGCTGTGGTTCCTCAATTGGCAGTTTGTGACGCTGGCTACCTCCGTGGCCGCGTTTGCCTTTGCTAGCGACTATCCTCAACTGGTTGCAGGAAGTCTCATAGCAGGTGTGGCTCTCAGCAGATTAGGGTTATGGGGATTCGACCTATCTGTTCAATTTCTCGTGCAGGAGGTATGCTCACAGCAATGCTAGTGCGCAATTTTATTACTGATGATGTTAGGGAATTGATGCAGGCAGCCGGGCTCGATTCTCTGCCACGGAAATGGCGCTACAGAGCGTTTTCGAGATGTTGTCGTTCGCCACGACAATTGTTTTCCAAGATCCTGAACAGTTCAAGTACCCCGTGTATATCAGCTACGGGGCTATTGCCGTTGCTGCAGCATGCTTCGCGGCGTATGTCCGGAGAGAAAGGGGGCATTTACTCCATACGTCTAAGTGTATGGGAGATAGCAGGATATAACACGATAGACTGGTACATCTTAAATAAGTATCGATGGACGTGGCTAGTAGTCTCATCCGTGATATCCAGGTATATTCTGACCCTGTCTCTTAACCAACTGTCAACGCTCCTTCCTCGTTCAAGCCTAATTACAAGACTCCCACCAGCTTCAATTCTTGCTCTGAAATAATGTTCTATTTCCATATCTCATTTTATTCCTCTCCCATTTACAACATATTACTGGCGAAGAATTATCAGCCTATACACACAGTCTCTTATCATTCATTCTTAGCCTGACGGAGGTCTTCTCAATAGCTATGTGGACCTGTGACTTTGTACCTTCCCATAAAAACTGTATACCCGACTCTGGAAAGTGTGACTGCTGCGATCACCTAACAACCGCGGGCTCTGCTGGATCAGAGAACGATCAACACCATGGTCTCAAGGTAAGTTATTTCACTATGTGGTCATGGCCTGGTCTAGCCAGTCACTAGCTAACTTTGACCTGGAAAGGGTGTGGACACTGACCACCCTGGGGCCAATACAGCTCAGCAACAGGGGAGGACGGAATTCCTGAAAAAAATAAATCTTCCTGCACTTCGCTCCCTCGCCAGTGTCCTCCGCAACGGTGTGCCTTGCTCTACACAAAGCCTCGAGGACAATATGGACAAGGTGAACTATCATATCGAGATCCAATTTTCAGATGGAATCGGCTGGCTTGCACGTTTTCGCCAACCTAATGTTTCTCTGCCAGCGGACTTGGTCACTTATCAGATGCGCAGTGAAATTGCTACACTGCAATTCATGAGCAAGACAAACATTCCCGTTCCCAAAGTTCTTGACTATTACCTCGGCCAGGGGCACCCTATTGGAGCACCCTATATCCTTGTCGAGAAACTCTGGGGTCAACCGCTTCAAAACTGGCATCTTCTCCCATCGCCGCAGAAGAGGAAAGTTATGCATCAGCTCGCTGATATCCATATCAATCTGCAGAAGTTTCCTTTTGACAGGGTGGGCTCCTTGGATTCACCAAATACTGATCATGTTAAGCCTCTGGTGCGAGCTTGCTTGACAGAGTTTCAACAGTCTCGAATGGGACGGCTAGGACCATATTCTTCTACAAGGGACTACCTTTTAGCAAAACTTCAAATAACGCTCGATGAGATTAGAAGAGCGAGGCGTTACGATCGGCAAGCGATCGACACTTACCTGGTCAGCCGCTTTCTTCACCGAATAGCTCTGAACAGAATGGAAGAAGTCTTCGGTCGCAACCATGGCGATGGGCAATTTTACCTAAGATATCACAGCCAGCAAATGTTGGTTGACGATGAGTACCAGATAACTGGCTTAATGGGCTGGGATTGGACCCAAACAGATACAGCGTCTGCAGCTTTTAATTCTCCAAGGATGCTTCTTCCGGCCACCGAATTCTATGCTGGAACGACCGAGTTGGGGGCTGATGAGCTGGAATTTGCGCAGATACTCGAGGATAAAGGCCGTGGAGATCTTGCTGCAATCGCATGGCAGGGGCGGATTATCCATTGGTTTGAGTACTGTTGCGAATTCGATTTTACTTCGCCTAACTGGCAGGGCTTTTATGGCCCATTCGGAGCGCTCCTCAGGGTACTCAACTGTGTTAATACCTGGCATGGATGGAGAGGGGTGGCTCTTCGTGTATACCAGAATGATGGCTACTTGAGGCAAGCGAAGATCCGCAGGCGTACCCAGAGGTTATAATCGATAGGTTCTTAGTTGAGATAATTATATAGTTTTAGATCAATGTAAGCAATGCGGGGACAAGTCCGCCCCCGCAATCCATTAATTACTTCTTCCAACCACACCACCTTCAACTATCCTCACGGCCCATTACTGGCTTTACATGGAGGTATGTCTTGCTCTATTTGGATAGAGAAAGCCTAACAGATTTAGCAACCCCCCAAAGCACGGGGTCCCGGCCGCTCAGGACCCCGCCGCCGCACTGGCTGCCGGACCTGTCGAGCTCGCAAAGTCCGCTGCGACGAGACCAAACCGACCTGCGCTAATTGCACTCGTCTCCGGCTACAATGTGCCTACAAGAGTGTGATTATTCCGGTTCCAAAGGGTCGGCCGTCACGGGCTCGGTCGACGTCAAGTACCACGCAGGAGGCTGACGAAGTCTCTCCGCGATTGCATGTCGGTGATTTCCGCAATGTTGTTCGGCCGGATGAGCAGAATCAAGAGCCCATAACGCAGCACCAGACTGCTTTACCAGTCGAGGCTTTGGAGGGTTTGACGTCGGATTTTCACATTCCATTCGATATGCTTGGATTTATTGGCGAGATTACCTCTGATCTCCAGCAGAAGCACCTGGATCTTACAAATGGTGGGATTAATTCTTCGAACATACCCGAGATAGACGGTGGGCTCTTTCAAGACGAACGGCAGATATCTTGGGGACCTGAAGTGGACGATACGGGTATACTAATAGAGCGAGACTCTTCTCGGAGAACCACTGGAGAAGAGTTTTGGGAGGAGCAGCTGCTTGAGCAGTTCCGAGAAGGTGAACCTCCGCCCACAATATTTGCGCCGGTTGATTTGGAGTGGAAATGCGTGAAGGACATCATGCTTGTCAAGTCTGAAGATTGCCGTATGCTGTCACTGGCTATATACTGTTACTCGGACTTCCATCATGCTTGGATTGAAGGGACGCAATGGAGATTAGGACCGACATATCATGCACAGGCGGGCTCCGAGATCCAGAACTGCTTAGTAGGGGAGGTGAGCGAGTTGATGCTAGAGCAAGCTCTTACAAGTGTCCTACTGCTAATGTTGGCCGAGGTACGTCTACTCTAAACATATACAACAAACTACTGACCGAACAGCTCATCTCCCCCGAAAACTGGCGCCCTGCAACGCCCCTCCTGCACACCTCCTACCTCCTGCTTCAACGCTTCCACACCCGAACGAGATCATGGACCGGTTTTGGCCATCTCATCGTTTCCTGGATCTCTTTCCTCGACATCAAAGCCCTCATCGCCGGCCGCGACGGCGATCCATTACCAGATCTACCGGCATTTCAACACTCCAGCACCGAAAACAACCCTATAGACTCTCTAGACGACCCCCTTCTCACTTCTCCAACCTACCTAATAACCCACTCAATCACCCAGCCAGCCTTCACCTTCTTCCTCCGCACACAACAACTCACCCGCCGCATCATAACCATAGACCTCCACCACCGCCCCCGCGGCACCGTCGCCGACGAGTTCGAAGTCCTCCAAATCGCACACACCATCTCCGCAGACCTCGAAACGCTCTGGAACACTCGGCCAAAAATCCTAGATCTCTATTCCTCTTCCGCAAGCGAGGAAGAAGCGCTCCACGACTCTCTATCCCCACAATTGGCCAGAAGCGTGGTCAGAACGTTCAGGAGTTACGTCGCGAGTTTCCTGGCCCTGTTCATATACCTCCATCGCGTCGCATTCGCCATCTACCCACGGACAGACCGCGTCTACCGCGCCGTCGACCAGATTATCTTCCTTGCCAGGGAAGAATGTACTAGATCTCTACCCTACACGCCTTCACGCTCATCCCTATCAATGCCAATGAGTTTTCTCTGGCCCCTCTTCATTGCCGCCCTCGAAGGATCTCTGGAGCAACGAGCCTGGATAATGGATGAAATGCAGCGCATGGCTGCCGTTGAACCGGGGAGTTCGACTTTGAAGTCGGGGACAGGGAGGCACCCGAATGCGGGGAAGGCGCTGCTGCTTCTGCAGGAGATGACGAGACGGCAGGATCGGTCGAGGACGTGGGCGGACTCAAAGATAGTGAGGAGGGAGCTGTTTGTGGATTTCTTTGTGATGATCTAGTAGTTGCTGGATCTACTGTATTGGCTTCTGTTCGTTATTCATGTATATCATGACTATCATCTCCTTATCTGATACTAGTACTTAGGTAGTATGGTGATACTGGCACTGGTAAACACCCAAGCAGGAAAGGAAAGAGTGAAGAGCACCTAAAACTGCTTGACGACCCTCTCGAACCGCGGCGGCTTTCGGGTGAACTTCTCCCTCCCGGGCTCCTCTCTCGCCCCCTTCTTCCAGTAATCATACTCCATCCAGATATTCTCCTCCATCTGCGCATCCATCGCCTCGAGGAAATCTCCCAGGTCCGGATTCAGCGGTATCACCCCGGTCTCAATGACATACTGATCCCAGAGTTTCAGCAGATTCGCCAATCGCTCGGGGTGCTGCTCAGACAGGTCGTGGACTTCACCGGGGTCGGTGGAAAGGTTGTATAGCTGCCACTTCTCTGGGCCCTTTGGTTTAGGGATGTAGACTATCTTCCAGTCACCGAAGCGGAGCGCTGCGCGGCCGCATGTCTCCCAGCCCTGGATGAAGTCTTTCTCGTGGATGCGGTCGGTAGAGCCCGTGGCCCACCCGTGGAAGCTCTTTCCGCGCATGGGCACGATTTCGCGGTCCTGGTAGGTTGGTGCCGGGTGTGAGAGGCCGGCCATGGAGAGGATACTAGGGGCGAGGTCCATGACTGTTGCAAATTGATCGGTTATGGCGCCGTTGCGAGCAGTGGCTGCTGGGTTGATGGAATTTGGGAATCGGGCGAGGAAGGGGACGCGCACGCCGCCTTCTGTTGTGTATGCCTTGTACAGCCTTGACGGGGCGGTGGCAGCTTGAGCCCAGCGCGGACCGTACCAGATGAAGGAGTCTCCGTTGCCGAGGTTCTCGTAGCTGTTGTCGTAGTATTTTAGCAGGTGCGGGAGGACACCGGATTGAACGAGCGGGTAAGCTTCGTACGCGGCGCCCTCGGCGCCATTGTCGGACATGAAGCAGACGAAGGTGTTGTCTAGTTCGTCAATGGAAGAGAGGTAGTCGATGATCTTGCCGACGTTGGCATCGATGCATTCGACCATTCCGGCAAAGACTTCCATTGCGCGGCAGGAGAGTTTCTTTTCTTCTGCTGTAAGCGTCTCCCACTGTTTCCCTTCGCCTTCGTCCACGACGACGGGGTGTGGCTCCACGTCTGGACTAATCATGCCAAGGGCTTTGAGCCTCTCGAGTCGCTTTAGGCGCAGAGCGTCAGGCCCGTCATCGTAGACACCACGGTAGTGGTCGATATATTCCCTAGGCGCTTGAAGCGGCCAATGCGGCGCCGTGAAAGGGAGGTAAGCAAAGAAAGGCTTATCCTCATCCGGCATCTTGTTCTCATGCCACTCAGAGAGATACTCCCGCAATTTATCCCCATACCCATCAGACGAGTACCACCCCTCCGGAAGCTTCTTCACATATTGATCATCCTCCATATGCAACGCAATATAACTCGCTTCCAAGAAGGTAGGCGTCTCATCCTGCCCCCGAAGCTGCGGCTCATAAGCATAGTGATTCGAGCAAGCCGGCAAATGAGCCAGCGAGCGCTCGAACCCCCGCTTATGCGGAGCCCGCTCCGGTGTAAGCCCCAGGTGCCATTTCCCAGACATGACGGTGTGATACCCTGCGTCGCGCAGGATCTCAGGGAGTGCGACGACCTTCTCATTCAGGTACCCTTCGTACCCGGGCATGCCGCGCTGCGGAGCGGTATCGGTACTTGAGCCCTTGGGGCCGTTTTGGCCGGAGATATTGGTCCACTCGATGAGGTTGCCGAGACCGGCGATGTGGTGATCTGTGCCGGTCATGATCATGGCGCGCGTGGGGCTGGTTCTTGTTAGCCTTTTGTCTTGGGCGGTGGTGTTGGTATTGGGGGACCTACGAGCATGCTGCGGCGGCGTGGAAGTCGGTAAATCGGACGCCCTGCGCTGCTATTTTGTCGATGTTGGGCGTACGAATCTCGCTGCCGAAGCAGCCAATGTCGGAGAAGCCGAGGTCGTCGGCGACGATGACGAGGAAGTTTGGGCGTTTAGCCATGGTCGTGGTGTTGCGGACTGAGAGGTTGAACGCCCGCCATGGTGAGGTCCGGTAGCTGTTTATAGCTGTTGTTGAAAAAGTAAAAAGAGGCTCGTCTATCGGCAGTCGGCAGAGGTGCTACAGCAGCTTCAAGCTCTGAATCGATGCAGAAGTGATCAGGGCAAGGGTGGATGGTGTCATCTCGGCTGTCGGCTGCATAACTGCTTTGGGGCTGTATAGATTCATGTGACGTCACTTGGGCCGGGCACGCGACATTCCCAATGGTTCATAGGTACCTATCTACCTCCAGATAGCTTCATATCTTCCTAATTGGGACGATATCCCATGTAACTGCTGCAGGCCCGTGCTCGAGTTTGGTCAAGGCTATAGTTATATAGATGATTCGTAAGTTTTGCACAAACTCACCCCGGACGCTAAAAACTAACTTGTTGCGACGTTAATGAAGTTTAGCTTCACCCCATGTGGCTTCGGGAGCAGACTCCACGGTACACTGGGATTGGGCAGGAAAACATTTCAGGACCGTCTCCGGTGGCCCCGTCGGCTTCAGACTTGGTATTAAGGTTAGGAATCGTGGGGGGATCTAAAGCTAACTTTAAATGTGTACAGTACGTAGTATATCCTGGTATGATATGTTCATTTCTATAGCTCTGGCTGGACAGCGTGTATCAAGTCCAGCCAGAGAAGACGCCACGACAGCTGGGTAGATTGTGCAAGAGCAACATGTTCACGCTCTGCAGCAAAGGCTGCATTCGCCTTCCACAACGCTCCACCAACTCCAAACTCCACAATCTGAATATGTCCCGAGAATAGTAATACATGTACAGAAAGCCGAAAACCATAAAAAACCCAGACAATCCATGAACCGCCGAAAATCCACGAAGCCGAACCTAACGCTAACGCATCGCTTTTCAAATAGCCACACTGATTAGAACGCCAATTAAACACGATCGCTCAGAAGTAGCTCATGATTTCATCAATGATTCCGCCAGGGAATCAATATTCGTTGTATGCTGTCACCGCACACAACTTCCAGGTTCCAGGTGTAGGTGTCAGTGATCAAACCCAAAGCCACCTGGCCTAGGTTGCGGACCACCGTAGAAGTGAGTGGGTGGACCTCCAAAGTCGACAGCTTCGTCTTTGATGGTGATCCTCTTCGCCATGCCCTGTATATATGCCTGAATGGGCTCGTGGCCACACTCAGAGTGAGCAAGAACCTGATCCTTGGTAGCTACCAAAGCGCTCCGCAAGACAGCCACTTCCCGAGTAAGCTCCTCATGTCTTTGCTTCTCCAGGTTGTACTTGTTTTCCAACTGCGTGTTCTCTTCCTTTCTCTTCTGCCGGCACTTGCTCGCCGCGAGCCGATTGCGTGCCCTTGTTTTCTCTTGTCTGTCGTCATCGGGGGAACCAGGTTCGACTGAGGTCGAACCTCGTGTACTCTGAAGAGATGAGCCCCGACGGCCACTTGCACTCTGACTTCCACCTTGAACTCGAGCACCACCTGTACTTCGACGACGCTTGCTAGGTTCTTCCGTCAGATTCTCGATGCTCGACCGCAGATAGGGTGCCTGAGTATTCTGAGGCGAGATGGCAGTGGCAGTGTTGGAGATGGGTGAGTCGTCAGAGGGAGGAGTGACCTGGCCATGCTTGACGCGGTAGCTTTGGCCCAGCTTGGTATCTACCGAGCTTGGCTTGCGATTGCCGGAGACTTGGCTGAGCTGTGGGTTGACCAAGGTCTGAGGGGAAAGAGAGTCATCGAACCAATCATTGGGGCCGCTAGTGACAATGCATGAAGGGTTGACAGTTGGCAGAGTGGTGGGATAAGGCCCCCATAGGCCAGTGTCTTCAGAAGAGAAGCTGAATGGCGCTTGTTGTTGCACACCGGCGATGTTGGCGATGTCAGATGGGTACATAGGACGCTGCATACGCTGCATGTCTGTGGGAGAGATGGTGGCGGAGTGGTTGTTGATAAAGAGGCGGTCGTTTTCAGAGAGAAAGCTGCTAGGAGGCATGTTATGCGGTATCAGGGAGAATGGAGAAGGAGAGACGGGGATGACCCATGAAGGTTCGAGGGGAGGAATGAGAGTGGAATGATGTTGATTGATTGTTGACTGAAGAGAGATGGTGGTGGTGGTGGTTGTGGTGGTGGTATAATGATGCTGATGAGGAAGAGGAGCGAAGAAAGAAAGAGGGGGAGATGGACAAAGGGTAGAGAGAGGCAGAGGAAGGAGGGATAGGTAGGTACAACAACAGGCCCAAAGGAGCAGGGCAGGATGCATTCATCCAGCATGATCCGCGTCGTACCAAGCCCTTCCAAGGGACATTGACAGAGGGGTTCATTGACATCATCTGCTGGGTAGAGCAGAAGTATTCAGGAACAGATTCAACGAACGATCGATGAAGCTGCGGCTGTCGTTCCAGAGATGAAACGTCATGCCCGATCTTATTGGCGGCTGGTTTTCCCCGACAGCCTTCTGGTCAGTGAAGATCCAGCAAATCCCCCTAACAGTGAGCAGTGCGCACCCGCCGGCTCTTCGCTCCGGCGATTCAAGGCCAGCGGATCAGCGGAGCTTCCAGTCAGAGTGGATCTATAACTGTCGCTACCCTGCTTGATATCCGTGGTAAACTTGTTTCTGACGCCTCCTCCACTCCCCTTTCGGGCAATTCGCCTTCCACGTGCTTTGTATTGACAAGCTGATATCAACTAATAGTATAATATCAGACATGTAGCTTGTCACATTCTTCCAAGGCTAAGAATACTTCTTTCAATTTCGTTGTAGGCTCCAGCTCGCAGCAGCTCCATCCGGATGCAGGACCCGGCCAACTGGGCCTCTCATCCTGCGACCGGTCTAGACTACTTACCAGACACTCGTACCTTCGTGCGTTCCAACGTACAGTACAGGAGGGACTTTCTGCTGACGGCATGGCGTGCTTCGTAGCCCTGCACCTTATTTTGACCTGTCTTTTAGCGAGTCAATAAACTAACTCAATCTCCTCGAGTCTAAGAGACCAGGTGTTCTTTGTCTGTACGCACTCCGCAAAAAGGAAATGCAAATCACCACCAAGCTTTCAAAAGTTCCAAGCTGCTATGACATGACGTAGGTAATGCTACCTTCCCACAATCCACCTAATCCACCTAATTATAGAGTTACAGAGTATATACAAGATTCCCGACCACTTCTTGCTATCACTTCCTGCCGAAGCTTGTCTTGCTTATGTTCATGCTCCCTGCGCGCTCTCTCCACTCGCCACTCGCGGAGGTCCTGCATGCACACGTCCTTCTAGCCCACGCCGTTCCCAAATCCGTAGTTGCCGACTAATACTGCGCCAATTCCCTATCAGTAGAGCCACCACCCGCTGGCTTTCGATCTCTTCCTGGATAGCATAGAATGTGTCTGGGTTGTCGATCCTTTCGGTTTCTGTCAAAAGCGGTCCGATAGTCGCGG
The DNA here is from genome assembly GCF_047715665.1 of Aspergillus karnatakaensis. NCBI lineage: Eukaryota > Fungi > Ascomycota > Eurotiomycetes > Eurotiales > Aspergillaceae > Aspergillus > Aspergillus karnatakaensis. The sequence continues at coordinate 368,549 of NW_027395713.1, read as the reverse complement.
TCAATCGGTCCATGGTCAATCTCTCTGAGTTACTTATGGTCGGGCGCCGGCCAGGGGAACGATGCTGGCGTCGCTGCAACTCAGACATTCGCTCGGTTTCGTGAAGCAGCAGAGAACAAAGGCCGAACACTCCACAGATTAAACTGAGCTGCATTGAGTCGGTCAAAGCAAGGATGGCCAGACTGATAGCTCGAACCTTGACGTAATCTTCTGGTGACAGCCCGGCGAGGCAGGTCCCTGTACGCTGCGCTGACCCTTGAGAGATTCGCCCGCGGCAGATGTTGACCAAGACCCAGTACAGTTGTATAGAGCCTAGAACGCCGCCCGGTAAACCTTCTAACAGCGCCCTGAACGTGAATGCAACGCCTAGAACTTGCGCTGAATTCTGGGTTTCCATATTGGGGTCAGAGATTTTGTCTAAGAAGCTCGGCATTTTACTACTCCTCATTGTCATATGGATCTTGATCCGTTCCTTTTCCGCAGACAGTACCTGGTCAGCAAAGTGATTGTATGTTCCTGTTGCCGTCTCGAGATCGCCAGGGTCGACAAAGAGATTTTGCACCATTGGGGCTGCGTGTTGATTTAGCTCATCTGACCATGGACGCAGATATGGGGTACTCACCAAAGCGTCGTAGATAATTTATGATCGCAACGAAGCATACCGGAAGGTTTAGCGTTGTCGGTGCAAAATCTCCTGGCAAGGTCAAGAGACTATAGCCACCTAGTCTAGCTAGGCTTTCTAGAGGCTTTCCACGCAGCGATGTCATCAATAAAGTCCGGCCTGATAATGCATTGAAGGTCTTCATCCGACGTAGATTCTTCGTTCGAGGCACAGCTGGCTCAGTTCTGATCTGAACTGTTGATCGCATCGTTCGTAGCCGTCCCAAAAGCCTGTCTCGTCGTCGTTCCAATTTGTCGACAGCTAGAACACGCGGTTCCACTGCAATGCTGTTAGGGTCCTGCTTGTGATATCAAGGGTCCATTGCCCAGTCTCACCTGCTAGTGGGTTCACGACTTCACCGTCCTCGCTGATACTTAAAGGCTCCATATATAACTCACTGGCCAGCTTGTTGAACGAGTCGGTAGCCAAACGCCGGTCGGCAGAAGTTGGCCAGCCATTAGGCCCCGTCAATGTCGGGCAGCACCAGCTTGTATGCGAATTACTCAACTCAAGAGCTTGGTCAGGGCAAGAAGATAATGGGTTATCCGAGCCACTGTATGCTGAGCTCGATTGACCTGTGGAATCGCTAGACTTTGATTGATCTGTGAAAGGATTGCTGACGTTTGTTGATGAACGCGAGGCTTCCCAAATGTCATCAAATGGGTTAGGGTGCATATCTCGATCTACCACCGTGATTGGCATCGACAGGCGTTTCGATGGATGGCGGTAAACAGTAATGACAGTCGCATCTGAGTTTACCGACTTTTCAGTTATACCGCTGACTTTACGGGATTCGTCGTTGCCTGAAGGATATCCACGTGGACTGTCGGGCTCAGCAGCGAGTGATGCTTTAATTTCTTTGCTGAGGCTCTCTTCGGCCGTTTGCGAAGTGGGAGTCGCTCCTTGATGTCCTCCAGTCCCTTCATCTTTGTCTTTCTCCTGGTGGATGATGAACTCCACTTTCTGTCGTCGGTATTTGCGCGGCCGGAAGAGATGCTTGATGCTTGCAAAGCGCCTTGTGGAAATCTCCGAGTTATGCGAAAGAGTCAGTGGGTCTATGCTTCCCCCCTCCGAAGCAATCTGCTGTCCATCAGGCACTGACCCAGCAGGCTGTGACTGCTCTTCCGGCGATTCAGTGTTCATGACACACTTGTCGCTGCAAGTACAAGCTTTCTTGGAATCTCCAGGTTCATCCGATGCAGTTTCTTTGGAGATATCCGTCCTTCTATGGGGAGACGGACACGAGTTCGATTGCGGTGGGCTCAACAAAGTCCATGATCGGGTAACGTCTGACGAGTTGCTTCCTTTCCCCGACGACCAGGAAAACATGCTGGTGAGACGACCCATCCTGCAACAAAGGCAAAGATAAAGGGCGCGCAAGCGTTGACGGGCTTTCTGATGGCTCACACGACAGGCTGTTTGCTCAAGGACGTGGACGCACAACAGAGCGGAGCTGTAGTACTTTCCGCCCGTTGTCGCCGGGTGCACTCATCGCCCCTTCCCTTTCGAGTGTCCATGTGTTGCCCTCGGATGGAACCCTGAGCGAACAAATTCGCGATAAGAGCTCGCAAATGGGCGTCAAATTTCTTCAGGAGCACACTTGGAAGAGTCTATTCCTCTGTCGTACAAGCCATACACCGCCGTCTACCTGATACAAAATAAGAAATACAATATAACGAGAACTCATACAGCACAGACCGTAGTCGTCATGAAATAGTCGTACAAATGGCAGAAATCTATTGTTGTCAAGCCGAACGCCGATGCTAGACTGTTGGCAGGCTATCGAATCTCCGCATGAAACCAAGCCCGTATCAAGCCCCAATCCCCCGTCCCAAAGAATGGCACAATGAGGCCAGACGTAGACAAGGTTGAAACCAGTCAGCCATCCGTCAATCGGAGTTGTTTGTAGTCGATTTGTAAGTTGAAACAAACGCCGTTCCAATGCATGCTGCAGATATGCAAAATCTGTACTTGATCATAACGTTTCGTCGCCTTCGCCTTCTAGCAGGATATATTGTAAAATGTCGCTCAATGTGAGCACGCCCTTCAATCGGAAGTTGTCGTCCACTACAACCAGGCGATGTACGCGAGACTTGCGGATTGTATCAAAGATGGTGTCCAGCCCGTCATTTAACGAGCAGGTATATATCCCGGGGAAGTCCTGCAACCATGTATCAGCAAACCTTTGTAAGGAAATTAGCTACAATCAGGGCCATACCGGAGAGCGCTTTTTCAGGGCTTCGCCGACTGTAAGACTTAGATCGTCATATACCCCACCTTTGATCAGGGTGATAACGTCCACTGACTCGAAAACATTGTATACCACACCTAGAAGTAACATTAGCAACCTGACCCTCCTGCCGATAGGAGACCTACCTTCTGAGTTTACAATGGGCACGCTAGATATACTGCGCTCGACGAGGATATGAATCACATCAATGACTGGGGTGTCCATGGACGCGGTTGCAACATCATGATACGAACCTAACCGGATCTCGCCTAATGGTTTTCGCAGCTTCTGGGTGTCGTTCACGTTGACAGCCACGAATTTGAGGATGCGGTATTGAGTGATAACGCTTAGAACGAGATGCCGGTCTGTTTGACTATCATTGGTGACGAGTGGAATTCTTCGAGCGCGCGATTCAAGCATACGCCGGCAAGCCTCGTACAGAGGCCGCTCCGGATCGATGGAGATGGTTTCGGGTGGTGCAACGCCCAATGCCTTTTCCACCTCTGTGTATTACATCAGATCACGGCACACCAAGAAGGGCGAATGTGGTCCCCAAACCTCGAAGACTATCCAAGCGAAACTGGTCTATTTGATTGAGCGCCGCTGGGTTCTGGAAGTAGTATTGGATGACATTGATGTAATCGGACGTTGTGAGGAGACCGGCGAAGGTGGATGACTTCGAATCCCATAACGGTGCCGAAACAATACCTGTTGTGCGCGCGCAGTCAGCGTCTGGCTTCCTTCTGGTTCGGTGTTCTCGGAAAGTATTGACCATTCTGAATGAGAATATTCAAGCTCTCTTTCACTGATAAGGCGGTATCAAAGACGATAAGACGGAAGCTAAGTGGGAGGACATCATAACTTCTGCGAACCTTCAGGAAGTTGCGGATGGCGCGCTGTATGAAGAAGAAGACAAGAGTCAATAACTGATTATCTTGGGTAAACGTAGAGTCGATCAAATCCACCGAGACTGGGGAGATTCGCGGAGTAAGCAAATGCGGGGGCAGGTCAGCGACAAGTGAATGCTTTTCCAACCACTCAAGCAGTAGAGAGCTATCAATGTGGAGGAAGTCTGACGTATGCGAGACAGATGGAAGTCCAGGTAAAACAGTAAGGATGCAAGAATCGGCGACCAAAATAAACTCACCAGCCCTTCACGCTCTTCCCGATCAATGGCCCGTTCAGGCTGGGATGGGGCCATAGGGTATAAGGGAGCTCGTGGCCGGAGGTAGGAAGATGGTTGGACGAAACCAGCCTCGTGACTGCAGATAGGGACGGCGGGAGGAGGAGGAGGAGGAGGAGGAGGGGGAGGGTCGGCGAGTAAGGCGGACGGAAATGTGCTGACGGAGCGCAAGGAGGAGGAGGAGGAGGAGGAGGAAATAGCAGTGGTAGGTGTGGTTGTAAGGATGGTCGTGTTGGTGGTGGTGGTGGTGGTGGTGGTGGTGGTGGTGGTGTTGTCGGTCGGAGGCGGCAGGCCGGAAATGTTAATTCTGCCCGTGGGGGAGCTTGGTTTGTCTGTCACGAACGACATCTCGAGGAGAGCCGCATGTGCTTTTTGGCTAAAAGAGGGGCAACTACACGTGTACCTGGCTGAGGGGCTATTTTTGCCAGCCGAACATACATCACAAGCGAATATATCTGGGAGCCGGACCTCCACCGCGCAGGTGAACAGTTTCCCTTGTACACAAAAGAGAGAAGAGGAAGAAATGATAGGTATGAACTGCATGAGTGGCACCATAAATATAGTAGTTATAGTATCTTTATCTATAGCTCTATATCAGTGCTCGCCAATGACGCTTTGCAAGACTACTTTAGCAGGACTTAGCAGCGGCAGATATGAGGAGGGGTAGGAGGGGCACAGCCCAGGATGAATACGCTTGCACTGAGTTCCTGTTCCTGTGTATGCAGCATGCTGCGTCTTTAGCATTTTCCTGTCAATCAAACGCGGCAAGATCGTCAACCTCCATCGCTTCCTCAAGGCTCAACCAGAGCTGTCAATAATTCCTTTGTGGCCTGAGGCCTCCGAGACCCAGCCCAGCCATTTCCCCATACTCACACGTGATTCGGCCACGCATCAAGCGCCAACATCATCTTGCCAAATAGAAGAAGATACAGTTTTCGTCCATGTGAGGAATTGATAACCTTTGTGTCCATGTGCATTGATGTCTAGATTGAATTAGTCAAAGATTTTTATCCGTTGATTCCAGTCTATCGTTTGTGGCTGAAGGAGGGAAACAATACGCACCTCCCAAAAATGAATCCTTGTTGGCACTGTTGGATACTTGAGCAGATCTGGCTGCAGATGCATGTAAGCACCAGAATAGTTCATTGAGGCTTACTTGTAGCCAGGTCTTACCTAGCACTGGAACATTGATGCCCAGTCGTCCAACATTGACGTCCTGTTGGAACCTTTGTGCATTGGCAAGGTTTGTTGTAAATATAGAACATCCATTGCCATCTAGTATGTTAAAGTACACCGGTACTATCAGCCCCAGCTAACAGTGAAGAAGTCCCCAGAATAGAGTTGACACTTACATATGTTATCATTGATCAGTTCAATGGCTTCCTCGAGTGTGTTGACATGCCTACAAAGTAGCACAGGGCCAAATATCTCGTCCTGATAACACGACATATAATTCTGGACATTACTGATGATTGTTGGGCCAATGAAATTACCGTCTGGAAAGTTCGGAACCTCAATATTTCGGCCATCGAGCGAAACTGTAGCCCCGTCGTCGATTGCACTCTGGATTGCATTTTCAACCCTGATCTTGGCCGCGCGGCTAATCAAGGGACCAATATCAACATTTGGCTGTGACCAAGACCCAACCACCAGCCGCTGCGCGATTCCCACCAAATCTGGTAACCAGTCGATGGCTGTACCAACAAATAAGGCAACACTCAGTCCCATACATCGTTGCCCTGCCGATCCGAAAGCACTCCCGGCCAGCGAATAGAGGGTATTTCATTTCTGCGCATCAGGGAGAATGACTCCATGGTTTTTGGCGCCGCAGTAAGCCTGGACTCTCTTGCGAAACCTCCTAGCGGTGTCATGGATATGTTGACCTGCCTCATCTGAGCCAACAAAAGATATTGCTTTGATGACAGGATCTGCTAGCAATCGATCGGCAACGGCTGAGCCACCATGCACAATATTGAAAACACCCGGCGGTAGTCCCGCTTGCACGAAGAGATGAGCTAACCTCATGATTGCCAGCGGCACTTTTTCGGACGGTTTGAGAACAATTGTATTCCCAGTAGCAATGGCGAATGGAATGAACCACATTGGTATCATCAATGGGAAGCAAAACGATGTGATGGCTGCACAAACCCCCTACGGACATGAGCTTTCTCCTCACTAGGTGTTGTGGGGAAAGGAGAAGGGACATACCAGAGGTTCATTTATGGTCAATGTTTCAGTCTTCTCGTTCAAAAAACGGAAGCCTAAAACCGTGCTTGAGATGGAGATGGCGGCTTCAAGCATATTGATCGATCGAGATATCTCCCACTCAGCATCTTCGGTCGTTTTGCCGCATTCACAGCAGACAGCTAACACCTGCCAGGCAATTAATCATTTGTCAAATTCAGCAAATATATCTTTAGGTTCAAAAGGTTCGCTGCTCACCAACTCACTCTGGTTCAATCGCATCAATTCTACAAGGCGGTATAGGTAGCTTCTACGTTTTGATGTCGGAAGCCGCCGCCACTCCTTCTGTGCCAGACTTGCACTGGCGATAGCATCTTGAACCTCAGCTATGCTTGATTCGGGGACACAGGTGAGCAACTTCTGGGAAGTCCTTAAGTGGTTTTGTGAGCCTTGACCGGTACCAACAAAGTTGTCACGAGGATCTTGTGTAGGAAGGACGCACCGGGTCATAAACAGGAATCCAACTTCGTGCCTTAGAGACGACAAATCTGTTGTTGATGAAGTTTGAGGTCACACTGGGTGCTAAACTTGGCGGCTTGAGATTCGATATCAAGCTTTGTTCGGCTTCATGCTGGTTGTCTGCCCTTGGCCTCTTTGGCGATGGAGGGCCTTCTTGTCGAGAGACAGGGCTTGTGTCCATCGTCTACCTTAGAACTGGTAGCCTTCGCTTGACTGTTTTTCACTAGGGTGCAGGACTGAAGTGCTGGAGCAAGAATGCGGTTAGGAAGACGGGAGAACAAGAGACGTGCCTAGCACTCCTTCATCGATTGTCACGTGAACAGTGATTAGAAAAGGGCTAATAATTTTAAGAACAGGATGTATGAGTATATGTTTATATGTTTAGGAGGCAACTTTTAAGAATATATGCACGTGATCCCATCCCCCTTTCTGTTGTGGTTGAATTGACAGAATTGCGGTCATTGAATGTATGTAGTATGTACTTACTTTTGGTTAGTTCTTTGTTCTTCCCCACAGATAAAGGAATGCCAGGTTAAGTGGGGTAGTAACTAATAGTTATAGGTAACTTACAAGTAGCAATAGTACACTACTAGTACTCAGTAAGTATTCTGTAAGAGAGTCTTCACCCTCCTGTGTCCCCTTCCCTTAAGTATGATATAAACAGGGACCTGTCAGAATGTGCGGGGCTCTGCCTGTGTCGTACTTATACTTAATGATGATTTGATTGTAAAACTGATGCATTCAAACTACTAGCCTACTATGTATTATTATTATCTTACGGAGTATTCATCCGAAAAACTGGGACCCCGACCCACAGCCTGATTTGACGCTTATTGCCGTACTCTGTATTACCAATTTACCAAAGTTGGCACTGGGCAGAGATAATAATAATGAGCATTAAGAAAAGATGGTGGGGACATCTCCATCTCTGAGAAGTTAGAACACTGTAGGTTGGTTGGCAACGACGACACTAGCCAGTGCTCTCTCAAGACTCCTATGAACTTGAACCTTCCTTCTCCTCCACTTTTCCCTCTTCTAACCTCCACCTTTTCTTTTTCTTACCCTCCTGTCCTGTAGGTAAGCTTTCTCTTAAAACTGTATCAGGTCTCTTCATCGCCGAATATCATTATACATTGGGCCTTGATGACCATTGCCACTGTCTCTATTTACTGCCCATGACAGAGGACTAATCAAGACAGACTTCCCAGCATACGCTGCGTCAGACCCAGACAGTTTCCCCCTCCGAAATCAATGATCAGGATTTTTGAGGCTGTTTTCACGTCTAAAACAGAGACAATTGAAAGGGAGCCCAATCCAGCTGGGCAGTGTCCAGGAATTTATTAGCCTCCGATGTGCCACGAAGAGATGATGGAGCAGAACCGCATGGATTGGGACCCCGAGTCGCTAAACACCCCAAAGTTCCCACGTGGTAAGCTACTGCTGAGCAGGCGTCCTGGCTGGATGTGATGATGAGACTCACAGACTTTGTTCTTCAAGACTGGAAAGAGGATAATCCTTTTCATACTGCTTCAATAGACGATTTGCCCTTCTCCTCTTCGGCCTTTTCGAACGAGGATATGCTGCCGGTATGTTGCAGGATTACCCAGGTGCATATTCTAGGGAGATCTACTAACATGAGTCATAGCTGTCACATTTGGATCATCCTTCGGGACAAGGAACTACAACTCATGCCAATTTGAACTCCGTGGATTCGCCTCCACTTGGAGCATCTACATATACTTTGCAGCCTGCAGGTATGGACTGGATACTACCTGGTGATCCCGAACTGGGAAATGATTCGGACCTTCTAATTGACTGCCCACCGTAAGAGCTAAAATGCGCTCGCCCTAAACTACTCTCAGATTTTTCGGATAGCTGCTAACGTTCGCGATCAAGGCCAGATTCTTTTTCCTTGAACTTAGATCAAATCCTGGATTGCCGCAGCAATGAGACTATTCAACAAGAGATGGACACTGCAGATCCTCCTAATCCTATTGAAAGAAGGGGTCCTGTCATCAGTACCAGGGCTGGCGAGAAGAGCAAGGGGGCCACGAAATGTAAAAACTGCGGTACACGATCCACACCCCTGTGGCGGCGAGATGCAAGCGGACAAACAGTCTGCAACGCTTGCGGGCTTTTCTTTTGATTGCACGAATATGATAGGCCTCGCTCTCTTGTATCTGATGTGGTTAGAAAGCGGAAGCGACCCAACCACACTTTTCAGCCAATCCAGTGGGTAGTGAATTTTGCGCCGTCCCCTACTCCAGACATATTCCAGGAACGGGGTTCGCCCAAGGATCAGCCCCAGCAGCTGGAGGAGAGAAATGTGAGCCCATTTCATTCGTTCTCAATAGCGCCAGGTCATGAGCCCTGGGTGAGTTCCAGTGTTTGTTCCGCAGAACCAGCCACCGGACACTTCGCCTTCAATGACGATAGTCCCCAAGCTACTGTCCCATCGGAGTCCGGCCATGCTATCAATGATCCTATATCAAACATTCAGAACGTTCCTCGTGCGCTGTTTACTAGCCACACTGATGGGAGTGGCGCTAGGAGCCCACAAGGCCAACACGGGCTGTTTCCGATGAAAAAGACAACAGCCAGCCTAACCAACGTCGATAGCGTCACAGGAAAACAAATAGCTAAGAAATGGTTGGTGATGACTCTGTAGGCCCCTGCCGCCTACAGCATAAATCATATATCACCATTTGCTTGTTCAGCTATCGAGCTATCTCTGAAACTAAGCATGCAATATTGTAAACAAGCTCAAAATGATCATCTAATTGCATCTCCAGCTATCCCTCTCCCATAAACATACACAAGTCTCGTTTGCGCGTTCGTTTTGCTGCAGGCTCTAGAGCTGCAATGGTGATGGATTGTAAAACACTGACTGAACGCTCAACTAATGCCAGTACTGCTGATGTTTTGATGTGGCAATGGGGCGTTTTCAGACGACCTGTGGATCAAGGTGATGCTCAGGGTCTTGTACCTCTTTCCATCCGGGGGGGAAACATCTTATGGTTTGTTTCCGAAGAGTTCATCGTACCGCAGCACAGCACCGAGTAAGGTCTGAGCTCCAATGACACTAGAGCCAGTTAGAATAGTTGAGCATGCATAATAAAGATCCACTCACCAATCTTCAGGGCTACAGAATTCTTTAGGATTGTGACTGACGCCGCCAGCACAGGGAACAAATATCATAGATGTTGGGCATCTCATCGAGGTATACACACTGGCGTATTCAGTTAGCAAAGTGATAGAACCTTGAATAGTAGATAGCTTTCCTGTCATGCCCAGCCCCAGATTGCATCTCCATCGTAAGAAACTCTCCAACAGACTCATTAGCGCTTTCTCGCACACAGTTGATGCACTTCTCATCAAAAACCGTAGAGGCCACCAAGGGGGCCATGTTAAAATCGACGGTGCAGCCTAACCCTGAGTCGTGTGATGCGATTCTTGTAAACTCTTCTCGCATCTCCGATCTGATCTTCTCAACCACTTCTGTTCTTTGGTGTCTACAGTCAATAGTAAACTCGACCGACCCCGCGACAGTGTTGATGCTGCCCGGCAGAACCTTCATGACGCCCGTGGAGATAACAGCGTTGTAGCGTTCGGCCATCTTGCTGGAAGCCACAACCATCTTCGCAGCCGCGAGGCATGCATCGGAGCGCATGGGAATTGGAGTTGCACCGCTATGGGCCTCTTGGCCGTGAACGTAAACCGTTGTCCAGCCTTCGGCTTGAACGCCCGTCACAATACCCACTTTCAAATTCCTCTGCTCGAGAATCGGCCCCTGCTCTATATGTCTGTGAGTAAGCAAAACGCAGGGATCCAAGCAGTTCCATCAGACTTACCAATATGCAATTCAAAATGGGCACCAAATGGGTTGGCATTATATGAGGCAGCCACTGAGCCATTGAACCCTGTCCTCTCTAGTTCTTGACCCAGGGTCCGATGCTCCTTTCCAATCTCTTGCAGACCCAGCGCCTTCTCAAGCGGGATTGAACCGGACCAGACACCCGAAGCAAGCTTTGGTATAGGGAAGCGGGCGCCCTCCTAAATTTCGTCTCAAAATTTACCAAGCTCATTGAAGGTGGGTGATAGAAACAAACCTCATTAGTCCAGTCGACAATCCCAATAGGGCAGTTGGTCTCGATATTGTTCTCGTCCAGAACGCGTAGAACCTCCAGTCCAGCAAGGACCCCCAAGATGCCATCGTAACGGCCACCTTCATCATTAGCCTTTATGTTTATTTTTCTTAGATTTTCTCGTGCAGTGTGTTTCTGTAACTTACCAGAAAGGCTGCGTATCCATATGGCTGCCCATCATGATCGGGTCTGCGCTAGTATTCTTCCCTTTTCGGATGGCAAATAAACTTCCCATTTGATCAACAAACGGCTCGTTGCATGACTTCATTTCCCGACATGCAGACAGTAGCCAGTTCTTTGCCGCAGTATCCTCATCGGAGGCAGTAAGTCTGCACATGCCTGTTTCAGTAGGATCACTAGGAAATGTAATGTTAATTTCAGAGACCAGCAAATAGGTAGAAAATTGTGGGTCTGTACCTTCCCCATGAGAACTTGGCCCCCCAGAGAGATGTGTGATGGATGGTGTCCATCAACCGCTGGGCGTTTACTTTGAGGAAGGCGCGAGACGACATGGTTGCTGTTTAGTGGTTTGAGAAACAAGCCTGGAATAGTCTTTGTACTATCCAATTGATACTGCCAATCTTATTACTGGCTAATTTTGGATGATATATATAGTACTTTGCAGATGTTAGACAAGGATTGCTATCAATTATGCTTATGACTATCAAAACATTTTGCTTGTGATTCACAATCCTCCATTCGAAGACTAGATAAGATATCATGAAGTATTTTACCAGAGCAGGGAGTGCTTTAATTCCATCTTCCCTAATAGTATAAGATTAAAGATGGGGTTTTTGTGGGTCTGCGGGCCCCAAGATCAAGCTTCCTACAGTGGCACGACAAAAGTTTGAGTCCCCCCACTTTTTCTGAGCCAATAAGGTACCCAAAATAAGGCTCACTAAGCTTGATATCGTAAGCGGTCTTCAGGGCGGTGATTCAAACTTTTGTCATGCCACTGTAAATAGGTTTATCTAATCTAATCAGCAAAGATAAGATCACTAGATCACTATCTTTCCTACTTCGATTTGGCCTCATGTATCATGATAACGGTCTGCAAAAGCCTAACACAGTATGTACAGACTATGTATTATGCCAAGGCCTGTTCAAGGTCACCTTCATCTATATGAAGTTATGAACACTACCACCTACCTCTATGGTACAGCCCCTTGCGCAGTTCTTCTTTCCACTTGTTTTGTGTCTCTGTGAGAATCTTGTCCCCTTGATATTTTCAAGATCCACATATCATGGCGGAAGAAGGACAGACGGCAAGAAGCTCCACTGTCATGAGCATGGAGAAACCCATAGAAAATGTCGACCACACCTTGGAGAAACACACGCACGATGCGGATGAGGCAATGAAAGCCTTCGAGAACCTGGAAGGTGAAGCGATTGAGCTTGACGAGGCGACCATCCGCCGTCTTGTGCGGACCATTGACTGGCACATCATGCCCATAATGTGTTTAGTATATGGGATGAACTACCTCGACAGTACGCCTGTGCCACGCTATGCGATGCTTTGGGAGACTGACAAGTCATAGAAACCACTCTATCTTATGCCAGTATTATGGGTCTGAAGGAAGATCTGAACCTGGAGGGAGATCAATACCAGTGGCTGAGCAGTCTGTTCTACTTCGGTGAGTCGTTCTCTTCCACCACTCTGAAGTAATGTGCTAATATCGACCTAGGTTATCTCGCATGGGAATATCCAACTAGCCGATTGCTGCAGCTGTTGCCCCTTGGCAAATATTCTGCGGCCTGCATCCTGATCTGGGGTTCTATCCTCACCTGTTTCGCAGCTGTTGGTAACTACCCAGGAGCGATTGCTATTCGTTTCTTTCTGGGTATGTTTGAAGCTGCAGTAACTCCCGGTTTTGCTCTGTTGACATCTCGGGTATGAATAAAGACCAATCATCTATAATAGCCCTTGACTGATTTACTTTAGTGGTACACAAGAGATGAGCAGGGTAGACGAGTTAATATCTGGTTTAGCTTCAATGGCTGGGCGCAGATTTTTGGAGGCTTGGTTGCCTATGGAATTGCAAACGGCTCCCGGAAATATGGGTCTGCTGTCGCGCCTTGGAAGATTGTCTTCTTATTCACTGGGCTTCTAACTTTCTCTCTGGGGCTGATATTCCTGTGGCTTGTTCCAGACAGCCAGCTAAACGCACGCTGGCTCAAAAAAGAGGATCGGATTCTAGCAATTGCGCGGGTACGTGTCAACCAGCAGGGCATTGGCAATAAGACTTTCAAATGGTACCAGACTAAGGAGGCCCTCTTGGATCCAATGACGTGGGCATTCTTCTTCTTTGCCCTGATTGCCAACATTCCCAATGGGGGTCTCACGAACTTCTTTAGTCAACTAGTATGTCTGCTATGGATTCTGCTTACTGACGTTGAAGCTGACTGCTTTTCAACAGATCACTAGCTTTGGCTATACCCCAGAGCAAAGCCTATTGTACGGTACCCCCGCTGGGGCAGTCGAGATTATCGCTCTTCTTCTGAATGGCTATATCGGGGCCAAGACCGGCCAGCGAGTATTGACAAGTATCGGAGGTCTTGTTGTTGCCACGATCGGCATAATTCTTATGGTTGCACTGCCTCTATCCAACAACGTGGGCCGACTCATCGGATACTATTTGACGCAAGCTTTCCCAACCGCATTTGTGGCCCTGCTGTCTTTGATTTCTTCCAACGTGGCCGGGTATACAAAGAAGACAACCGTTGCCGCGTTATATCTGATCGGGTACTGCGTTGGTAATATTATTGGTGAGTGATATCCTGTGACTATGATGGCCGTAAGACTAATCGTGCCTAAAGGTCCGCAGACCTTCCGTCCCGAGGATGCCCCGCGGTATGTTCCTGCAGAGATCACCATCATTGCCTGCTGGGGCGTGTGTATTTGCATTTTGCTTTCCATCTGGTGGTGGTATAAGAAGGAGAACAAGCGGAAGGCGAGAATCGTCGCCCAGTCCGACTATGTGAGACTTCCCAATCAAGAGTAAGTGAATGGCTTTTTCGTTCTGATTTGTATGCCTGTCGTTTCTTTGGATTTTCTAACCCTGTTTTGCAGATGGCTCGACCTCACAGACCGAGAGAACCATGACTTTGTTTATGCGCTGTAATAAGTGATTTTGACGGCGCAGTTTATGATCTAATGGTCACTGCTGAAGACAGTACAATCTTGGGAGATTGCCTATCGCTGTGGTGACACTTTGTTGATGTATATCACCAAAGACCTGAGGTCCTTGATAGAACCGTCACTTGGCTACGTATATAGGTGCCTATATAGGGTTATATATAGTGCCAGCCAAGTTTAGTGCAGATCATTGACCTTGTTTCAAACTTTAATATTCTGTTCATTTATTTCATAGTCCTGCTAAGGCATCAGAACCCGAACTTGACTGTCAACAAAGTGACACCCACTCAGCATCAGAACGACACTTATTAGCCACGGCCTTGAAGTTCAAGCGTGTCTTTTCTTTACAAGGTGTAGACTCATTCCTCTATAGCTAATTCAAGTTAGAGATCAGAGGGCTGACGTAAGGACCTCGTATTTCTCCTGCCTTATTCCCTTTCCCCCATCTTCCTTTGCTCATACTCCTAGTCCCCTTCTCTCATTATCATAGCAAGTCTCTTTCAATCAAGCTAATGGCAACAAGAAAACGTTCAAGAACAACCAGAAAGCCTGTATTACCGCCGAAGCCAAATCCAAAACCACAATTTACAACCGCAACGCCCAGGCAACTCCTCAACCATCTCAGTAAACCTAAAGACTGGACCGAATATGGAAAGTCACGACCTCTCCGAACCACACCAACAAGAAGACGAAGAAAACCCGCATCATCAGGATTCTTTGACATCCTACCACTCGAACTCATCGAGATGATCCTCCTCACCCTCGACTACCCCTCTCTAGCCCATCTCAGTGCCCTAAACACCAAGATTGAAGCCCTCCTCAAAACCCGCCCCTGGTATAAACTCATCCTCGAATACTGCGCCTCTGCATTGAAATCCATGGCAAGGCTCAAGATTCTTCACCTCCACACAGCAGCATCCATCTCAAAAGCATTCTTCAATCCCAACTGCTCATCACCAGGATGCACTGCCCTAACAGATAACCTCTTCCTCCCAACCTGCCGCCGCTACTGCAATAGCTGTCTCGGAACAACACCAACCTCCACAGCCGTCTGCTCCTACTTTGTAATAGAAGACTACAACATCAGCTGGGAAGAATGCGCAGCAAATATGCCGACCATGCGAAGCGCCGACGCGGGCTTCCAGAGCTTCGTCTGCGCGCTCGAAGACGACGTGGTCGTCTACGCGAGAGAGAAGTACGGGAAAGCGAGAATCATCCCGGCGTCTTTCAAGGCACGGTTCTGGTCTTCTTTGACGACGATTCGGTTTCCATTTGTGGATTCGGAGAGTAAGGGGGTGGAGTTTGGGAGGTGGTGTCGGGCTTGTGTTGAGGCGTTTGACGCGCATATGCGGTTGTGGACGGAGCTTGAAACAGTGTCTAGGCGGGAGGAGGATAATAAGAGGATGGGGGAGGAATTGAAAGAGAAGGCTGAGACTGTCTATAACACGAAACAGCTTCTATGGCATGTTCAGAGTGGGGAGTGTACAGAGGCTCAAGAGTTTTGGTATAAGAAGGCTAACAGGAGGTAGTCCCGTCGATGTTCATTAGGTCTATTTCATTATTCTGGGGTATAGGTCTAGTTCTCTGCGGTTTCGGTGGCTCCGTTGCTTTCCTTTTCCCTCTGGGAGAGGCTAGGGCTGGTGCCGGTCTTGAGGTAGTTCTCGTACTCTCCGATGCGCTTTCCGCCCTGGATCCAGCGCTCCTTGTACTCCTTTTGCTTGATCTCAGCGAGCTTATTCAGCGCGGGCCAGTACGATGCGTGGTCGTACTTGAATTCAACCTCGCCGCCGACAGACTTCATGAGCTGGCTCGATGGAATGTGCTTGTTCAGGTCCTCGTTGAACTTGAGCTTCTCGCGGGTGACAGGGTCCAGGAACGGAGTGACGATTTTGAAGAAACCCATGATAATGAATGGCACTAGGCAAGGTTAGCGGAGGATTCCCTAAGTCAAGCGAGTTACTCACTGTTGATAACCAAGGCCCTGCCCAACCTCTCTGGGTAGTGGTTCTGCAGGAAGTGCACCGTATCCCTCGCCTGCCCGATGGTAGCATTCTGACCGGACTTTGTTTGGCTATAATCCACAATCAACGCCAAGGTCTCCTGGTCGGCAGGCATGAGCTCGATGCAACGTTCAAGCATGAACACCAGGTGCTGAACCTGGCGATCACTCTTCTCCGTATTCTGGTTCGACGGCAGAAGGTACAAGCACGGCCGTCCATGGATGTCATAGCCCAGGATAACCTGCTTCCCTGTCTCGTTCTCAATGGAAATGTAGTCCGGCGTCAACTTCTCGATTCCGTACTCGCGGCGCCAGGTGAGAGTGCGCTGGAGTCGTGCCACGGCTTCAGGGGCGTTCCACTTCGTGGCTCGAAGGTAGCGGAGGAGACATTCGCGGGTAAGGAACATGCGCTCGTCGTCTGTTATGGGGGCTGTAGGGGCGTTCTTCGCGGCTGTCGTTGGGACCGTAGTCCACTCAGAGACAGACTTGAAGACGGTGTCATATTTGGCTTGCTGGTCTGCCGTCAAAGCGGCGGGTGCAGGAGGCTTCGAGCTCTCAACGGGGTAGGCGAATGGCTTCTGGATAAGACCGTCTGCGGCGGAAGACGGCAGATTCAGGCCCCCAATTGTCTCCGTAGGAGCCGGAGGATCGGCTGCAGGCTGTTCTTGTACCGCTGGCTGAGGCTCAGGTACAGCCTCGGTCTGAACTGGAGCCGGGGTATTCTCGGTTGCAACAGGTTCGCCGTTCACGGGGACCGGGGCAGCTGGAGCTGGAGTTTCTGTCGGAGCGGTGGACATCGTGGGCTGGTGGGGGCTCAATTGAGATCAGACGCTAAGAAACAACAGGTTTTGGGATCTATGATGCAGCTCGGCGCTCTTTGCTATGTTTGTCTTCTCTGTATCTTCTTTTGTCAGGCGAATTGTGATTAGTTTTTTTTTTTTGCTGTTGTTGATCAACAGCTGTAGCTGAGACATCACCTGACCATCAGGCTTCAGCTATACTTCCCGTGGAAACATAGTACACCGCATAAGATGCTGATTAATTGTGTACACAAACTCTCAATCGTCGGTCTGGAACTGGCGAAACATTTGTATAGCTGCTAGCATCAACAACAATCCAGTTCCGATCTTGATTCTACGCAGCCAAACCCCCAGACCTTGAACGCACACACGAGCCACTGATAAAATGGTGAGTACTCCTAACTTCCGTCCTAATATCTCTCCTCAAAACCCCTAACACCTTCAACAGAGCAAAGACTCCTCCCCAACGAACATCCACATGCACCACCCCCGCCTCGCAGACTACTTCGAAGACTTCACACGCCCCCACACAAGCCAAACAGCAACCCTCTCCTCATCTTCATCCGCATCGCACCTCTACCATGCAAACGCAAATAACTCCTCGCCCTCTCTAATCCCCTCCTTCCTCCCAATCGAAGACATCTACGTGCCGCCGCAGTACCAGCCGCCCAACCCCGAGGATGAAGATGATGTTGTGCCAGACCAGCATGCTGCGTTTGGGATCACAAGGGCTATGGATAAGAGGAGAGAGGCTGTTTGGAGGGATCTAGGACTTGAGACTTTGGTTGGGGGGTCTGGCAGTGGGAGTGGGAGTGGAGGAGCGAAGGGGGCCAAAGTGAGGGTCAAGGATGCCGGGAGGATGATGGGTGGGAGGAGGGTGGTGTGCTTGAGGTGACTGTACGGAAAACTTGTTTCCTGGAGATATGGACTTCGACATCTGCATTTATTGATACCCCTTAAGCTTGTATATTTCGAACGAACAATGGGATGAAATGGAATGAATCGTCATTAGTATGTCCTTTCATTATTATATCGTTACACCAGGCGCCTCGTTATACATTTACAAGACTTGGACTGGTCTCTATAT
Source organism: Aspergillus karnatakaensis (assembly GCF_047715665.1). Taxonomy (NCBI): domain Eukaryota; kingdom Fungi; phylum Ascomycota; class Eurotiomycetes; order Eurotiales; family Aspergillaceae; genus Aspergillus; species Aspergillus karnatakaensis. The sequence continues at coordinate 350,605 of NW_027395713.1, read as the reverse complement.
CCGAACTATGTCCACGCGTGTCCGTTCGTACAGCTTGTGACTTATGTGCTTTTGTTCCCGCTCGTCCTCGCCGACTTCGCGGGGGTGGATTGCCATCTGCGCATAGGTTCCTGCTGCTCGTCGCTTGGAAAGAGTACCTGGGTTGATTGTGAGGATGCTGTCAACCACCTGTTGTTGTTAGCACTGGCGAACCACATTTTAGGAGAGAAAAGCAGCATACCTTGACAAAAGGCGGCAGCATGCTAGGAACTATAAGGATATCCGGTCGCACATTCCACCATTCGCCGAGCTTTGAGTAGCCCACATCCAAAGCGGCACCCGTCGCTAATACGCCTTCAATTCCAGGTTTGGGGAGTGTATCTCGAGATGAAGGCGGGAAAATGGGTAGGAAGTGTCGCTGTTCAATCAGGTACTTGACGAGACGAGTGAGAAGGTTAGGCTCTTTTGGCTTGCCGTGGAGGGCCTCTTCTTTTCGCAGTTCATAAAGTACATCGTGTGAGCACATGCCGATAACTGTTTCGTTGAGGGAGAAGGTCACTGGGTTGGACACCATGCGAGCTTGCTTGGGCAGACCTAGTTCTTTCTTTGGGAGCTGCTCTTGTGGCCATGAGACGTGTTTGCTGACAGCATCTCGAACGGACGGGACAAGTGCAATTGTGATGCTTGGAACAGCCGCGGCGAGCCTTTGTAGCGGTGTAGATATACAATGCTTAAAGACGGTTGTGAGAGTAGCCGTGTCTGGGTCAAAGCCATCTGCTGCCGGAAGGTCGAAATCTCCAGACGCTAAGAGTGGATGCTCGATGTCGAGGAACGGGCCCATCAGTATCAGACCATCTGCGTAGCTTTCTGCTGCCTTCTGACAGATCTCCTTCAGTGGTTCGAAGTCAAGGTTGTCGTCTGCTGTATACGGCCCTGAAGCAATCATCACGTTCAATGGTGAAGAACCCGCGTCTGTTACTCGTTCATTGATACCCTCAATCGTCGGGATGTTTGATACAGCAGGCGGGAGCAAAGGTGGTGGAAGAACTTCCTTGACTGAAAAGTAGTTTCCGGACGCGTTGATTCCCAGCAGCGCAACAATCTGCCCCGGAAAGAAATTCACTGACGGAATCGCATCCACATTCAACGGGACCCTTTTACCGGCTCCCATGCGCCTCGACGTCTCGAGCACTAGCGACGCTGGGTTGAGTTTCCCTTCCATGCTGTCTGAGGCAATACGTCCAACTGCAACGATTTCGCTCGTGCTCTGGGTCGCGGCGCTGCCGAATATAATATCCTCCTTCTCGTACTTCTTCTCGAAAATAGCCAAAAACTCGTCAACCCGATCATCCAAAATCTCAGACGCTTCTGAAAGCCGCATAGCCATGGGCTTGTATCCGAATTTCTTGAGGTCCGTGTTGGCAGCAGGCTTGATCCGAGCTTCTGAAAATGGCGCCATGGGCGTCTCGGGCAGGGGAAGGTGCTCATTTATCGTTTCAATCGTTTGACCAAGATTTTGGCGCTCTGCGAACGGGACAGACCTACTCGATCAGCCAAAATCCACTTCATACCACAAATCATAACGCAAACATACTGTAACCCTTCGCCACCACCAGTCGAAACCTTCGTCTTCACCCCGATCGGGGAATCAACCTTCTTCGATATTGACGGCGACGTGAACTCCGCTTTTCGCTTCGCCGACCCAGGCGTCCGAGTAGGCGTTAATCCATCCAACCTATTTTAGAAGTTCATTAGCAAACCACATCCAGAGTATATCTCTTCCCAAGCCAGGAAGACCAGGAAACATACATTCCAAAAACATCCATACCCCCAGCGCCGCCAATAGCCATCCCATTCGACCCCGCAGCCCTCGGCGTCGCAGCCGCCCCTCTCTTTTCAACCTGCTGCCTCCCCCTCATCTGCCTCTCCAGCTGTTCCTGAACATCCCGCTTGAAAAGCCTCACAGTGTCAAGGTCCAGTTTCGTTTCCTCCGATCCCATTCGTAGACAGTATGACTCCCATCGGTAAAAAAGCTCTTGCGCATTGATGCTGTGCGAGCGCATTATTGACTGCAGCTCGGCAAGGATATCGGCGGGGATCCCATCGGGACTTGAGGGAGCGAAAAGGTCGGTTAGCTCGGGGTCGGTGGATTCTGAGCCCATTGTGACTGTGTTGGGGGTTTGAGGTGTAGCAATGGGGTGTTTTTGGGGTTGTTTTGTCAAGGCGTCAAGGTGCTTAGGCTTGAGGGCTGCGGTGACTTTTGGTAAATGGGGACGCGTGACACGCGTCGGCGCGTTTGGTAGGCTCTGACCGCCTATCTACTTCGCCCGGGCCTGGAAATGATGTCCATCGATCACGTGCCTATATACCTTGTAGATTAACCTAGCGAGTGACAATGGAAGATCATTAACTTTTGCAATGGGAATTTTCAGGGTTGCTAGTCTGGCGGTTATTTGGCAAATACATGATTGAGCCATGAGAGCTCAAAGCTGACGAAAGCAACTACCAAACAGACATCCATTCAATACTTTTCCTCTAATGTTCGCTAGCTATACAAGATCATCATGGTCAATACAACATGGTAGAAAAATTCCTGCTAGCTCCGATACCCGAGAAAGAGATCAGCCCGAACCGAAAAGAGACCCAAAATGACAAGGATGCAGAAAAAAAGAAAAAGATGAACGTGAAGCAAGAGACGAATGAGTGGACAGGCCTATACACTCGTGCTCATGCGGTGTACGATAGGAACTGCGCTTGGTGGCAGACTGCCCATCTCGGTAACAACCATGTCGACGTATTCGGCCGGTGTTGCATCGTACATGAGATTGAGCAGTTGGAGGTTTTGTGTGTCGCGCCAGTCAGTGAGGGGAAAGTCTTTATTCTTTGGTGTGGTGTTCGATTCGGTTGAGTTAAGGTTAAAGGCTGCAGGTTTTCCTCCTTTTTTAGGTTCCGGCTGAGAAGCCGCTGCAGGATCTGGTAGATCTGTAAGCTGGTGAGGGGGCTGCGACAGGACAAGTTCGTCAGCATCGGCAATCTCGTTGACGACGATGCTGTCGAGTGCGACGCGGTCTGTAAATTTGACAGTCTCGCAGCAGACAATGACGGGAATTTCGACACCCCCGGCGCGCTCCTTAGCCGACATGGCGACCAGCGCTGTGCCGACGCGCGAGTACAATCGTCCATTACTTGTCATGGCATGTGCACCGAGGAAGACTTTTGTCGCCTCGTTGATAGCATGGCTGATACCGCTGATGAGGGAGTATTGCACTTCCAGGCCGGCGTTCGCCAATGTCCTTGCCAGATTCTTACCCTCAAAGAGGGGTCGGGAGTCGATAATAGAGACGCGGAAATTCTTGCCCTGCTTGTGTGCGGTAAGAAGTGTCTGCTTGACAATTGAGCTTCCAGCAAAAGTCACAACAACATCGCCGTCTTTGATCTTCTGCGCTGCACTGGCAGCAATGACTTGATCTGCGACAGTGATCTTCTCGCGAATGAAACTGTCAATGAACTCGGACAGTGTGGTCTTTGCCTCCGCTTCTGGGACCGAAGGATCAATGGACGAGATTGCCAATTTGAGAGCCCGAATAGCATTTCCCTGACTGATGGAGAGAGGGCGGCATGTAGAAAGGTAGGTAATCTGATGCGATAGGTGTGTGGTCAAGTGACGGGCAAGGGATGTACCCATTGGCGTTGTGTAAGCTTCGATGACCTATATTATTTAGCAAAAAACTTCCCAATGGCATGCGAGGGACGAGACGTAGGTGGAAACATACCCTCTTAAAAGCCAGCAGGGTCGCGACGCATCTCGCGCTGCTACCACAGATCACATAGTCCCTTAATTGTAATCCTAGCGCCAGCACAGCCGGATGAACCTCCTTTCCAGCACCCGCAACTGTAGTCCGCCGCTGCTGTCCATAGAGATGTCCAAACACAGCAACATCCTTGTTCTCCTTTTTCTTCTTATGCTCTGTCACTCCACCCTGAGGCCCTGGCTGCGCAGACCCTCGGCGAGAGGGAGCCTTTTGTCCTTTGACCGCTGAGCCTGCGGCAGCTCCAGCATCTGGGCCCTTCTTGCCAGCCGGTGTGTTCGGTGCTTGTCCACCTGGCGCACCACCGCCGTCCCTCTCTGCCTTTTCGCGTGCTCGCCGGGCAGCCTTTTCAGCTTTGGCTTTTTTCTTCAGCTCTGCAGGGGACAGCTTATCACCTCCGGCGGCGTCGGCTGGGGCAGATGCGGCGTTTTTGTCTTTGGGGGGCTGTTGCTTGGCGGGCTTTGCGGGTTTCGCAGGTTTCGCAGCCAAAAGGCCTTGTGTCTGAGGCGGTTGTTCCATCTTCGGAGTTTCCGGTTCTGAGGAGGTCGCAGCGCCAGGAGTAACGGGAGGAGACGAAACGGTATTCAGTGTAGGGTCGGCAGGAGTCGCCATAATGAAAGGACGGGGTCAGACGCGATGGCGGCAATCAGGAGGGGCATTGGAGACTTTTTTCGGGTGGTTGTGGGGATGGGAGGAAGCGCGGTTGATTGACTCACACGCCGAAAAGGGCGATCCCGATGATGCCATAAGCCGACAAGCATTCAACGAACTACTGCACGCAAGGTAGATACATCGAGTATTCTTCGACTCGGAACAACAAGAAAGCTAGATCATTCATTATTCAGTGTCCATCGGGCGTCCATCTGACGTTTCATCGTCTCATCGTTACATAATTCAAGAACACTAAGTCAAAGCCCAAAGCATCAAAGAATCAAAATGAATGCTCAAGAATGCTGCCCACAACGCCTTGCCAGGATATCATCGCTTGATCTACGTTTATTGATTAGTTTCCCAAGACATCCCCAAGTGCTCGTCGGCGCTTGCGGCCCTCCTGCTTCCGGGACGAACTGAAGCGCTCGTGATCCGTTGCCAATTTGCGCTTGAAGACATCGAGGTCACCCAGAAGATTCTCCATAGTCGCCTGCATTTCCTGGGCTTCGAGCTGGCTTGCATCAGTCTCGAGGCTTTCATCTTCCCAGATCAGGTCTAGTTCCGGCTCTACTTCCGAAGGAGGAGAGCCTGGCATGTCCTCATTCTCGTCTACTGTCTGGTCCTCCGGCTCGCTCAAGATCGCGACGTCGCTAAGGCGCTTCTCGATCGACACTGGTGGAATTGGGTTTTTCAGACTGTCCAGTGCCAGTTTCAGGTGATTGCGCAAGGCTTCGTTCTCCGTCTGTAGCTGTCTGATTTTGCACTCGCTGACCATCTTCGTCTCCTCCATAAGTCGTTGAAGCTTCTCCACCTTTTGCTGATATTCTTCCAGACGTTCGTTTTGGACCTCGGTCTCTCGGCGATTCTGTGCTGCCTGGCTGACGCTGAGTTGCAGTGTTCGGATGGTCTCCGCCATTTCTTCAATTTGGCGGTCACGTTCAGCCGCAGACAAGTGGTCTTGATTAACCCTAGCACGAGTGCGAATGTGCTTCGCCTGGTCCGCATATCGCAAAGTGGACAGCGTCTCCTCATAGTCTGTTGGGGATATACAAGCGATCATAGCCGTCTTTGAGTTACCACCAAGGCTGTCCTTCAACAGCCATGTGAGAATTGAGTCGCGATAAGGCACAACCTCCTTTCCCTTTCGCTTTCCCGGACGACCTGCCTTGGGATCTGCCAAAGCTGCAATTACACGTCCCAGAGTTGTTAGAGATTTGTTGATGTTGGATCCTTCCCGCAGCCGTTGACCTGTGGCTTCGGTTGACTTAGCTCGCTCTGACCCAGCGAGATCAACAAGTCGAATGCGCGCTGTGCGTTCTGTCGTTTCGTCTGTAGAAAGGTCGTGATGAATCTGCTTCAGTGTGATGGTGAAAACAGCGTGTGATCGCGACGACGTATCGTTCATCTTCGTACTAGCCACAGTACGAGAGACATCTCCTTTGCGCATGTACTTCATGATCTCACCATAGTTCCTCACTGTAACCTCGGTCAAGTCTTTCACGTATGGCCCCTCTGAAGGCGACTCTCGGATTCGAAGATAATGGGGCGGTTCAGTTCGGGGTACAAGCAAGTCGCGTACATGCTCATTGTAAACCTCAAAATAAGAAACCCGCACGTTGAAGCTGATATCCGGGGACTCGGCATTTTCTATGCGTTGAAATAAATCTTCACACGTGCGGGGAATCAGGCCTGGTTGTTCAGCAGTTCCCATCATGGTATAACTCTTGCCAGAACCCGTCTGTCCGTATGCAAAGATACAAGTGTGGTAACCCTCAAAGTTATGATCCAGAAAGTCCTCACCGAGGCTGTTGTATATATCCTCTTGGTGGGCGTAGTGATCGTCAATTTCATCGTGAGACCAGAACGAGTTGTCGAATATGAAAGCCTTGTCGTCCAACACTTTGCCGCGAGCTTGCGATTTGGGCTTTCCTTCATCGAAAGAGTGTGCTTGTGGTGCTCTCAGCTTTGTCATCTGGGTATCCGGGTCCATAGTAATCAAGCATTGCGCCTTTCGCTCGAGCTCTAGAGTACAGTGCTCGTTAGCTTCTTCCGACCGTAGTGAGATGCTGCCCTGGAACAATACCTCTTTGCAGGAACTTTCGCACTCGCACAACGACACGAACATTCCCACCCGGGGACGGGCTAGCAACCGCATCTAGACGGCTGGCTACAGCAATGCTTTCTCGAGCACGTAGTGATGGACTAGAAGCCATTGACCGCATCCCGGCTGAGGATGCAGAAGTTGAGTGAATCGATGGGCTCGTGATGGCCGTCGCCGACGAGAAACCAGATAGAGAAGCAGAGGACTGCGACCCGGAGGCAATACCGGGGCCGAGGTGATGATAGAAGCGTGGATCCAGCGCCATCTCTTCACTGTGTTCCCTCAATAACTGTTCAAGTTGAGCGACGATCTCTCGATTGCGGCGGATGAAGTGATGGTACATACAGGCTGGGTGTACCTGGGGAGTCACTCCGAAAGGCAGGTGCGAGGGTCGCGGCTACCGCTCGTGTTTAAACAACGGGCAATGTATAAGTTCGAGTCTCTGTCAATTAAGAAGCTCAACGAGAAGCGGCTTGCGATGTGAAGTAAAAGAGCGAAACATGCAGCAACCGAAGTAAGGCAAATAAAGTCAGTGGAAGGAAAGTGGCCCCGCGATAACAGTCGACGTGCAACTCGGTCAGTGTCTGTCTTCAGTCATAGCATGACAACACTCATTATGATTTATCTTGACTTCCAGCACAAAGAATAGGTAACAATCTGGAGAAGACGACAACACCGATCCCCAGCTCCTAGCTGTCTTCGTTTTGGTTTTGCCGGATTGAGGATGGCGCGGGGCCTGAGGCCTTTTCAGGTTTATCCCAGTGCAGATGGTTGCCACAGCAATCGTCCTCACCAGCCATAACTAAAATCATTTACTCACTTGAGTCTTGACCTATCATCCAGTTTGTGCAATTGATTTTTATTTATGAACAGCTTTGAGGTATTGCGAGAAAATAAATGTCAAAAGAGTGTACTGACATGGTTAGGACGGACTTATGACTTTGTCCGCGCAATGACTTGGAAAGGTCAACAGGAGAAGATCATAATAATACTTGACTGCCGACATTCATTCAGTCTGATGTTTCTCCACTTCCCCGTACCTCGGATCATGATTTACTCGTCGAAGTTATCGAGAGAGGCTGAAACCTCATCGGCCTCCTGGTTCTTGGAGCCATGCTCGCCTCTACTCATTCGAGCACCGTCGATGTAAGAAACGGGGTCAGGGATGATGTTGCCGTCCTTGTCCATTCCGGTTTCGAGCATCTCTTCTAGGCTCCAACCAGAGGTAGGGTCTGTTCGAGACTTCGATCCTGCTTGTGCCCGGGAAGTACCTTGGGCTTGGCTTCGCATGGGATTTGGTTGCCTTGAAGACATGATATCTAGCCGAAGGGGATGATTAGGTCAATGTTTGATGCAAGCAATATCTGCATCTCGATAGCAGACATACCTTGTGATGAGTTGGAGGTTTGAGTTCAAGCAGTATTAACAGTGGTGTTTAGTGCTGTCTTGGAAGTCACTCTCTGGAAAGACGCAGTTTATATGGGCAGCACGGTGGCGCAAATGATGATGAACGATGACGCGGAGACTCGACTGGAGTCACGACTACCTACATTGCTCCATGCGGAGGTCAGCTGCCATGCGCTTCATTCAGAAGACGAACGTAGCTATGATTGCTCACCCGGAACTCGAGCCACGGTTCACATAACTCTGACAGGGTCTAGTCGTCGGTGATATCTTTGACACGCAGCTCAACCCTTCAACCGGTATTGCTTTGAGTTCGTTCCAGTGCGGGGGTACTATAACCGGAAGATGTTTCGTCTTGGATCCCAAGGATGAGATAGCCCCTAACCACGGGTTGGCCGACCAGAACGGCTACAGCGGGACGTCGAAGTCCCATCACATAAGTACTGCACTAATAAATTTCAGCGGCACCACCATATCAAACCATTCATCGGTGAGCCAGAGGCCCACGCTGTGCTAAGTGTATCCCTCTGCAAGCTGTAGTGGCCCTTGGCGCGAATCTGTCACTACCCTAGATAGCGTTGAGTAAAGCTACAAGAAATCGCTATGAGGAAGCCGAGAGCTTCAGAAATCGGCTCAACCGCCAGACTCTAGAATGTAGAAAACCACTGCATCGGCATCACATATTTCATTGATATCTGAGGAGAATTTTGTAGAGCTGGGTCGGTAAAGAGACGGCTATGTACCATCTCCACCACAAGCAAATGCTTATCTCGGTTGCTGTCAAGGAGGACCACGACTCTCTCTTCGAACAGATCCTAAGCATCGCGAGGAATGACACACAGTTCAACAGAATGGCGCAATTGATGCTATCCACTCTAGCCTGTCGCTAAAGCCCACACCCACGGCTCTATCGCCAGGCACCGACATTATTGTGACAAACTAGAGTGTCAAACACCCCCATCTCAGCCCTACGGAGTCGACCGACACCGCGCCGATCTTATCGAATCGGAGACGATCCGCGGAACAAACCAAGCCAGTGCAAATTTTCCTTCGCGTCTCCAAGTTAAATAGTACAGAGTATCCGACTGTCGCACTTCGTCTCGTCATTTGACGTTCTTTGCACTTCCGCGACTTCAAGATGGCGCCGCCGGCTGATATCGAGGCCAATCCTACCTCCACCTCCGCTCTCAATGGAGCTGGAGACGAGAAGACAAAGAATAGCGGAACCACAGTTCCTGCTCAGACTGGCGATAGCAAAACAGCGCCTGCACCGTCGCGCTGGAATCAATCGCTCTCTCCGAAATACGCAGACCTGATCTGTCTCGTTCTCTGCTTCATCACCGGTCTTTGCGACAGCGCCGCGTATAACGCCTGGTCTTGTTTCCTGGCCATGCAAACAGGTACCCCCGCCATTTCTCTACATATTACGAAATAGAAACCAAAAACACTAACAAAAGAAAGGAAACACCATCTTCCTCGGCCTCGGCGCCTCCCACCAGCCAACAGGTAAACACTGGGGGTGGCTCAAATCGCTCATCTCCATCGCCTCCTTCTTCACCGGCTCGCTCCTCTTCTCCCTCTACGGCCGGAACCTGGGGCAGCGGAAACGCCTTACACTGTTCACCTCCTTCCTCTTCCAAACGGCACTCATCATCATCGCCGTCGCTTTACTCGAGGCAGACCTAATCCCTCACACGGAAGCAGACGCCAGTCTCACCGGCGGCCGCCTCTTCCTCGAACTCATCCCCATCGCACTCCTCGCATTCCAGTCAGCCGGCTCGATTACCTCGGCTAGAGCGATGGGGTACAATGAGATTCCGACGGTGGTGCTGACGAGCGTTTACTTTGATGTCGCGAGTGATCCGAAGATTGTTCGCGAGGTGAAGAAGAATGTGAAGCGGAACAGACGTGTCGGCGGGGTGGTTATGCTGCTGCTAGGTGCCATTGTGGGCGGGTGGTTGAGTAAGAGCTCTGGCGGGATGGAAAGTGCGTTGTGGCTTAGTGCTGGGTTGAAGGGGGTTATTGGAGTGGGATGGATTGTTTGGGCGAGGGAGTGAGCACCCGGTTTTAAACTTGAAGGCGCGTTTCTACAAAAGTATGCTTGAGAAGCTGAGGTCGTTGGAGAGAGGTGAAGCTATAGAGGTAGAGGTAGAGGTAGCTAGTTAGAGATAGAGATAGACCACCATATACATATACAACAATAATATACCTAATACGACAACCCAACCACCACGCAACAATACAACACCAGTAATACCCTTCCATACAGTCTTACAATACCCAACTCCCACCCTCAGTCGACGGTCGTACATAGTACGCGCAGGCCAAAGCCTCAAGGAATGCCAACCCTGACATCACCGGAGAATTTCCCTCCAACCTCCACTAAGAATCCCGCTACGGGCTCCGGCTTACCCCTCCCTCCCCTTCTCCAAGGACTCCAGTTGGCTAAGAGAGAGTGACACAGGCCAGCTATTGCAGTCGAGCGCACGTGGACAGCAAACCTGCGCTTACCCACACCCTTACACATCATCCCTCCATCTGCATCGACCATACCAACCTTTCTGGTCCTTCCTTGGACAATGGATGGGTGGATGAGTGTGCCGGGCGGGCACCCGACTGACATTTAGCAGCCAGTAGCCGGGCGTCGATTCTCGTAGCTTCGCGTAGATACATATATTCGTTACAGCATAGTACAGAGGTACGGAGTACTACTTACTAGCATGGGTGTGGTAAGCTATCTAAGGTAAGTACAGTAATACCACGACAAACCATCACGTCAGCGGTGATTAGCGATCAGGACAGGCATCATCCACGCGAAGAATGTCCACGCTAGAAGAATGCACGCTGCAATGGAAGAAGAGCGGGCCGGGTTCTCCGTTGCCAATCAACTTGCCGGCGGACGCTCGATGAGGGGTAATAACGTTGCATGCAGGAGGGATTGTCGGTGATTCGTTGGTTGGTGTGCACTGCCTTAGTGGCATACTAAGGTGTGATGGCAATGACATTAGCGAGTACGGTTTGGGCAGGGATAGTCGAGGGGTCCTTTCGGTTTTGATAAGATTTACGAGTCCATGATGGATGACGTCGGTATCATTTTACAATGTACGGAGGAACGAGGTGTAGATATGGATAATATAAAGGTATATTGATGAATGTCTATTAGTAGATGGCGTAGTGGGTAGTAGGCAGAAAGAATGAATCACCACCGACCAAGAACAGATCGCAGAATGGTATCATAAAAGCAGAGATGCAAGGGACTCAATCAGAAGAATAAGAGACTCCATGAGTATGCACTCCAGAACGAAGCAAAGACAAAATCCATCCCAGATGCATGCTCGAGGGAGGTATAACCTGTAACAAAGGAAAAACAAAGGAAAGGGCTCTTTCAGTAAATAGATATAATCAAGCATCGCTTGCAAGATGAAGAAAGATCAGAACGCAACCAGTCAGTATAAGTAGCCAGGCCAAACGCGCTCAAATGCAATCCGAATCCGAGGACAATAGTAGCACTCTTTCAAAAATACGAGTGTTGGTAATTCAAACCGTGTGCCAATGCACATCTTCTGTTTCGTTTGTTGTTGTTTCTGTTGTTGTATAGCGACTAGACAGTCCGCTTGCGCAGGATGTCGTCGCAGTTTGCATCGAAGCGCATGTTCCACACACGGATGCTGTTCATCAGCTTCTCCGTGTTCTCCAACTCGCGGTCGCGACCGAAAATCGACTCGACAAATTCACAGCCGGCGTTGCGGCCCATCGACACCGACTTGCCACCTTCGCGCTTGGCAGCTTTCCACATAAACTGCTCACATGTTCGCAGCAGCTTCTTGAACCGCGCCCACAGGCGCTCGCCACTTTCCAAAAAGTCCTCCACAGTTTCCTGGCAGTCACGGTCCTTGATCCGGTCCACGCATTCGTCTGCTCGTTTCACTTTACCAGCAAGTTTGATGAGCAATAGCCAGAGTTCGCCCGCGACATCGGCCATTGGGGTTGAGGCGCCATGGTGGAAAATCGTCCAGTCGTAGATCCATTTGCCCAGAGAGTTGGCGTCGAACACACTGCCGAGCAGGATGATAGGTGCTTCAGTCGGATCCCAGTTCTTTATCGAGTAACCAGCTGGAATTCCTGCGCGCTCGGCGTCCTCTTCGGTGGCCTTGGGTGGGGGCTTTGCGGCAGTTGCTGGCTTGGGCTTGGCAGGGTTCCGGGTGGAAGTTGATTGGCGGCGGGCGCGCGACCGTTTGGCGGCATCAGCAGCATCATCGAAAGCAGGGACCTGAGTAGAGGAAGAAAAAGGGTCAGTGGCTGGCTTTGGCTTCCGTTGAGAGGCCGACGGGCGCCGACGGGACTTGTTTGGTTCCTCGCGCGAGGCGTAGCGAGGCATATCATCGTATCCATCATCGACCACATCCACAAAGATAGATCGTTTCCGGGATGACTGCGGTCGAGGAGCAGTACCGTAGTCATAGAAGCCCGCGGGCGCACCAGACATGGTTTTGCGACGACTGTAGGACGGAATGCCACCAAAGAAGGCACTTACATTTTCGTGCTTAGACGGAGTGCCAAATTCGGGCATTGCGCCGTAGAAACCATGGGTGCCGTATGCGCTGGGGGGAGCCGCGTAGCTGGCTTTGCGGCCGTGGCGTTTCGCAGGGCCTCGAGGCGAACCAAAGGGGTTGGTGAACTGGTTCGCATAGTAGGCGTAGTGAGGAGAAGTCGGGGGAGAGTTCATGGGGGAGTTCATGTAGTCGAAGGAGGGCCACCCGGAAGGTGGTGTAGAGTAGTGGTGGTACATTATTGCGAGTCGAGCATGAGCATTCGAGTCGCTGTATAGGAGGAAGTCGAAAATGCAATATCCAAAGACCTGAGAATCGACAACTTTTGAGAAACCAAAATTACCGATTAAAAAGCAGTAGCAGAAGCACAAAAACACAAATCACAACCCAGTATATTGTACAGGATATCGTCCAGAAAACCCAGATCGACGCCGATCGAAAGGACAACGAAATCGAGATATCAACGACGGGACCGTCACCGAGGCACGGCTTCTAGAGGAGAGGAGGGTGGGAATGCTGTGATGTGCGAAGGGTGCATTTGAACGATGTCGGAATCCCGATCGTTGAGTTCAAGTCGTTGAGAATTGGCGACTTTGGGAGACTCTACTGTGGCTCAGTAGAGAATCGAGGCGAAGAGTCGAGGAACTTCCGAGGTAGACTACTCCTGAAAGATCAAATCTGACAAATCCTGGAACCCAGGAGAATAGGCGAATAGTGGCGAAAAACAGCGAGGTTTAGACGAGAATATGACCCAAGTAGGGTTGTATGGGTGGTTGTTAGGTGGTTATAACGGAGGAAAGGGAGGGAGAGGGCAGGCGCAGGGAGGGTGGGTTTTTGACCGGTTTTGTAAAGTGAACAGGAAGTGCAAGTTGGGTGGAGCCCCTGCCTGCGGTAAGCGGGCGGGCTATGGAGAATGAGATGGTACTAAACTTTTTAGTGGTAATCTTTCAGCTGCTCGCGTTTGGTTCGGTTCAGCTGGTGGTTTTACCGTATCTGAACAGCTCTTGTCTGTTTCAGCCCAACCTCTTTAGGAGGAGGGTCCAGAGCTCTGGGTCTAATCAATATGCACCTTTATCAATGATCGTTGGAATGCCAGGTCAGGCTGGTACGTTTCTTATATAGTCCTACTTTCAACCCTCATCTCTACCTTAAGAGTCATCTGAGTCACCTTGTCGGGCAGCGCCTCTTTCATATTCAAAACCAGCGTTTTCTTAGAGCGATAGGGGCAAGATATAACCCGTTCGCCCTCCTTCCATGAGCATACGATTCAGATCTGTTGCGTCATTGGTACAGCCCGTGTTCCGTCACCTCCAGTCACCTCGCGCGTACTGGCAGGCGAAGCGCTGTTGAGCACCCGAGACATTTGGTTGGTGTCTCTCCAGGCCGTCTCGACTCACCAGCTGGACACGCGGGCCTCCCGATGAGACGGCAGCCTACCAGAGTGGGAACCAGGTCGTATATGGATGCGAAGAATGAGTCATATCTTTCGCATCGCCCCAGGTGATGGCGGAGCAGGAGAAGTGCCGATATAAATAAAATCAGTCTGCGCTTCACAACAGCTCTGATCTGCTGCCGTCAGCTGTGGCTGGCTATATTGATTGGCAGTGGCGATGTGGCGTAAAGGTTGCGCTCGGTAACTGTGGTGAGAAAATCACTGGCAAGAGCCCGGTTATTGGTGGTGGGCAGGGATGAGCCACAAAGAATAAAATCAGATGTGATGCATGTGCATCAGGGACAGAGTTGAAGTTCAATACAGTCCCGGCGTCGAGACGAGCCATGGAAGATGACCGGATGCATCCGCTGCATTCCGTGGATCAAGACTGCTTTAGTGTGCTCTCTTCCAAAATCAAAATAACCTCCTGTTGGGCAACCATCTGTGCCATGGGATGGGCTTTACCGCTGCTGGGCACCCACCACACCATCATGACCGGGGCAACCGGACAAGGCTTGTGCCAGACCGCAAGTTAGAAAAGTAAAAATAATAAATAAATAAAGAGAAGAAAAAAAAGTACTGGAAAATAAAACAAAGAAGCAACCTGCGACGACAAGAAAATAGGTTGTGCCGTCACGGAGACTATTCAGCGATAATTTCCAGGCTGTTGCCTGCTACAAGAGAGCACATCCGAGTAATAATGAATGTGACTGAAAGTCTGTCCAACCAGGGGGACGGGATATCCTCGGAGTCGCATTCGAATCCAAATCCTGGCCCCGAGGTGTGTAACCTCTGGCATATCACAAATAAGCAACTGTGCTTTTGTCGATGAGAAGGCTTGGTGAGGAGGCACATGGCGTTCTGGATTTCCGGGCTGGAGCCAATAGTGTGGGTAAAAACGATGGAAAAATTTAGAGTCTTGCTAGAAGGCCGGATCGAAGGGAAATGGGTCCAAACAATAATTATAACTCCGGCTCGCTAACGGCCTGGCCTGCATCTGTTGATCAGTCTTCGCTTCCAAGTTCCCACCATCACTATACCATCAAATATCAGCATCAGCGTCACGATATCTTCACGGTCCCTGTCCTGCATGTCAACACGTTGACTCGGGCGTCTGCCATGCTGCTGACCGCGTCGATCGGACGTAACCTCAGTCCGCCCCTTGGATGTTATTTTCATCAAGAGTCGGGGCCGAGTCCGTGTCTTGACTTGTCTTGGTCAAAGAAGAAAGAAAACTAGTCCAGATCGCGGCCCACCAACAGAGTTTTCATCCCCCTCCCCCTTGCACTCCCTGCTTTGGAACTCGTTGATTTCCTGCTTATTTTCCTGCTCAATCACAGGCTTGGGTTTGATATTGTTTTTATCATTTGTTCCGTCTAATTTTACCTCCTTTATCACGTACTGTACTGTATGTACATGAAATACACGACTACATACCTCCCAGCATTTCTCACCTCACCCCCATATCCAATATCCATAATCATCGTCTAACCACAGGCCTGCCTAATCAGGAGCTCCCACATACCTCCATCTGGCGTCTATTTCCGATCCTTCTCTCAAGTCTCTTGAATTTTAGTTCCAACTTCCAAGGCATGACGAATTCCCATCTCCATACCAAAGTACTCGGCCTAAGCCCTAGCTCTCCTCCATGTGATTCGACCGTCATCACCATCCTCCCCCTTTTCATTCTCAGTCTCACTCTCACCCATCTCTGTCCCACTGTCTAAAAGTAATTTACCTAGTTTATTGGCAGGATTTCTCATCCACCAGCCTCATGCCGATCGCGGCAGGATTATTGACCCGGGAAAAGCAAAGAAAACCGCGCAGCTTCACCGTCCTGTTTCAGCCTGCCTGTGAAGGATTTGTGCGAGTCAAAGCCCTTGCCCTGAGCCCTAGCTGCAGGTTGATGGAGACTGGCGCCCTGCATGGGACTTCTGTTGCACGCTGCTGTCATGGTTAGCGTGATGTCGGTTGTTGGACCTGGGGGGTCGAGCATCGTTTGCCTGTTTTGGCACCCAACGCACTGGAAGTTTGGAGTTGCAGTCTGACTGGCGCATGAACATGTTCTCAACAGCAGAGGAGCTCTCTGATTTCTTGGTCTTGGGAGATTACATGCAAGGCTTTGGGGTCTGTGCCTATTCTACATATATATCGTCTTACCGACTCTCAACCTCACAGCCTTGCATATCGACTCATCTCATCAAGACATCCAAGACTAAACACGAACACGAGATTCGGCGCTTACGCTCGCAAAAGCACTACACCAGCAGCACTAACCAACTTCAACCCAAACAACTAACTTTGAACAACTCACGTCACGACCGGCTCTCCCTTAGTCTCCTCCGCAACGGCCATCGCCAACGAACCAAAACACTCACATACACACCAACTCCCGAAACCGATCCTCTGCAGCTGCAAGGCTGACCCTCCCTCTCCCCGACGTTCGAGCGCTAAACTTCCATCTGCAGCCCAAATACCTGAGTTTGCTGTCCAACGCTGTGGAGCCGGGGAGATCCCCGCAAATGAGCGAGCGACACGCACTAAGGGTTTGCGATGGAGGGTGCACTAGCTTGAGTCGACGCCCACAAGCACACGGAGATTTTATTTATTCTACGTACTGACAGTACACTGACAGAGAGGTGGATCTGGATTTTGTTTCTTCTAATTCTCCAACAGAAAACTTACGAGATTAAGAGCTGGTGGGATGTTTCGACTCGGTTGGGCTCGATGTATATGCCCTAACGCTACTCCGTAGTTACTGGAGTATATCAGGTGATGACGCAAATCCTCAACGAAATGACAATGAACTCCTCACTCTGGGTCTGGAGCCAAAGAGGCCCCGATCCAATAAACCAACCCACTGACTCGCTAACAGGTCGCGTGTTCTCCCACCAAACCAAACCCCTTGATGCCTTACCCTGGCAACGACACACAGGTGGGGAGCGAAGAGGGGTAGACTGCGTACAATGTACATGCGATGCGATGCGATGCGTTGTCCACCGATATTATTACCTACTAGAAACAATGAAACGATTTCCGCCTTCCAGATCCCTCTCGCGTAAAAATTCAATATGGGTATGCAATATTAGCTCTAGCAACAAGGCTTAGCATCCTGCCTGGTCGGGCCTGAAACCCTTAGTGTCCACGGCGCAGGACGTACATACATGTACATACGTACATACTTACCGCTGAATCTGGGATCTGGATATGGATATTGGGCGCCTATCAATACCAACCGCAGCCGCAGACTGGCTTGCACCACTACTTGGGACTTGATCTTCTCACTTGCGTCGCGCATATCGACGCTTGGATCTCACCACCCAGACACAGACCAGCCTACATCTAACATCTCCAGATGCATGCCCAGATCCTATACATAAGTATCAGGTAATATACATGCAACATGCAAGGTCTCTCCCCTCCCTCCCTCCCTCGTTCTGTTTTATCCAGGCGGATGGTTTGAAGATCGGAGATCCATGCGGCTTCATGGCGCATGCGCAGATATGTAGGTGGTAGGGTTTTCATCGTGCATACCGCTCTGGACAATGCAGAGATTGCTCGCAAGGTAGATCTGCTCAAGTGAGGTTTAAGTAAACAGAGTTGCCCCTCGCGTGGTGTTGATATAGAGTTGCGAGTTCCTTGGAACCGGCTGGCCAGCAAAAAGTGGTAAGGGAGGGTGTTGGAGTATTTATCGGTGAAGATGCAGTCAAGAAGATAAGAGCGACCTAGACGACAGAAAAGACAAGAGAGAGAGTCGGTAAGGAATATGAAGAACGGCGGTCAATTGAGTGGTAATATCGTTATAGATTTGTTCAAATCTCTAAGCATGGCATGCTATGCTCTGCAACCCAGCAGTCTAAACCGACAATTAAGAAGACATATCATATATACAAATATTAATCCCCCTCAACGCCATCAGGATATTGTTGAAACAAAAATCACTTCTCAATCTCCGCCTTCACCCACTTCTCCAAGCCGCCCTTGGCAATAATCTCCTGCACATTCGGCGGCAGCTCGCCGACCTTCTGGCTCCAGACCTCCCCGTTGTCCTCCGTAACAGAAACTTTGCTCCTCCTTACGTCCCAAACAAACTTCCACCCTGTTCGTCGCGTAGCCTGGACATCGCCGCCCTCGGTACCCTTTCCGAATCGCTCGCGCAGCTTCTCAACGAGACGAGGCACCTCGACGCTCATGAGTGCGTTGTTGATACTGTTGCGGCCGAAGATGTTGCTGAAGGAGCCAGCGACGACGAGAGGGATACCCTTAGCGAGAATGGCGGTTGCGGCTTGTTCGCGTGATGAGCCACAGCCGAAGTTGAACCCGCCGACGAGGACGTCGCCAGGCTGGGCGATTGTACGGAAGGCGGAGTCGTAGTTTTCCATGCAAACCTCCGCCATCTTCTCGGCGGGAAGGTTGTCTTGGTAGGTGTATTTGCCTGTATCGCGGTTAGCGGAATTGCAGTTTATACGTGAGAGATTACTACTAACCAGGGTAAATTCCGTCTGTGTTGATGTTGTCGGCGTCGCAGAAGACGATCTCGCCCTCGAGCTTCTCGGGGAAACCAGGCAGGATCTCAGTCAAAGTCTCCTCGGCATCCTCAGTTGCAGCGGTTTCCTCAGCAGCTGCACCACCGATTTGCTTCTCAGCATCCACAATCAAACTCTCGGCCTCGGCGATGATCTTGTCCAAGGCGTCCTCCACGCTCAGAGCCTTGTCGACCTCGTGGTCACCACTGCCCTCGCCGATGATCACCTTCTCCACGCCTTCGGGCTTTTGGTACCAGCCAGGGCCGGAGATATGGCCGGACAAGGCGCTGGCGGCCACAACCTCGGGACTAGCGAGGTACGCGGCCGCGTCTCTAGCGCCCATTCTTCCGGAAAAGTTTCGGTTGGAAGCACTAATACCCACCTCGCCGGACTCGAGAAGACCGGTTCCGAGACCGATGCAGGGCCCGCAACCGGAGGGGAGAGGCTTAGCGCCCGCATCGAGAAGAATCTTCCAGTCACCGGCGTCTTCCGCAATCCGCTGCTCCGCCAGAGAGGCAGCGGCAATGTAGAAATTCACACCAGGGGCAACCTTAGGGGATGCACCGTCCTTGGCGGCCTCGCGGAAAACTCGCGCGGCGGCGGCAATGTCCGAAGCGCGAGAGTTGGTGCAGGAGACAAGGTAGGCCTTGTTGAGCGCAATCTTCTGCTCCTCAAGCTTGCGGAGGGGCGTGGCGACCTTGACGGAGTTCGGGCCGGAGACAAAGGGAGAGAGGGTGGAGAGGTTGAGGTAGAGTGACTTGGCGTAGTTTGCGCCAAAGTCGGCGGTAATCGGGTTCTCGACGAGCTCGTCGATCCGCTCATGAGTGAAACGGCTCTTTTCCGGAGTGAACATGGCGGACGTCGTAGCCCTGGCTCGTAGCCAGCCGATGAGGACGTCGTCAATAGGGAAGAGTCTGTGATAGAATCAGTACAACAGTTTATTCGTAGTGAACGAGAAATACGCACCCACTGAGCGCACCCCATTCCGTCGTCATGTTCGCAATGGTGATACGGTCATCAACAGAGATGCTACGCATGGTTTGATCGGACCCAGTGAACTCAATGCTGTGGTTGAGTACATCATCCTGGTTGAAGAGACCACATAGAGCAACGATGACATCTTTGCCCGTGACACCCGGGGGCAGAAGACCTGTCAGAGTGACCTTGGCAACAGGGGGAACCTGCCACCACGTTCGGCCCGTAGCCCAAATACTCGCAGCATCAGTACGGACAATGGGGGTTCCAAGCGAGCCCATTGCTCCATACGAATTCGAATGTGAGTCAGAAGCCACGGTCAGGGTTCCAGGCCAGGCGTAACCCTCCTCAATCATAATCTGGTGACCAATTCCGTGTCCCGCAGGGTAAAAGTCAACACCGTGTTTGCCAGCGAATTCCTCAATTTGACTGTATTTCTTGAGGTTGGCCTCGGATTTGTTCTGGACATCGTGATCCAGGGTCCAGACGAGCTGGCGGTCGTTGTGGACTTTGGTGGCGCCAATGTCCATGAACTTCTTCGCGACGGCCCAGGTGTTGTCATGCGTCATGCAGTGATGAGGCGCGATAGAAACATAGCTGCCCGAATGGACCTTCTTGCCCTCTGTGAGACCAACGGCATAGCGCTGGACGATCTTCTCGGTAAGGTTCTGGGGCGATTTGACCGCGGAGGTTGATGAAAGGGGGTTCAAGGAGGAAAGGAAGTCGGAGGCATTGGAAGTATTTTCGAGTTGCGAGTGGAAGGTCTGAGTGTTTTTGGTGCCGCTGTACGAGCGGTGGCCTAGGAAAGGTGTCCGTGGGATTGCGCGTGGGAGTAGTGGCACATATCGCCTGGCTACAAGGCCAGGTAACCTGCGCTATTGGCAGATGTTAGCTTACCAATTGAAGCAATCGAGCCCGGGGTACTCATACCAGCTGTATCATCTTGAATGTGACCGTTGTGAAGCTATGATGCGGCAAAGAAGGAATCTGGAGAAAAGTTTTGCGGGATAGGAAAAGCGGCGATATCGGACGCTCGAACCAGCAACCAATTGTTGGTGCTGATTAGCAATTCCGGGCCTCGGCACTGCCTGCCCTGTTCCTGCCGGCCGTTCTTATTGCCACCACGAACGACCCTCCTGTTCCTCTTACAACGTGGAATTAGAAGCCTGTATCTGCTGGAATTTGACCCCAGATGCTTGTGCTCCCGACAAGTAACTGCTATCCAACCCTGCAAATTGCATGATATGCGAATATTTGGAGGGTCAGATCGTGCCTGCCTTGTTTACTGTTGATTTCTACACAGAGTGCCGCCGATGTAGACCACCATACCCAGTATCCTAGTCAGACAGCGACATGCTATGGTGATTCAAGTTTAATGGGGATATCCGTGGCCTTGGAAGGTATCTCTTTGAAAATATAGGCAATAGTACTTGGGATGAATTGAGATTTATTAAATAATGGTATCATCATTTCTCTTGTAGATCTATATATGCTTATATCGCACATTCCTCTCTCACCAAGCCCCGATTTAGGACGGTCAAACCACCATATATTCTCCTTCGGCTCGCTTAGCCTGCATGATCTGGTGCCATCGGAACCCTTGGCCCTTGAACCCCGAATTCGAGGACAAAGACATAACATCGTCCAACACTGACCACCCAAGTGGATATACCGGCATATCATAATGGCTGCCACTAGAATAAGCGTCGCCATTATCCATAACTGATAGAGGAGGATTCTCTTCCCAGATCTTCTGTAATAGTTCAAGGCAAGAGAGGTTGTTGCAGAAGCCAGAATCCTTCGATATGTCTTTGCAACGCTCTTGAATGATCAAGCGGTGCTCTTGTAAAATGCACTCGGAGCCTGTGATGAACAATGGCCACAGCAGGTAGACGTCTGATTTCACAGCAAATATATGTGCCATAGAACGCTGGACTATATGTTGAATTCGAGGATGAGATGATGGCAAATCTGGATATGCTAGCCGCTCGCTATAGAGAAGTGCCGAGTGACGGAAGGACTCTGAGATATGGAAGACATCCTCCACGTGTTGGGGGGCTATTCCAGTCTGATCTACTGGTGACGATGGTGGTGAGATGTATGCGGGCATCGTGGACAATCCTGGGTTGATTTCAAAGCCAGAGCCTATTGAAAACCCTGGATTGAGACGCTCTTGAGGGAAGCGCCACGATTCCAACTGTTGTTTAATGGAGAACCATTCTGTCCAGAAGGTCGGAGATAGCGGCTTCTGAGTCTGGTCACCAGGTCGCGGTGGTGTTGGTAGCGGGAATAAATAGGGGTCGACTTGCGTATGATAGGTCATAGAGGGAGGGGGGGCTGAGGTGGGTATAAAGATGTGCGATGAAGGTTGCGTGTTAGGTTCTTGGTTTTGACTGAGAATGTTGAGTCGGCCCAGATTTGAGATGACCTTGAAGAGACTTGCGTCACACCCCGCGAGGTTCTCAAGACCCCATTCACCATCAGAGGCTGCTGTCAGGTCGACATATCTGCCGTGGAGCTGAATTTCGCGGTCGTTGGTGGTAGCGGTCATCGTATCATACCATGTAAACATACGGATGAACCACCTCAGCTCGTCCGTGAGATAGGGAGATGCGCGCTGACGGATCGCCAACAGCTTGGTGACCCCAGCGAACTGGGTTTTGAACTGACCCACTCCAGTATCACAAGCATGGAATAGACAAAGTATCAACAAGGTGGCAAGAACAGAATCTGAAAGCCTCTTGTGTGGATCGGCCAATTCCTTGTTCAATTCCTTGACCGCCATGCCACGATGATACTGTTCCTCAAGGCCCGAGCCTTCTGGGATAGAAGGATCGCAATGTTCTTGTATCGACGTATCCGTGAGTGCCCTATGTGCGAGTGAAGACATCCGCGCGGGCTCTGTCCGCTCCGTGGAGAAAGTTCCTCGTTCGCGTCGTTGCCGCAAATTGCTAGTGGCCAATGTCGCAATAGCCTCCTGAAGCGATGTACTGCCCTGTGCCATCCTCAAGATCGAAGTTCGGAAAGGATTGGTTGGGCTATCAAAGGCCACAATCATCGGGGCTATGACTTCGGCATAATAACTGATTAAGTATCGTAGGCGGGGGGTCCTTCCGACAGACCGCGCCAAAAGCAACTGGGAGAATGAGGGCGAACGCTGATGATGACCCACGATATGATAAGGATAAGAGTGACGTCGCTCTTCCGCGGTTGTATTGTCTGATTCTAGGTCTTCGGCCTGGGAAGCATATGACCATTGCGCCGGCGGCGACTGAGACCAGGAACCTGTCCAACTCCCAGAAGCAGATATTGATTCAGGCTCGGTCGACAGGTCGGTCCGAGTGTGTGATGAGAGATTAGCTAGGTTACATGTTGGACTCGGTTGGCTTCGTGCGGCCGCTTGAACTTGCGGTGAGGGTATATTAGTTGGTGAAGTATGTTCATGGGCAGCGTCTGAAACTGGCGAGGGTTGCGAATAAGGCTGAGACAGTGGGAGGCTTGTGTTTGGGGGCGACTGCGGCTCCTGATGGCCTGACCCACGACGAGGCTTCGGTTTCCCGGTAGGCGTCTGTGCTTCAGTTACTGGCAAAGACATTCCTCTTAGTTTCCCTCGGCTCGCCACACCAACTCCCCATGTCAGAGTTGTCTTATACCCCAAGCACTCTTGACCGTCATCCAAGCATTGAGAGCAATATGGGCGTCGTCGGTCACACGAAGAGCCATTGCGGGCGCAGGTGAAGCAATCGTGAGTAGCACCTGTGACTACCGTTCTTTTACGCCTTCTCCGGGGAGCGGATGCAGTCGGACTCTTCCGTATTTTGGCTTGGGAAACTTGAGACATCCTCTGAAGACGGGCGGACAGCCAAGCGTGAGGGCTGGGCGTGCCGTGCTAACTGCCGAATATTATCGGGGGTAGGAGACGATGCGGAGGCGATCCGCTCTGTGGGGTTCCATTGATTGAGGTTCTGGAAGGGTTCGAGGATGGATGAATAGGAAAGAGGAGGGAAAGAACACGAGGAGAAGGAAAAGGAAGAGGGGAAGAAGGAATGGCGGCGCCGTGGCAGGGAGGGTATATTAAAGTTTCAACACTCTCCGGCGAGGGGGAATTCGGTCTTAAGCGTATCCAGGCAAACGGCGTCTTTGGCTCAGCAGATGGCGATAAGGAACCTGCATCCGTTTTGCTCAATTTGGCGGATGATGCCGCCACTCCGTTGGCCCAGCACGGTTTAGCGACTTAGTCTGCTGGGTCCTCCGAGGTATAACTACAATCCGGCCGCTCGGAGATTTGCTGCTAAAATCGAACGCTTCTTGCAGATCTTCCATTTCGGCTTTCAATGGTCGAATCTCGGCAGCGATAAACTTTGCTGAAAATCTCTCACGGCCAGTGGAAAGCTGGCAGTGCAGAGCGCAAAGTGGGGGAGTCTATGAACGATGATCATGCACAACGTGGGTGGATTAGTCAAGTCCATGATCTACCTCGCGCCTGCCAGTATAGGAATTGTTCCAGAGTTTCAGGGGTTCTGCCACCGCCTGCCTTATCAACCATTATTCTGGAAGCTGGAAATTATGGATGCTTCAGCTACCGAGGACTCTTCATATTTGCTACCGGCTACTGCTGCTTGTCAATTTGGATCTTGAAAGACAGCCTCGGCCTTCTGGAGTAACTCTCTCCTCCGGCCGTACCGATTCCAAAGGTCAAACCTACCTATGCGGTGATCTCCCAGCTAGCTACCATGCAACATCCTTCAAGACGAGCATAGATAAATTGCGTCAATGCCCGTCATTCGTCGAACCCGGCTGAGGAATGTCCTCTCTCTGATCGGCGCCCTGATTATTGTTGCTGCTGTCTTCAAAATTAATTGGACTCCGGCTCCTGTCTCTGTCGTTCCTCTCACTGCCTTTGAAGTCCCTCTGCCCGAACGCCAAAATGTGTTCTGGAAGTCCTTTAAACCGATACTAGAAGTGCATGCACCAAATTGCCCTTCACCATCCTCTGGCGAGAATGTCGATGCGGTCCACTTCAATGCTACTTCCACCGAGATTCGACCGGACCTGACATTCCTGGATGAGAATAGTGTGACGTTGATGCAAGATGCTCATACACAATTCTTGCAAGATATCGCAGATACAAAACTCCTCCACCCTGTTCACTCGCCTGGTACCCGTGGTATAGTGTCTACCGCTGGAGGACAATACTTCCCCGTCTTTCTTGCTACGCTGCGGATGCTGCGCCGTACCGGATCAAGTTTACCGATGGAGGTTTATATGAAGGATGCTAGCGAGTATGAGAAGAATGTCTGCGAAGAAGTCCTTCCTAAGCTGAACGCGCGGTGTCTGATCCTTTCGGATGTGATGGGAAAGGAGTTTATAGAGCACTTCCAGCTCAAAGTCTTCGCGGTATTGCTATCGTCTTTTGAGGAAGTTGTTTGGATGGATGCCGACTGCTTCCCTCTTCACGAACCAGAGCTCTTACTAGACTCTGAAGTGTTCAAATCGACGGGATTGATCACCTGGCCTGACTTTTGGCAGTCTTCGGTATCACCGCTATACTTCAAGATTTCTGGTCAGCCGGAAACCCCTATGAATGGACGCCAAACCACTGAAGCCGGCGTGCTCCTCATTTCTAAAAAGACACATATACGAACGTTGTTGCTTGCCGCATACTACAACTTCTACGGACCATCGCATTACTTTCGGCTCTTGTCACAAGGCGGACCGGGGGAAGGTGACAAGGAGACCTTCCTCCAGGCCGCATCCGCCGTCAACGAGCCCTTTTATGCAGTAAGCGAGAGAGTACAAGCGGTTGGCCATCCGGCACCGGATGGTCTCTCTGGGTCCGCCATGGCGCAGTCTGACCCGATTGAAGATTACGACCTGACCACTCAGGGGCTTCTGCGGGTGTTGGACCCTGAGGTGGCCAAGGCTCCACAGGTGTATTTTATTCATGCCAACTATCCCAAATTTAACCCGGGTGGGAATGTCTGGGGCACGGACTTCGAAACCGCCCCGACAATCCGCCCTGACGGGTCAGATGGGCGAGCTTGGATTGTCCCTGAAGACGTCATCCAGCGGTTTGGATACGACGCTGAGAAGGCATATTGGGAGGAGCTCAAGTTCATCAGCTGCGATGCGAATATTCACTTCCAAACCTGGCTAAACAAGGAGGAGGTATGCCACAAGGTCGAGCGATATTGGGATAATGTTTTTGCGGAACCGCACGATGATGACTTTCACTTCTCCTAACCTCATATCCAGAATTGACGACTATACGACCTACATTTACGAGCGACGACCGCTGTAACCAACTGTACTATATCGCATAATACCTATTTGTACATTACGACTCATAGAATCAATATGCAATTCAGAGTCAATCTGATCATTCAACGCTCATTATATCATACAGCCCAGAAAGAAAAACAAGATAAATCATCTATTTCTTGATGCCCTTCTCCCGCAGACGCTGCTCATCATCCTCCTGCAGCTCCTTGTCAATCTGAGCGCCCTTGGATGGTTTGTTTCCGTGGAGCTTAGCCTGCAGCAATCCATTAGCTGTTGTCACATCGCACTACCACGAGCATCAACATACCGGCTTTGTGGGGTCGTTCTTGCTAAGTTCAGCCTCGGGCTGGATATCGCGGTTGTGGTGCTGCGTGCTATCAGGCTCCTTGCTCTGGGCAGCGAGTCTGTTCGCGATGGATCGCTGGTCCTCTATAGGGGCGGTGGTTAGTTGACTCTCCACAGGACAAGGGAGCATAGCAAGGTAAGAGACATACTGGAATCAATGTTCTTGTGGCTTCCCTTCTCACCCTGCTCGTAGCGCTCCTGGTCGTTGATCACGGAGCGGGGCTCGTTGCGCTGGTCACCGGCCTCGTAGATGGCGCGGTTGCCGACGTTGGACTGGCTGGAAGAAGAGGTTGTGGCAGGCATTTTGGGAAATGTGAGATAAATGTGAGGTTGAGAGTGTGATTTGAGAGAAAGTGTAATTGGATGGTGTATTGTAGACTGGTTGATTAATGAAGTATGTTCAGAAGCTATGGTACGCTGGTTGTAGAGGTTGCTATATAGGGTTGGCTAGCGAGGTGATGTCATTATACCATATTGCGTTTTTCAAAGCGCTGAGATCATACGTGGGGCGAGGCAGGATGAACACCTTGTCTGTCCATGCTGGTAAATGTCATTACGGGGGCTGGTTTGCGAGATTTTGTTCATCCATGCTACCTAAGGACATTTTGTTACTTTGATGGGCTATCTTGTCAGGGCCGAGGGGTTTGTATGACGTTGTCGCGTGCTCCTGTACCTATTTGATTTTTAATGGGTGCTTTGGGAGGAGAGAATCGATCTGAAGGGTATGGAATGCTATCGATCTGCTGCTACTCGGGATTCTCCGACGAGCTAAGGTTTGATGTTGTTGCTCTTCTGGAAAATACCCAGTATAGCTTGTCTGAAGCTACCTATACTTACCCCGCACGAGGGAAATGGCACAACCGTCACTTCGAACTCAACCCGATTTTCTCTACAAGTCATGACGGGCTCAAGAAAGCCAAAATAATCCATTTTATCGGGTCATTAAGCTTCCCAGCCAGAGTTAAATGCAAAGCCGCAAAGTGTAGTGGACCGTTGAGGTCGCCGAAATCGGGAATGATGGGACATAGGTTCAGCTCAGCTTCTGTCCCCTCATCTTCAGGCACACTTTGAACACAACTCCAATTGATAGGCTATACCGGGTATCGCGGATTATTTTTCTCCAACAGCGGCTGAATTGGAGTCATTCAATCATTCAATCGCCGAATGGCCAGAGTGCCCCTGCTCCGTTGCCATTTACAAGCACACCACCTCACCGACAAACTCCTCACTTTCAAAAGGCCGCTTGACCCCAAATTCACCTTGCGGCTTCGCACTTCATCTATATATACTCCTAGAACGACCTTTTCAGTTCGGGGACACATTATATTCTCACAAAATCTCTCCACAATGAGCACCCCCAAGATCAACCCCCGCTACCTCTCCCTCTTTCAGACCCTCGAATCCCGTTTCAAACAAATAACCACCATACCAGCCGAGAAGTGGTCCATTCTTGCTACAGCGACCCTTGTCGCAGGGCCGGACCCCGAACGCATCGACCAATTATACCTCTATCTCACCTCGCAAGAACCCTACCAGACCTCTGACTCCCGCAAACAACTCGTGCGCCGCCTCCGCGAAGCCCTCTTCAAGTCTGTCATTATCGTCGGCGTCTGCAAGCCCATCGAGGCCATTCTCGCCCTATCCGAGGTTGAAAGGGAAGAAGATAAAGACATCTCCCCACCAACACGGGAGAATTGGGCTTGTGATGAGTCGAACCATGAGCGCGGCGTGGAATGGTTTAACAAACTATACGCGAGAAACGGCAGCGCGACGCTGGACCTGTTTAGGGCGCACAAGGACTTCTCCTGGCTGAGTACGGAGATCACCTATGGATTGTTCTTGAGTGATCGGCAGGTACTGGATGATTTGGATACGCAGATGGTTGTCTTGCCGGCGATTGCGAGTCAGAATTTGAGGAAGGAATCGCATTGGCATATTCGGGGGACCAGGCGACTGGGGGTTTCTATGGAGGATGTAAAGATCGTCACGGAGTGTGTGAGGATTGTGGCGGACTTTTATGGGGTTATTTTGGATAAGGTGCCTTCGGTCGAGGAGGTTGAGGCGGATGTTTGATTGGAATGCTGCTTATAGATTGGGTAGATTGACATTTTTGATGCTGTAAATGAATTAGAGTGTCACTTGGGTCAGGCATAGGGCTGATTCGGGGCCAATCCCAGTTACGACAGGCTATACTAGCTGGGCCTTCTCATCCTAGTCCTAGTCTATAACAAAAGAGGGTGGCTTCATCTCATCGAGCTCGGGTGATGTGGGTAACTACAATGAGCTCTTCCTCAATATATATATGAGCACATGTGGTGCTCTGGGCGTTCATCCTAGCGGTTCGAGTAAGCGACAAATACCAATCATAATCAATGCCTCTGAGTAACTAGAGAAGTACATGGGAAAAGCCTCAATGAGAGTTGATTGGGACGGGGGAGAAGGAAGAGCTTGAGACTGCGAGCCCTGGAGAAGACCGATCTGCACCGAAAGAGGAAACCCGCGCCCAAGCCCGGCGCTCCGCAACAATTTTTATCTCCCCGCAACCAGCCCAAACTTCAACAACACCACCACCCTCCATACCCCTCTCGCACACAAACACTCACAATGGGCAAGCGCAAGCAGTTCAAAGATGGCGACGTCTCCATGGGCGGCACGGACCCCACAGCCGGCGACTCCTCAGACGAAGACATTGACATGGTCAATGTTGACTTCGAGTGGTTCGACCCAGCCGAGATCGACTTCCACGGACTGAAGCACCTCCTCCGCCAGCTCTTCGATATCGATGCACAAGACTTTGATCTCTCCGCTGTCGCGGATCTAATTCTCGCACAGCCATTGCTGGGTTCAACGGTCAAGGTTGACGGGAAGGAGTCGGATCCGTATGCGTTTCTGACAGTGCTGAATCTGGCCGAGCATGCCGTACGCAATAGTCTTGTTTTCATCTGATAGTCCAGAAGGACTGCTAACTCGCAAATAGGATAAACCCGCCATCAAAGACCTGACAGCCTACCTCAAGCGCAAAGCTTCCGCAGACCCCTCCCTCGCAACCCTCGCACAACTCCTCTCCCAAACACCCATCCCACCTATCGGTCTAATACTCACCGAGCGCCTAATCAACATGCCCTCCGAGGTTGTCCCACCGATGTACACAATGCTGCAGGAAGAGATCGCCTGGGCGATCGAAGAAAAAGAACCTTACAACTTCTCGCACTACCTGATTGTTTCGAAAACGTACGAGGAAATCGAATCCAAGCTCGATCAGGAAGAGGCGCGGCCGCAGAAGAAAAAGAAGAAGGCCGCTGGCGAGAAGGGGGAGAGGTTCTTCTTCCATCCTGAGGATGAGGTGCTGGAGCGCCATGCGCTTTGCGCGGGGAAGTATGAGTACTCGCATAAGCATGACGAGGGGCATTCGGACTCGAAGAGAGCGTTCCAGGAGCTCGGAATCCGGACGGGTGGTAGCTTGATTTTGATCGAGGCGGGGAAATTTGAGGGCGCTGTTAAGGATATGGCGACTTATCTGCAGGCGTCCGGTTGAGTGAAGTATGGTTGCTACGATTTATAGATTAATGTGGTCATGATAGATAAAAAAAAGTTGTCTATTTTTGCATCCAGTTGTTTATTAAATCTACATGTCGTCACGGCGTACCAAGCACTGGGCTTACTCCCATTGTGTGCCCTTGAGGCGCTGCATCAGGTACTCGACCTCAACGACCTTGGTCAGAGGGATGACATATTCCTAACATAGTTAGCCTGGGAACATAAGATGAAGGAGATGATAAATACCTTATACATGGCCTGTACAGCATGCACATCGATCTTCGACCCCGACTCATCAGGGAATCCGGGATCCGTGCCATAAGTCTTCGCCTTGAGCGCCAACCGCTCCAGCACCTTCTGCTCAACAACCGCATTCGTAATAGCCTCATCAATCCCCTTGCGGTCCTTCGCCTTAATAAGCTTCACGAACCGCTCCGGCTCCTTCTGGAACTTCGACTCCGCCACAAACTTGCCAAAGTGGATCCTCCGCGACAGCGCCTGCAGACAACTCACGTCACATGTCGCGGCGGAGCCATAGTTCTCTTGCGTCTCGCCGCGGTCTTCCCGCCCACCAAAGTCAGGGCACACGGCGGGGAGGATGTCCTCGACATAGCGCTGCTTGATGGTCTCGTTGACGTTGACAGAGTTTGGGTGTAGGATCTGAGGGTAGTCGAGCGGTTGAAGGATGGGTTCTTCGAGAGCGCTGGGGAAGAAGGGGTACTCGTCGGGGGATTGGAATCGGCGGACGCGGGATTGCAAGCGTTCTTGCTCGCGGAGGAGGTAGTCCATGAGACTGATGTGTTCATTTGGGATTGAGACGCCCCCGGGGACGTAGATTGTTCTGTTAAGCGGGAATTGAACGCGCTCGATCAGGTGGAAGGTAATTGTATCCTCGAGACGGCTGTTTTTGTTTCATATTAGCTATGCTATACTCCTGGGGAGGCTTGGGCAGGGAGGATGAATTTTGCGGGGTATGCAGATAGCGGCTCCGATGTCGCAGACACTTACATTAGTTGGAAGCGAATGTTGGCGAGGTCAAGGGCCTTGGAGGCGTCGGAGAGATCGATTGCTGTGTCCATGGTGAAGGTGAGGGCACGTTTAGGGGAGTAATGAACGAGTATCAGAGAGGAGAGTGGAAAATGGGGTTGGGGAGAAAGCTGAAAGCATGGATCTGAGGTGCGGGGCGGGATTTGGCCGACTTAAATTCAGGAACAAGCATCCTTTTCGGTTCGGTGGATAGTCTAGGTTTGGAAGTTTGGAACTATCCTCAATTGATTCTTTCTTCTCGCTCGTCTTTGCTTATTATTGTCTATACGCATACGCAGATGCCGACGCACTTGACCAACCTTGCTTACATCGAGCAGGACTATGTACCCTCATATTTGTAGACTTTCAGAAATGCTATAGGGCTTGCTGCGGCTCCTTTCTCCTGCCTTGCTAGATCTATATAATAACAGCCAGCAAGGCCCGGTCACTTTCGGTCGCAGCTTCTACGTTTCAGCAGAAAAGGAAGGAGCAACACATGACCTCGAAAAAAGCTAATATGGCAGGCACAATGGGTGCCGGGCGCCTGGTCGCCCCTTCCGCTTCAAGGCGTCGGGCATGTTTCTCTCATGAGGAAGGCGCGGCCCTACCTGTCATGGTTGTGGCTTCCGTAATAACCAAGCCACAAATAACTATAGCAGGAACGACCGGAGATAGCGTTACCGGTAGACTGGTCGTTACTTCCTCATCCATTTGTGATGAACTATGGCTAGCTCTATCTTTGTGGCACCTGAGCTGTATCTTGCTCTTGCCTTACCACCCTCATCTATCATCATCCAAATAAGTCCACGCCGGAAGACCATCCTGGCTTTCAACACCCTTGACAGCAATAACTCTCTCATCACCAGGCACAACATCGATGCCGTTCTCAGAAAACCAAAGACCTGGTCTCTCTTCAAACACAAGTCCCTTTACTGGCTTGGTAGCCGTAACCCTAACGGCCGATTGGTCGGCATTATATTCCACCTTCACTCCACGTTCTTCCAGGTTGAGGTATTTGAGCGGTTGCGGCCAGTCAATGTCACGACTTATGGTTCCGCCGTCGACGATGAGTTTGGCAAAAATGACCATTGGCTCGGTATAGGGCTCCTGAGTGTAGTCTAGGGTTTCGGCGAAGATGTCTGTTGTTCCATTGGGTTGGATGCGGATACCTACGAAAGAGGAAGAGGGTCTTATATCTTCTCCTGTGGCAATCGAAATGTATCGCACTTCGACTGTGGCAATAATGGGATCCAACCTGCTACTAGCGACCCAGATGTCGAAGCGCGAGGTTTTGGGCGGACGAGCATGTCCGGAGACCCAATCGTGGTAGGCACGGGAGACACCGATTGCAAGAGGCTGAGAAGCTCGTGCGATCGCATAGAATGCAGGTTTCTTGATGAGGCAGTAGTCGACGACGGCCCAGGAAATAGTCGGCCAGCAATCGTTGAGTTGCCAGACTAGAACACCGCCGCAGAGACGGTTTCGCTTGCTGCCCCATTGTCGGCGCCAGCTTTTATAGGCGAAGGTCATAGCCTCGGATTGGGCGAGCTGGGAGAGGTAGAGGTAGGCCTGATACATACTTAATATTGCATCCATGATAACATAACAAGGGTGATACCTTGAAATCTTGTCTGACTTTGAAGTTTTGGAGAATGTAAGATCCAAGTCGGCGCTCGTGGTCTCGAGCTTTGTTGCGAAAGTCCATGGTCAGGGATTGATGGTACTTTTCCTCTGGATTGTCAATGAAAGCGTCGATTGTGTGCATATGAGGGTATGCTTCCATGCCGAATTCACTGACGAATCGTCCGCCCATGTTGACCAGGTTCTGGTATGGCTGCATGGTCCCGTGCCAGACTGTGATCGTCAGTAGAGGCCACATTGGTTTGATGAATTACGCACCATCCCACTGATGAATATCCCCTACGGTTGGATCTGTGGTATGCTTCCCATCTCCCCAAGGACTACTAGGATGATAAGGAAGCCCTGGGCATTCTTCATCCATCACCTTCGGCAGCAAAAATTCATATATATACCTTGCTGGAAAGGACGACTTAAGCCATGAATTAGGGTCCTTGTCGGTGTCATAGTCGTATGTTAGATTGTATGTCTGCTGAATCTGGTAATCTTCATTGTTTCCAGCGTATATAACGATGGAAGGGTGGTGACGGAGTAGTCGCACATTGGCTCGCGCTTCCTGCTCGACAGAGTCGAGATACTCAGGGTACGTAGGGTATGAGGCGCAAGCGAAGAGGAAGTCTTGAAACACCATGATACCGAGCTCATCGCAGGTTGCGTAGAAGGCTTCTGGTTCAAAGATGCCGCCACCCCAGACGCTAATACCGTCAGCATTCCCAGTTCAGTATCCAGAGAGACAAGGTAGGAATACCGAATCATATTTTGGTTTCCCTCGATCATCAATTTCAGCCAGTCCTCATATTTCTTATCCGTCAGACGAGGCAGAAAGCTCTCACCAGGAATCCAGCATGAACCACTCGCGAAGATGTCGATATTGTTGATTCTAAAGTGAAACGATTGACCGTGGTCGTCCTTTTCTTGCACTAATTCAACGCGCCGGAACCCTATTTTCTTTGACACTTCATGCAATATCGTACCTCTCTTTAGTAGTTGCGCGCACAGCTCATATCTCCTTTGCTCTCCATACCCATGAGGATACCACAAGGCAGGTTTGTCGAGCATGAACTTGGCCTCTACCGCTTCATCATAGACTGTGACTTCGGTCTGAAACACAGCAATTCCCTGATCCTTGAGCTCAAAGCGAACCTTATCCGCACCAAGAGCCTCGGTCCGCACATGAAGTGTTCCCGAAACAGAAGATAAATCTTCAGACACAGCGGCTTGCATCCAGACATCGTCTATTCTGTCCACATAACTCTCCAAACGGATAGGTCTCCATGGCCCAGAAGTAATCAGTATCGGGCCCCAGTCCCAGCCCCAATGATACGCGGCTTTTCGAGCACCCAGACGACCGACCTCAGTTTGGTGTGCGATATACCGATGCTCCGGGTGACTTTTAACGACTTCTCGGCCGCGTCGAATGGGGGATTCGAACAGTATTTCCATTACGTTCGTTTCTGAAACATCCCTTACAAGGATATCCGTTACATCGACTCGGGCAGGGATGAACATGTTATCTGATTTAAGTATCACAGTTTCGTTCAAAGTGACCGTGGCAAACGTATCCAGGCCCTCGAATAAGATACTGAGTCGTACAGCTTGAGAGCTTTTGTCTGGTGTTGGAAAGGCGGTGCGATAGACCCAGTCTCGGTGAGCGACCCATTCAACCTCTTGCTCGTTGAGGCCGATAAAGGGATCGGGGATGAGGTCGCTATCGAGGAGGTCCAAGTGGACGACTGAGGGTACGCTGGATACTGGATGCCATGCTTCTGTTTTTTTATCGGCTGCATCTCTGAATGTCCAGCCGTGGTTTAGTACGCTGGATTGGAATGGGCTTGCCATGGTCAATCGAGCAGGGTTAGTTAGACCAGGCCACTGTTCCTGAGTAGAGGAACTGCCGTACAAGATCCAGCTAAGGGTTGCGCATAGTTAAATGGCCTGTTTACCGGGACTTCGGCAATTAGGTACGTAGCAGTAACCCCTCGTTCCCCGCTTGATACATGCAGCTTTCATGAGTACGTATCGAATGGGGTATCGTAGACACAAGTCGGGGTGGGGCCAATCTGCACTTTAATGGAAGCCGCAGATGCGCTACGGGGAGGTTCCCCGATACTCGTTTGTTGACAAAATCTTCTCTTGTAGATGCTCAACATCTTTCCATTCATTCGAGTTGTATGATACTTTTTCTGGGTACATCCGGCTATGCTGGTGCTTCTGTAGTATAATCTTCAAACAGTTCGACATGGTAGTTGAGAATGCTGCCTAGCAGTCGAGCTCGAACTCGAATCGTGCAGGCTTGAAGCCGCCGATGCCCCAAATGGTCGATCTCATCCTAGTACTACTTTTGACTAGGTTCATGAAGAGGATCTGGGTGTTCGAGCCAGGGGTTATTCCTCAGAGACGGGTGACCATTGTTGGTTGCAGAAAACCAATCTGCATAATCGGTTGATATGCCGGCTCAACGAGTTAAACGCCACAATGCTTGTATCAGGTTCGGGCGTGATTTAACGCTGGGTTATTTGTGAGTGGCGAAAACACTATGACGAACATCGTCGATAGCCTCTAATCCCACGAGCTGAAGTCACCAAAGCCACCGCCGCCCTTGAACTTCTTCCGCATCGGTTCAGGCGCGGGCTCATCGTCCACAAATTCCACAATCTCATCATCATCCTGTTCGGTCCTCTCACTCAATGCCGCTTTTAGGTACTTGCCGACACCAGCCGAACTTTCTTCTTTGGCAGCTCCGGGCCCGCGGACCCTCTTTCCAGTCCAGGTAACCAGGTCGTCGTCCGCGCGCCGACCATTTTGCTCCTCGTCCTCGCCGGCCTTGCCCTCACCCTTGTCGGCTGATTGTTCAAGCTGCTTCTGTTTCAAGAATTCTTCAAACGGATCAACAAACACCGTAACGTCGGTTATACGGACGTCAGGCGTAGGCTTGTTAGTGGTCGCATTGACCGGGTGGGTCTCGAGTTTGTTGAGCGTTGGGGATGAAGGTGTTGGATCGTCAATGACATGTCCAAAGATTGTATGCTTGTTGTTGAGATGAGGTAGAGCACGGTACGCAATGAAGCTGGCATGGTCAGTACGGAATCCACAACCTCAAGGTATAACTTACAATTGACTGCTATTCGTGTTCTTGCCCTTGTTTGCCATACTGAGTGTTCCCCTCGAGTCATGTTTAAGCGGACCGTCAAACTCATCGCTGAAGTTTTTACCCCAGATACTTTCGCCACCTCTCCCGGTGCCTGTTGGGTCTCCTCCCTGTATCATAAATCCTTTAATGTTGCGATGGAAGGTAACGCCCTTGTAGTAGCCTTTCTTCGCTAGCTTAATAAAGTTCCAGACAGCCTTTGGGGCGTATTCCGTGTGCAATTCGAGGTTGATATCTCCCGACGTGGTCGAAATCCGGGCATAGCCCTTTTGTTTGACCCGGCCCCTCTTGAGCATATACTCTTCATCCGTCAATGTTGCTAGTTCAGCCGATGTGTGTGGTGTCATTCCGGTGCTGGTAAATGATGCGGCTGCCAAGCCAGTTGTGTATTTAGCGGCATTGTAAGGCACAGGTTTACCGGCTTGTATAGATGCGGTTTTTTGTAACGACGACTTGGAAGCATCGCTTTTGGCAAGTGATGTAGCGACAGCCCCTGTGCCGTTGCGCTGAGCTCTTTCTTGTCGAGCCTTGGCTACCGCCTCTCTTGCTTTTAGGATCTTCGCGGAACTTCCCAGCGCATTTGCATTCACATTTCTTGAAGGATCCTCACGTTCTCGTAATTGCTCGTCCGACAGCCCACTTTCTCCCTCCTTGATGTAGTTGAACGAGCTCAGATTCCGAGATTCAATGTTTTGCGGGTCCTGAAGCGTGATGATATCCTTCCGGCTAAACTCCTCATCCGTCACAAGATCCCGCCATAGTTTCCCCTTTATGTTTAGCCGTTCAACAGTATCCCACGCAAACACATTCCCTGTATTCTGCAACGCTACGACATGCGTGTTATCCGTGAGAACTTTGTATGTGACCGGATCGATATATTCGCCCGACTCATTCTTGGCGATCTTCAGTTTTATCAAGTCCGAGCCCTTGAGCGGTGTGCCGTCAACTGGATTCGTTCCATGCTTCTTGATCCAGGGGAGAATGTTAGTAAGATCGAAAATCGTGCCGGACTGTGTGCACACGGGATGTTCGAATGGCTGTAGCGAGAGAGAGCAGAATTTGAAAGGTAAGCGCTTGAAAGATGCATCGCCGGCGCCTCGTCTAGACTTTCCGACACCAGCGCCCGCACTGGCAGAGTATGCGTCGTCCGAGGCCCATTCCGAATGGGTAATCTATGGTTGTCAGTATTGGATGGCGGGAGTGTGAGAGCATCGTACGTAGAGCTTATCAGTTCCTGCGAGAAAGCTGTATTAGCTGGATTTGTGATGGCAGACTAACGCGCTACTAACCTTTACCCATGATTGCGACTGGTTAGCTGTGTTGATGTGAGCTTGAGAATTTGGTTTCAACGAGACCTTGAATGATGTAGCTCGGGTGAGGCTAGCTGCTTCTGGTTAGGCTAGGCTATGCGCTTTATGCCTGAGGCACTAAGCTGGGGGAGTGTCAGACTGTCGAGGCACCTAACTGTTACAGTGCAAGCAGGATCAGTGGATAGTTAGATGAAAAGCAAAGTAAGCTAGCCCTAGGTAAATACAGAGCTGTGGTTGTAATGGAAATTACTGCGCTAATAATAAATCACGAATGTGGCCCTTTTTCTCTATCTCAACGCCTGAAACCTGAATGCCTAGTTCGTCCTTCATCATTAAGTTTGTAGTCATGCTGGATTAAACGACTGAAGGTTGGTAGCGGAGAGGCACAACCCAGCGGTTACCAAAGTCAATCCCATGCCGCCGTCGGGTGCCGAACTTGCGCCAGGCTATCTGGGGGATGCCAATATCGGCAACAGTGAGGTTCCAGGAAACTCCTTCTCCAGCTAACAAAGCATTGACTATGCCAGTCTTTGGAGCTCCCAGACAGACTATTGACGTCGCGTCAACGCGTAGTTGCCCACTCTCGACTATAGTCACTTCTCCTGGTATTGAAATCAGTTTGATGTGCAAATTCCAATGTGTGGAAGTGCTTACCAGTCATTGCGGAAAGACCAGATGGTACGTCGACTGACAGAACCTCAAGGTTACTACGGTTCACCCAGGATATCATCTCGAATGCTGTCGCCTGGTCATCGGTCCGTAGGTCGTTGAAAGATGTGTGGATACCAAACAAAGCGTCCATGATAAGATCAGGTGCAAATTCGGCTGTCGAGAGCCTGGGAGACAGCTCTTCCCATTTCAAAAACCGCCCACCAATCTTCTTGAAGATGTCAACCTGTTTCCTGCAGCTCTCGAGCAACTCAACCTCATGTTCAATGCCCAGCATGCACACTGTTACGCGATGACCACGATTACGAAGGTGACGTGCAGAAGCAATAGCCCTTGCTCCAGTCCGATGGTTCCCGACGAGCGCCAGAATGGTAGCTGCAGCCGCGTCGCTAGATAAAAGGCCAACGGCTGCTTCAGCAATGCTTCTTCCGGCGTTCTCTGTAACCATATCCTCGGTCAGACCAACCTCACCAATAGCCAGCTGCTCAACCTCAAGAATCTGTAGAGGGCTGACCGTCGGACAGCTTCTATTGGTCGTAGCAAGCCGGAGCGTGGCGCTCGGGGCGCTGGGGCCAGTAACCGGGGACGCTGTGACGATTTTGGCGGGAAGAGGGCTATTTGTACGTGAATTACTCACTTGAGTGCGCCCGACAGTACTAAGCTGTGCCTGGACCAGTGGCTGTCCAAAAATCCCGCTTCCTTTTCGGGAGCTTTGACCACGAGCCGACGTCCTTGACAAGTCGCGTCCCGAAAAAGTCCCACTGCTAAGTTTGGCGTCGCTCGGCTCATGATCCGTGACACCATTGTCACTTTCCTCGGGGCTATCATCAAGGACATTTTCCGACCAATGCAAATTTCGCCCTCCATTGGTCCCAGGTTTTGGGACTCTCCTGTTGAAGCTCACCAACCGTTCCTCGTCCGCGGTTGTGTCGTCGTTTCTAATTTCTTCAAACACCCTTCTTTTGTCGAACTTGGAGAGATTGCTCGCGAAGTCAAACTCACCGAGCTCCTGGATGTCCGTCGCATCTTCAGTCGCCCATCCGCTGATCTGTTCGACATAGCCCCTATTTTTCTTCTTTCGTCGCCTACTGTTAAGTGTGCCCGTCTCCCTATAAGACTGGGGGGACTGCAGGAAGCCTGGGCTTGACGGTTCAACAAACGCCGTCTGGCGCCACCCTTTGCTTTTGGGGTTTGTATTCAGAGCCCCATTATGCTCATTGTAAGCGGTTGATCCCTTAGTTTTATCCCCGCGGCGACCGCGCGTAGTTCCGTAGCGGATTGGGTCCTGAAGTGCAGGTTGTTCTCCGTCGGAGCGAAGGGCAGGCTTGGGCTGGCCGGTCTCAAGTTCCACTTTGATGGCTGGTCTATTGTCCACATTCAATTCCAGGTTACTGAACGGCTCAGTTAGGGTAGCGGGTGCTGCATGGGATGTAAGGAGAGATGCGCTCTGCGGCGTAGGAGCTTTTCGGGTGGTTGAGCTTCCAGGTAAGCTGGATAGAGATTGTGTACCCTGCTGGGCCTCACTCGGAGGTTTCGAGAAGCTCAGGATGGCTGGGTCCACGAAAGGTTGTTGCACGGGATTTCTTGTTGGCGGAGGTACGACGTTCCGTTGTTCCTGTGCTGCAGAGGGCGCTTGCGCGCCAGGTGTATGGGACGGTCCCAATGAGAGGTCTGCGATGTCTGGGGCTTCAATCGAGTAGTTCGGAAGGGGATAGCCGATCCATGACAGAGTAACTATAAGTGCACCTCGTTAGAACCGAATTGAAGTAAACTTCCATGTGAAGAATACCCACCATTGCGAAGCATCAAGCGCTGTCCGATAACATCGGCTACCACGCCTTGGACGGTGGCATCCGGTGGTGCTCGGAGAGTTACCAACACATTGTAACCGATAAATTCAGATGCCATGATGTAAGCTCTCCAACTCAGGGGAGTGTTTGGCCGAGGCCAAGAAAGCTCGGACTAGACCTGCAGAGAGCTTTAAACTGAAGAGAGGTAAAAAGATAATTGAAAATAATGTTTCGTCCTGAGAGTGATGTGAATGAAGTCGTCAAGTTTCCAGCCCGCTCTTCCTCAGAGCTCTGGCCACGAGCCCGTCACGTGGGGCAGGTGTGTATCTTATCGATAGTTAATGCTGCATGATCAAACCTGAAGGACACTCAAATTGGTATCGTATATCCGTAGACTGTTCTTGTTAATGGCATAGCGAGAAGGTCACAAGTGAGTTGCTACTTATCTGATTGCATATGACAAGCGGAATTTTTTCTGCACCTATCTAGTTGTGTTGCGGAGTACATGGGCACCTGCTCCTTAGAAAGCTGCTAATCTATAGCCTAGAAGGGTTCTAGAAGCCTGGTCTTGTAACCTTGAAATGGCAGGCGGGGTCTGAGCCATGAGCTTGATGGTGCATCAGATGGCCTCAGGGGTCTTTAATAGTTATAAAGTGACTCGGAACTCCGAAGTGAATGCACCAAAGCTTGAAGCGTTTAGCTCAGTTGAAGAGGCCTGGAGGTTAACAAGAATAAGTTACCCGGGACTGAGCTATGAAACACACAAGCACTATCGGATGCAGTTTCATATGTCCCCATGGTGGCCATAATTACTCTCACTCAGTTCGATCTCTGCAGGCTACAAATATCGGCTTATGCAATTTGTGATTAGCTCGCGAAAGTCACAAGCAAATAAAAGCTTGAAGTGCCTGAACCCAGGGCCAAACCCGCTTGAATTCCTGGAGTATCGAGGACGTACTCCGGAGTAGGTAGCCACGCCACGCTCCGTCAAAAGGCTTTGGTATGGCTCTTACCTGACCAAATACACGAAGAACGTCTACCTACTGAGAGACGCTCTGGTTTCGGTGCTACGATACCTCGGGCTACATCAAATGCATACTATACTTAGTACCTAGGCCCTTATATAGGTAGTAGGTAATAATTTAACCTACCTAAGTAAGGACTCAGGAGGTTGTTTTCGGGAAGCCGAATGGTAGTACGTCATGAGTCACGTGGCGGGCGCACGCCTGTAAGTCCCATTTACCTGGCGTCAGGGTCCGGGGAGGGCATGGCTTTTACTAGTAGATAGTCATGGCTTCTGCAGGGTGCTGAAGCCTCTGTCAATTCCTTTCCCTCCGTATCGGACTGATTAAAGAGTACATACTGTTTCAATGATGAAGTTTCCCCACTGTTCTTGCGAGTCAGATATTG
Source organism: Aspergillus karnatakaensis (assembly GCF_047715665.1). Lineage (NCBI taxonomy): Eukaryota > Fungi > Ascomycota > Eurotiomycetes > Eurotiales > Aspergillaceae > Aspergillus > Aspergillus karnatakaensis. The sequence continues at coordinate 310,023 of NW_027395713.1, read as the reverse complement.
AGCTCTTGAAACCAACCAGTCCAAGCGTCCGTTGCCTCACTGACGACATCCCACGCCCCGTTGGGGCTACCTACTCGTCAACCAGGCAAAATGAAGTTGCAGTCGTAGGCTTGATTTTCAGCCCAAATCTCGATACAGCGAGATGTTGAATATCTTATAGACTCACTCCAGTTGGGGTCAGTAAGGGTAATAATAGTGAAATCGAATGTTGAGCTGGACTCCACTTGTTCATGGTCACGTTTTACAACCCCGATCATCTTAAGTCCGACGCAGCCGTTGGTGATTGGAAGCCCCCAGTGGGATTCATTCTGGGCAAACTCACCTAAACCGCAGTGACCTGCGATGCGTCCGAGAAACTACTATTAATAAATATCCTTGAATCCCTCCTCCGCCTCGCTCAAGTCTTTCCCCCTCTTCTCCCGACAATTCGGGCAGCTCTATCTCTTTCGGTACAGAGAGTCAAGCTCTCTGATCTGTGTCTCCCGTGAGTGTCTTTAATCATTACAAGCGCGCGGGGTGGCCTTCATGTCGCTTGCCCGTGCCCGAGACAAACAAACTCGCTCGTTCAGCTCAAGTGTACAGTTGATGCATGGTGGCGATGAGTATTGGCAGTCAAGATCTCGATTAGCTGTGGAGTACTGTTGTTGGGTTCTCCAAGTGAAGCTCAGCTCGGTGTCTGCATCATCCGATGACGGTGCTAATTGAGCGTCATCCGAGTCTCAAGATGACTGGCCACCCCCCTCACTTCCTGTGGTTTTACTGCTATCTTTGTATCGCTCATGTCGCTAACCTTCTTACTACCATCTAGCTATTTTCCTGCAAATTCGCCGCAATTCTAACCGCCGCGTCAATCGTGTCGGTTCGCACACTTGCATCGCCTCCCCGCTCGTCGCTTCCTGTGAAAAGACCGCAACTCCTTCAAGCTGGCAGGTAATAAGCGAAGAAGTTTTTCTGGACAGGGTGGCTTGCTGAACAGAATGTTCAGTGGCTCCTCGAGCCCACCCAAAGAGAAAACAGATACTATCCCCCATTCTGGTGCCGTCAATACCCCCTCATTGAGCATTCAAACCGAGGACCCGAGCGAATCTCAAAAGAAAGCATCCCCTCCAGGTGGTTTCTTTGCACGCAGAGCAAGCGAGGAGCAAAGCCCTGGTGGTGATAAGAAACGGCGAAGTAGCACGGTTTCCAAGGCGGCGACGTTCTTTGCCAACGCAAAGAACTCCCTGAGTCTGAATAGCCCGCGAACTGAAAACTCCTTCAGCTATACAATCCAAGAGTCGCCCGCTATCCATAAATACGGAAGCATGGATCCAGCGCTCAATGTGCCGCAGGGCTCATTGAACAATTCCGCCGGCGAATCCTCGCCAACCCCTCGATCATCTTTCAGAGTCGGTGTGACGGAAGACCGAAACAAAAAATGTCGCCGGACTATGGAGGATACCCATGCCTATCTCTATAATTTCCTTGGAAACCCTATACCTTCAGCACAGACCGATGACCCTCCTGCTTCTGGAGATCTTTCGCCGAGAGCCGGAGACTTGCCGGTTCTTGAAACGGACAATGGTTACTTTGCAATCTTCGATGGGCATGCAGGCACTTTTGCTGCGCAATGGTGCGGGAAGAAGCTGCATCTTATCCTGGAAGATGTGATGCGCAAGAACCTGACTGCGCCCGTTCCCGAGCTTCTTGACCAGACGTTTACTGCTGTTGACCAGCAGCTGGAAAAGCTGCCTGTGAAGAACAGTGGTTGCACTGCCGTTGTTGCATTGCTCAGGTGGGAGGATCGAGTCCCTACCCCGCATTCGGTTACAGGTTCCTCTGCCATCGGGCCCGCAGCAGCGGCAGCAGCAAAGAATGAAGTCGAGTCAGAAGCTGGAGATACCCCTACGCAGGACGCGGCCGCTACTCCGGTAGCTTCGATCCCTCCAAAACTTCGGGAGAAGGCTGTTCGCCAGCGTGTCCTTTATACTGCCAATGTTGGCGATGCCCGTGTTGTTCTGTGTAGAAATGGCAAAGCCCTTCGCCTGTCGTATGACCACAAGGGAAGCGATGAAAATGAAGGGAGGAGAATCGCTAACGCGGGTGGTCTCATCATCAACAGTCGAGTCAATGGAGTTCTTGCTGTGACACGAGCTTTAGGTGATGCCTATATCAAAGATCTTGTAACTGGCCATCCATACACCACGGAGACTGTTATTCAGCCAGACCTTGATGAATTCATCATTTTAGCTTGTGATGGGGTGAGTCTTCCCTCTCTCATTCATAGCTTCTGCTAATATTTGCAGCTATGGGACGTGTGTAGTGATCAAGAAGCGGTGGAGTTGATCCGCAATGTCTCTGATGCCCAGGAGGCATCAAAGATCCTGGTGGATCATGCCCTTGCGAGGTTCAGTACAGACAACCTTTCCTGTATGGTAATTAGGCTTGATTCAGAGCGCCATCGTGAAGTCGCCAATCGAACAGTTGACCCCGCTTCTGTTGATGGCCAATTGGCTGCAAAACCCGGGCATGGGATAAGCGAAGCCGACAAAATTGTGGAAGGGGCTAGGAGAAGCATGGCCAGCACTGGGATAGCAGACGAATCGGAAACACTCAAGAAGGTCCACGAAGAGGCGGACGAGAACATAGATAGGGAATCTGGCGAGGGCGCTGGATCTGATCTGTCAGTGTCGCCAAATACAACGGCGGCACCTGTTCTCAAACAACCGAACAAACCCGACTCTAGCAATGGTTTATGAGCGACATGACTACATTTGGGCAGATATTGGAGCTACCATTGCGGAAATAGAAGCAAGGTATGCGGTACATTTACATTGAATCTATTCAAGTTTTCTTCATGTTTTCCAAGTTCGTCTCTTGCGTCTTGTTTCCAATAAATCAGCTGCTGCCTTGATCGCGAACTGAGAGTTGTAGACCAGAAGATGGGTACGCAAATGACCCACCTGCGCCATCTCTGGCTTAGCTCTACATTGTGTTGGGGTGCTTGTGTTGTGAGTGTATCCTCTGCTGTTGCTGTTTGATTTGCAGATATCAAGGGTGTAGCAACACCCTTGCGTGTACTTTTATGAAAGATTTGAGTATCCAACATAAAGACAACTACGAGCAAGATCTGGTATGCTTACACGTTAATATGTCTGCTAAACGCAAAGTACTCCAAGATACAAGGGAAATTTACAAATACATAGATGTTGACATAGAAGCCGTCACGTATAGAATACAAGCCCAAAATTCCCACACACTTAAGCCGTCACCTCCTTCTCCGGTGAAGTCTTGTCGGCAAGGATTCCAACGTTGGCGAGTTGCTTCTGACCGGGCATCACATGGTCCCGGCTGAGGCTCAGCTCACCGTGCAGAACTCGGAGGGGCCAGGATTCGGCAAACCGAGCGTTGTGCAGGTCATTCCAGAGAATCTTGACGGTATCTTTGGACTCTGTTTGTGCAGCATCTTTGATTTCTGCAATCTCAAAGGTGACCTTTTTCGTGCTCAGCGTCTGTTTAAACTGCTCGATGCGTTCGGCTTGCTGCGCAGCCGTCTTCTCAGCCCGCTTGCGGGCCTCCCGGCGGCGCCTTCTCGCGGTCTTAGTGAGATAGCCTCTGCTGTACTCGCCAAAGCCGTTGGCAATTTCCTCCTCTTGGATCGCCAAGACGGCGGAGATGTCAGCGACGCTGGTTGCCTTTTGGTCCATGACTGCACGAGCTCGATCCTTCTTCTTCATTAGCCAACCGAGCTTGTCGGCGTATTCCTCGTCGAATTTCTTGGCCTGTTCTGGGTGGCGTGGTCGCTTTTGATCCAGGTACTTTTCTGTGATTGTGATCATCTCGCGCGGAGGTTCGAGCTGGCGCTGTAGGGAGAATTCGCGGAGGAGGTGGTATGCGCGAAGCCCGACCTGGGAGTCGTTGAAATGAACTGAGTAGTAGGGCACCCACATGTCCTTTCGCAGGGTCGCAGGAACTGTCTTTTTGCCGTGGTATACGAGCTGGCGGAGAACGCTATTTTTCTGCGGATGGTCAGTATGGTAATGCGCTGGGTTTCTCAGAATACCGACCTCTAGATACCGCGTCAATGAGTAGACAACCTGGTTTGTGCGAATGTTGTGGTAGACAAAGATATTCTTTCCGTGAGTCAGGGCATTCAAGGCCTTTCGTAACCGCACTCCCTCCTTCCATTGATGTGTCTTGAATGCATTCGAGTTTTGCTCTCGGGGCTTTCCCTGAATGATAGCATTCTTTTCGATAGGCGGAAGACGGACAACGTTCCAGGTTCCCATCTTTGTCGGGTCGAGGACCTGTTTCATGGCCTTTTTGAAGGACCTGGCCGGTGCTGCTGGAGAGGCCATTGCGGCCGGAACGCGGGCTGACCTCGCGTAGCTGCTTCGAAAAGTTGTGTTGTGTTTTTGGACAAGAGCAAGCGACACTTTGATGCGCTGCCTGTGCTGGTGTATTTGTTACTGGCGTCGTGGTTGTCGGCCTGAGACGTGGTAGGGAGCGGATCATCAATTTTTCGATAGCGGGAGTCCGCCTTTGAACTCCCGTACCTAACTAACTACGTACTGCCAAGCGGAGTTGGCACCACCTCGCCCTCGATCTGTTTACTCCGGACTTTACATTCGCTCTTTGGACTGATACAACGGTTGAACCTTATTTAATGTGTTACATCGACTGATGAGGACAAAAGGAAGTTCAAGCTCCCTTGACGGCTCGCAATGGCAGCCATGGATGGGTTGATCAATGACGCTAGCAGTCGCCGCGAGAGACCCTCGCTCTATCCATCGGTGGGTTTACCTGCAAGGGGAAGACTCCAGCTTATATGTTCTCCAGGGTCGCAAGTTACGGCATTTACAAGGCATCTCCGTCCGAAACCTTGTTGTCAATCCCCCAAATAGAACTCGGGGAAAGACAATCGATGATGAGGATATTCCAAACTCCCTGCAATCGCCGTCCAAGTTAATCGCGCATGACGCCAATCGGTCCTTGCACCACTCGCGATCCTTCACAAGCCTCAAATCATCTGCCGCATCTGGCAATCAGAGTGGCCGTACTGAACCGCTACTCCCTCTACGACCGCCTCGTCGGAAAAGCACCCTGCCATGGAGCGACCCCAATCCGCAGGTGAGGCAGGTCAAGCTGGAGGACATTACCCGTAGCCGAATGGCAAATGCCTGGTTCTCTGTTCATTGCGACGGCGTCGATGAGCCTGTGTACGTCAGTGAAATCATGGAAGATGCGATGAACCCTAGCTTCCGAGCTTTTGACCTAAACCTCTGCGGGCCATTGGTCTCACGTTTGGATTGTATGACACTGAAACTTTGGGTAAAGACGGCGGCAATGGATGATTATATCGTGCTCGTGGAACTGCAACTACATTTGCAGTCCCTGCAATTTCTCGGCCAGACGCTGGACAGCTTTCACCAGCCACTTCCTGCAAACTCCATTCTTTTTCATTTCCCGGATGGTGTCTACACCAATCTGACGGACATTCCCCCTGTTTGGAAGCCATCAATCACAAGCTCTAGTGAGACGGCGGCCCCGACTTGCTCGTACGACGCCTTGATGCGCCTCGCCAACCTGGACGAATGTATACAGGACGCTCTGATTACTCGAGAAAAGTTGGAGTCCCAAATTAACTCCATCCTCGAGAAAAACCAGCATGCTGTACATGCGACAAGCGAAGCGGCTCGAGCCCGTGACAAGCTTACGCTTACTCGAACGGCTATTTCAGGCGAGCGCAAACAGCTGCGCCTAGCCAACAAACGCAAGGAAGAGCTGATTGCAAGCATTAAATCTAGGAGGGAAGCCATGGAATTTGGAAATTGCACCCGGGCAAAGGTGCAGAGCCATCTCCCAGATGCGCGCTCAAAACTAGGCTCTAGTTTGAAGCTATTGAACCAGAATACAGAGGACGCCAAGGGTCAAATTCGTCGTATATCCGAAGACCTTTTGCACATCTACCCCATTGAGCCCATACCCGATAAACCGCTGGCTTTTACCATTGCTGGCCTGGCCCTTCCCAACTCAAATTTTGCAGATGTTGACCGGGACGTGGTGGCGGCAGCACTGGGCTACACTGCGCATCTTGTCTACTTGCTATCGTTTTACCTTTCGATCCCTGTGCCATACCCAATCACTCCATACTCGTCAGGCTCCTTGATTCAGGACCCCATATCCACGTCTTTGCCCCAGAGGACATACCCTTTGCATCCGGTGAACGTACAATACCGGTTTGAATACGGGGTATTCCTACTCAACAAGGATATTGAGTTTCTCCTAAACAAGCAGGGGTTGCGGGTCCTAGACATACGACACACCCTTCCGAATCTCAAATATCTCTTGTACGTTCTCACTGCGCGCTCGTCGGAGATTCCAGCTAGGAAAGCTGGGGGAATACGCGGATTGCTCCCAGGGCGGTTATCACCCAGTCTTTCCCGCCGTGGTAGCGAAGACAGCGTTGCATATGGCGAAACCGTCATTCCCCGGAGAGGGATGAGCCCAATGTCGAAATTCAATGGAGAATTCTCCCCCGACAAGGGGAAGAAGCCAATTGCTTCAGTTGCGAGTGCTTCTTCGTATGGAGTCGCTTAACGGGGCGTCGGCGCCGATGTAACTATGTTGTGCTAGTGTCTTCGAGAGCGGCTAACTTTGCTCCCCCTGGGCAGTTGTATATATGTAAAGTACACACTCTGGAGTACTAGTACCTGTAGATAGTCAATCACGGATAGGAAATAAAGAAATACCTCATCAGATGGACTTGGCTAATTAAAAAACAGGGGTCGGAGTCTTAACTATGGATTCCGATTGATAACATGGCCACGATCACTGGATCACGCTTCACCTCCCCCAACCTCACTCGACGCAAGGGAACCTGTCCAGATCCTTACCCCGCATTACCCAGTGGACATTTAGGTAACAGTCGCTGGCTGGTTCTTGACTTCCTGCTCTCGCTAATCTACTGGTCTTATTGTGCTGCAAGAAAGTCCCCGGCCGCGGCTGATAAACGAAACGCCCCCCCACCCCAACTTCCCCACCGCTTCGCACGCTTTCTGGCGGTCGTCCTCGCTTTGCATCGGCAAACCCCAGACAAGTCTCCATCCAGCCTGTCTGCGCCTGGTCTGGGCCAATTTCCCTCGCGATGATGGCGACACACGACGCGCAGCCGGATAATGGCCTTTATTCTCGCGAGGACTCTGCCACTCGCAGGTCGCCGTCGCCGTCAAACACGCAGCATCGCCGCGGCTATCAAGCCTGCGACCCGTGTCGTAAACGAAAAGTCAAGTGTGACCTAGGCAGTGAGTGTATGGCATGCGGGGAACTCAGATACATACTGACATGGATTGGCGCTCTAGGTGTCGACAACCCCCGCCCTCCACCATGTGTACGATGCCGACGCGAGAGTAAGCGCTGCGAATTCTCCGCCACTCGTCGCAAACGAAAGACTTCGGATGTGGATGAATCCGTTGACGATGTTCTCCGTCGCGATAAGCGGATGATGATTGGGGACTTGGCCGCCAAAACAGATGCTTCCCCGAGTGCAAGGTCGTCCTCTTTCCCAGAACCCCCGTTAGAACCATCCAGTCAGAAGTGGTTCAATAAATCCCCTTCAAACGGCCACATACCGCTGTCGAATAACAGTAATCAATATACTGCCGGCTCTTCTGCATCTACGACTCAATACTCCGACGTACGGAATACAAGGCATCCAGTCTACTCTGTTGGGGAACGGTCATCGGTCCCTCGGTTTAGCCTCGAGGGCAATCAGCCCATGATGAACCGAACCGCCGTGGAATTGCTGTCCCCTGCGATCAGCAACAGTCACGATGCGCTACATCTCTTGTCCGAGGCGGCTGGAAGGACCGAAGACCTGAATCGCCAGAGCCTTGAGAACCGATACGCTGCGACGCGGCAGTCTGCCTCTTCGCTGGCTTCACCCATGTCCTCCTTGACTCAGGCGGGGACCCCACGCAGTGCGGGGGGCTCGTTTTCACGGCAGCATCGGTCCGGGACTGCGCATACTGGGGGATACTATCAGGGCAATTTGGCTTCTGGAGAATCTCTCTCTGATGCCCGCGGTAGACCAAGCTCTGCAGATCGCCCGTCGGACGCGGGTTTCTTGGATGCTGTCAAGGCATGGTCGCGACTACGTTTTGTCCGAGCTGGCTGGCTTTCAGTGGAAGAGTCTATGGCCTACGTTGCATAGTATGTCCCATTTCTTCGGCCACTACAGTCTACTAACTTGTTAGTTACTATGAACATCTCGCGCCCTTGAGCCCTATTGTGATACCCAACTTCGCAGATCCTTCTTCACACCGTTCACTCCTAACCGACGAGCCGGTATTAGCCGTCACTATTTTGACCGCTGCCTCGCGACACATGAAACCGAACGGAGACGGCGCGCACTCCCGGGCCTTCTACATACACGACCGGCTTTGGTCCTATCTGCGTGGGATGATTGAGCGCTTGTTTTGGGGTCAGGAAAAGTTTGGCGAAAACGGCATCGGCATCAACAAACCTCGGTCCTTTGATCTAGCACCCACCGCGGCCAAGATCAGTCACAAGGGTAATCTGAGATCTCTAGGCACGATTGAGGCGTTGTTGATCCTCACCGACTGGCATCCCCGCAATCTACACTTTCCTCCTGGCGACGACGAGAACGCGCTGCTCGACCTCGACGCCCACTCTCAGCGATATGAAAAAGAGCTAGACAATGATGGCGACAGCGCTGTCCATCGAGGCTCCAGCGGCGCGCCGGAGGGCAGAGTGGCCTTTCAAACATGGCTTGAACCAGCTTGGCGGTCAGACCGAATGTCGTGGATGCTGCTCAGCACAGCACAGGCGTTGGCCTTTGAGTTAGGAGTTTTTGACCAAAAGACCGACAAATCACTCTCCGAATCGCCTGCGGAACAGACGCGGAAACGGCGACTTCGCCGTCTGATTCTAGTGTACATAACGCAAAGTAGTGGCCGGCTGGGTATCCCGTCCATGCTTCCGCTACCACAATGGACGGATGATATTCAACCCACACCGCTGACTGGCTCCAAAGCCAACGAGGTTGACAAGATGCACGACTGCTGGCTTGGAATATCCAAGATTATGTATCAGAGCAACCAGCTTCTGTTCGCATCGAATGAACAGACCTCGGACCTCATTCGGAGCGGCCGCTATCGGGAACAGATTGACAAGTTCCAGCCTTTCCTTCGCGAATGGCGACAGAATATCGATGCAACTGAGTGTAAGTTACTCATAGCTACAGTAAGGGCATACTGACCATCTAGTGCACCCTGCAATGAGGCATATTTTGATGATCGAATATGAATACACTCGTGAGTTTCTCATCGAATACATCCATGGATGGAGTACCAACTAACCATTCAGGATTATACGTCAACTCTTTGGCTCTGCAAGCTGTAGTCGATCGGTGGACGACTATGTCCAATGAGGCTGCGCAGGCGCAAGGCAAGCCAGGGTCAGCATCAGGCAGCGGTGGTTCGTTTCATGTGCTCATGGAATTGTATCGGATCAACGAGCCGTTTATCCAAGAGGTCGTCGACGCATCTCGTAAAATTCTTACAACAGTGCTGGAGGATCTTGTCCCAGGTGACCATCTAAAACATGCACCCGTCCGAACATGTTTCCGTATCTTGTCAGGGATGATCTTTATTCTCAAGGTAAGTTCCATCAAGCGTGCATATGACTGTTCTAACATAGTAGACCTTTACTCTTGGAGCAAAGGAAGACGACGTGCGAGTGTCTCTTGACCTCCAAGACCGCACCATTGAAGCACTACGAACATGCGTTGTAGACGACATTCACCTCAGTCACGCCATTGCGCGCCTCCTCGAACTTTTAACAACCAACATTCGCACCCGCTTCCTCCGCTTCGCCCCTCTCGACCGCACCGGCGACAATGATGGCCAAGATCGAGCATCTGCCCCGACATCTCGAGCCCATTCTCCCCGCCCCCGGGAGAACCCAGCCCGTCGCGACGGCATAAATAATCAGACTTGGGGCCCCGGACATTCATCGTCCCACACTCAGAACCTCGGCTACGCAGACACTCACCCACCCACCACAACAATGACCTCTGTCCACGATCCCCTTGCGGGAATCCCGGCACAACCAATAAACTCGTCCAACATCAACGTCAGCTTCATGCCCCCTCCGCCATCCGTATACTACAACTTCTACGAACCCCGCGCTACGCCTCCCTCTGGTGATCTAGATGGCTCCGCTGTGCCATCGCAATCAATAAACGATAATCATACACCGGCTCAGAACCCCGGAGTCTCTGATTGGTTTGCGTTGCCGCTTGATCAGTTCTTCAATTCCTCCACCGCCGTCGTGGATCAAGGCCTTGGTGGCACCGGTCCGATGGTGGGTGAGTTTGACATGCTCGAGGTGTTGCTGAACGAGCAGTATGATGGGAGTGGCGAGGGGCTTGATTCTGGGGCTGCAGGGAATCTTCCGTCTCAGTTCATGCAGTCCTAAGTCTTGCCCTGTGGCTTTGGTATGGTTTACGAGAATACCCGGATGTGTACGTGCTTTGTATATGTGGCCTTTGATACAATGTATAGTGTTCTGGCACGGCCTTGATCTTGTTGTATGTACGCACTATGTCTTCCAGTTGGCTTTGCGCGCCGACTGGGTTATGATTTTCATGATTTGGATGAGCAATGTGAATATGCTTGGGCTGCATCAGCTGCCTTCTACACAACTTTGGTCAAACTCTCCGCGTTGTGTTTCTGTTGTCATACAGAGCGTAGCATTGGAGATGCGAAAGGATATACATAGATGCACCGCAGTAACGGTAGGCAGTTTGCCTACTGCGGTAATCCGGGACATCAGGCTGGGGGGTGTAGGAGAGACTGTCTAGGTGGAGAGTAGGTAGCCTGCTCGTGTGACCATGACGAGACGCGTTTGTCTGATGAGAATTGATTCTATCGGCGGTTTAAGAATGCTGCATGTCAACTTCCACACAGTTGAAATGCTCCTTATGTTTTGAGATATTTGGTTTGTCTTGCTATGATTCTGGACTTTCCATCAGGGATGGTCCAATGGATGATGCCCTCTTCATGCCCGTGGTGATCGGCGGCGCTATCGGAATTTAGTGGCCTAAGGCTAGGTAGGTTCGCTTGGGCTTTGAAGATCAGCAAACCACGAGGCTTGATTGCAGACAACCAACTCTGTTCTCTGACGAACTGTTCAAGGGGATGGACGAAGAAAGCGCACTAGATGGGTGTCTAATGGAGGGCGGTGTCCTAGTCTCAAATTGTTCAAGAGAACCTGTTTTGGTCGGGTGTTTTCTAGCCGACTTGCCGCCAGAAAGCCTGAAGATGATCAGCAGTATTTCGCTGAGGAGATGTTGTTGGAAGTTAGAACAAGAAGGTGATGAATGGATGGATCCCTTCATGTGACTCCCAATGAGGCAACTCCTCGCTCACACCTATACTTCTTCGCTTAATGCCGCTCTTTTCCCCGACACAATTCCTCCGACCTCGTCTCTCCCTTCATACTATCATTGCGCCAATAATGTGTGGACTGTTTGCAGCTCCAATCCTTCCAACCTTGGGGTCCCGGACTCCCGGTCTGGTACAATTCGCCGGCCGGGCTATTTCTCAAGCTCTCCACCTGGCCTGACTGACTCCATCAAGGCCATGCGCTAAAGATGGCGATCTTTCATCAAGACCAGTTAAGGTCCCGCAGAGGAGAAGCTTTCTTGGCCCCTGAACAAGCACAACAAGCAATATTCGGCTTCCACTGAGAGGCATCGTGTTTGATTCTAGTATATCAGGTACTTTTCCCCCTGCGTGACAAAGTCGCCAACCAAGACCCGCCTGAATCATGTCCTGCCGTGCACTCCTGACACGGGTGTAACTAGGTTGAGTCCTGTCCCAAAACATGCTCATCGCAGAGCGAGATCGTCACTGGCTCCTACGCACTAGTAACTACTGCTTGAACCCGAATCAGTGGGACCTCAGATTGCGATGCTCTTGAGCATCAGCCTCTGAGGGGAACACATGTATAAGAGCCCGTCCCCAGATCCCACTTCTGGCTGGCTTCGGTACTACTCTACTGAGTCTACTCTTGTCTGTCAAAATGGTGGTCCTTAGCACACTCGCAACAGCCGTCCTTGGTCTATCCACCGCAGCTTTTGCGGCTCCCAGCATCACTCCTCGTCAAGGCTTCACTGTCAACCAGCTCACACGACAGGTTCCCAAACGCATCATTAACCTTCCAGGCATCTATCTCAATGCCCTGAACAAGTACGGAGCTACTGTTCCCACCCATATACAGGATGCTGCAGTTCACGGCAGTGCCTTGGCCACCCCGGAGGAATACGACCTTGAGTATCTGACCCCAGTTGATGTCGGTGGCACGATCTTGAACCTGGACTTTGATACCGGATCTGCAGATCTGTAAGTGCATACACTACGTATAGGGACTAAGCTAAGACGATTAGTTGGGTTTTTTCCGAAGAGCTTCCCTCCTCGCAGCAACGCGGCCATAGTGTCTACCACGCGTCCGTAAATGCAACCAGGTTACCCGGATACAGCTGGAGGATCTCATACGGTGACGGGAGCAGCGCCAGCGGTGACGTCTACAGGGACAATGTAACGGTTGGTGGTGTTACGGCACAAGGACAAGCAGTTGAAGCTGCCCAGCGCATCAGCCAGCAATTCCTGCAAGACCAGAACAACGATGGCCTGCTAGGGTTAGCCTTTAGCGCTATCAATACCGGTATGTTGTAGTCTCGAGATCGAGAGTCTGCTAATCCCGCCAGTCCAACCCAGGGCCCAGTCTACCTTCTTCGACACGGTCAAGTCACAGCTCGATGCTCCCCTCTTTGCGGTAACCCTCAAGCACCTGGCTCCGGGATCCTACGACTTCGGCTACATTGACAGAATCAAATACACGGGCTCGCTTACCTACACAGACATTGACAGCTCCCAAGGTTTCTGGATGTTCCGTGCCACTGCAGGATCGGCTCGTTTCAATGCTATAGCAGGTGAGTACTCTGCTTTAATAGTCATTCAGCCACTAACTCTGCAGACACCGGCACAACCCTCATCATGATCGACGACGACATTGCAAGCACATACTACTCTCAAATTCGCGGCGCCCAGGATAACTTCTTCTACGGCGGCTGGGTCTTTCCCTGCTCTGTGAACCCTCCTTCATTCACCATCACGATCAACGGCTACGACGCCGTCGTTCCAGGTGCACATATCAAGTACGCCCCTGTCACTGAGGGATCTTCCACCTGCTTTGGTGGTATTCAGGGGAACCAGGGCCTGCCTTTTGCGATCCTTGGTGATGTCTTTCTGAAGAGCCAGTATGTTGTTTTTGATGCGCAGGGGCCCCGCCTGGGTATTGCGCCGCAGGCTTAGGGCTTAGCGGTCTTGACTCCTCAGTCATCCTACAGGATATGGTGTCTTTTTTTCGACTGTCGAGAGTATAACAGAGGATGAAACAGGCTTGCGAGAAGTAGGCAAGCAACATCCAGAGCTCTGATGCGTACTTTAGTACTGCCCAATGATACTACCGCAAAAAGAGAGGGTACGGTAGACAGGCTTGTGAAATAAATCAATAAGGGTATGAAAGAACAGACATAGCAATCGCCCTGTCTCAGTTATAACACTCTTTTCAAGTAAGACAACTCCCAGGCTCTCAGTCTCTGCTCTACCTGTGCCGCCAACCATCATGCTGCCCCCAAACGTCCCTTGACCGAAAGTCGCAAACCGGTAGGAAATCCTGGAGAGTGTCATGAAAGGCATCAAATGTCGAGATCCCCAGGTTATTGAGAACCATGGATGACTCGAATAGACACCAATCTAGTATCTCACAATGTCTTGTAATTGTTATCGCAACGGACAAGGACCATAATTTAAACTGGGAAGTCAGCAGCCCCTGTTTAACTAGTCTCCATAGGCACTGGAATTTGAGTAGAAGGCATTCATAAGCCATCTCTGTCCGCGGGCGCTCGTCCATGACCGCTAGGATGTACATGAGCAAAGAGACACGGCAGAGCTCATCGGGAAGGGTAGCACAGGTGAAAGATAAAAGCTCGTATTGGCAGGCCGTAAAGATGAACCGGCAGTTTGCTACCTGGGCCATGTCTCTCGCGTCTTGTCTGCACGTTGCAATCAGTGTGCTGTGTATGCGTTGAATATTGTATTTGATTCTGCAATCAAGAACATTCTCGCACTCGAATTGGGCGAACCCACTACTTAGTGGAATAAAGTCTGGGTCTTTGGATAGGGTGAAATGATCAGCAAAGTATGGAGTTTGTGCGGTGTCGATTGAGCCACTGAGATCGGCTCTATTCTAGTTAGTAGAGTTTAATAACTGTGTTATTTCCCTACCGGTAGATTGCTCCCAAAATTAGAGGCTTCTGCTCCAGTCTGACACCAGTAAAGTTGATTAAGTTTCTTAACCCCTGCATGCTATGCTTCCAATTCTCATTTGCTCCGTGAGAGTTCTGTCAACGTCAGTGGGTTCTACCCAGGGACGATTGTGCAAACCTGTATTATCGCTATTAGTGCAATGACGACGAGCATCTCGGTTGAGACTGCCTCAGGTTTGGCCATTCTAGTGTTTGCCTGGGAGATGGCTTTTTGCATGTGGTGTATAATTGAAGGCCGTCGATCTGTTGGAGAAGTCTGGCTCGCATAATGGCCAGAGAAGGCAATAAAGGCATGTAGCAGCGCAATGTCGTGAAAGGCCAAGGGCATCCAGAAATCTGACATTAAGTTTATGCCGGCCTTGTGTTCGAGCCGGTAGAAATCTTTCCAGATCGAGGTGCAGCCTGGTTGGTTAGACCACGAATTTGGTGGTGTGTGGGTGGTGCGTACAGTATTTTAGCAGATCATGCATATAAGGCTCCATCTTTAGAGGTACCGCATCGAAAGGGTCCACGCCACCTAGAGAAACCAATGGCGCTATCTTGTGCTGTCTAGACCCCAGCATCTTCTGGCGCTTTTCTCGCAGATGGAGAAGCATTCCTCGTCGACGTATAGTCCTTCGCGATGCCGCATCCCTCCTGTCTTGAGTATAGTTGATAAAATCGAAGCTAAAGTCATCGTGCTGTAATTGAGTCTCAGGTCTGACAAGTTTCACTATATCTCTATTAGCCAGGAACGGCACTTTCCATTTCTAACAGGCTCACCACTCCCCTTTGGCCGCCCGCGCTTTCGTGGTGCTTTGAGTCTGAGGGGACCATGCTCATAGGTAAAGACGCAAGCTTCAGAGCCATTCTGGAGTGCAAAAACGACCTCACTTGGTTGGGACATGGAGTTTGGAGATGATGAGAGAAGGTGCGGTTGAGTGGGAGCCAGGATATACTCGTGGCTGCAGTCAGCGCTATACCTAATTAGGGTCAAAGTCGATGCATAAATCTGGCCTGAACAGGAAAGAACGACTGTCGATCATCTGGAAGTATACACCAAAATTAATCAGCCTCGTCGGTGACAAGACGATAACTCCGTCGTCTAACTGCCTGTGGAAGGTATAAATATGTCTTTCCTCTCTCTCCGAGTCTGTTCTTTATATCAGCCATGTCTTCATACTCCTTCCAAACAACCGGCGAGCAAGTCGCGGCAGACTGTTCTGCCTCGATCCGCAACAAGGTCATCCTCATCACGGGAGTATCCCCTGGGAGCCTTGGAGCCGAGTTCGCCATCACAATCTCCAAGCACGCCCCCGCCCTCATCATCCTTGCCAATCGAGATGTTACCAAAGCAACTGAGACCGCAAACAGGATCAAAGAGACCTCCAACGTGGCCACCAGGATCCTCAAGCTAGACCTTGCATCTCAGAGCCAAGTCCGAGAGGCAGCTGCCGAAGTCAACGGCTACGAGGAGAGGATCCATGTCCTCGTCAATAACGCCGGAATCATGGCTGTACCTCATAGACTGACGCCTGATGGAATCGAGTCCCAGTTCGGAACGAACCATATTGGCCATTTCCTCTTCACCAATCTCATCATCAACAAGCTGCTCGACGAGAACACTCCAGCCCGCGTCATCAATGTAAGCAGCGGCGGGTATCGACTGGGCTGGGTAAGGCTCTGGGATTGGAACTTTGATGTAAGAGTACTTACCATCCTTTCTTTCCTACTCCACTAACCTCGATAGAATGGCAAAACATACGATAAATGGCTCGCTTATGGCCAGTCCAAGACGGCAAACATGCTCTTCTCCCTGTCGCTCGCCTCGAAGCTCTCCAAGCGAGGCCTCATCTCGGTCTCTCTCCACCCAGGCGCTATTCAAACCAACCTAGGAAAAGCCATGGGCGAGGAGGGGTTAAAGAGTCTAGGTATGTAGGGCTTGCCTCTGATACTTCAATGCTAACTTGTTATAGTGGAAAAGGACCGATCCCAAGGTCACAGTTTGTTCTGGGTCGCTCTAGAGGAGTGGTCAAAGTTCTTCAAGACCATACAACAAGGGATTGCGACCCATGTCTATGCGGCTTTTCACGAGGAGATTGGTCTTGAAAGTAAGTACTCTTATCTGGGGCTTGAATGTTCTAACTTTATCAGAGCACAATGGCGCCTACCTGGATGACTGCCAGCCGGTTCCCGCTGAGAAGATATACAGTTGGGGCCGGGACCCCGTTGACGCAGAATCGCTTTGGAAACTGAGCGAGGAGATTGTTGGCGAGAAGTTTGAGTATTAAGTCTCTGTTTCTTGGGCTTAATAATAAGTCTAGCTGTGGTACATGATAGTGCGTGGTGGACCGAGGAATCGGATCTTATTCTATTTCTTTGTAAGAGCTGAGAGAAATACCATGTCAACCATATATATGCACCTTTAGATCTCTGCCCCTACTCCTGCCCGCCTCAAGATGGTAAAAACATTTGAACCAAGCCGACCCAAAAATAGAGATAGCAGCCATACAAACGCTCCCTATACAAAGAGGCAGCAAATATGATTTGCAGCGTGGTATGTCTTGCCAAAGTGAAAGTAGGATATGTCCATCCATTCGCAAGTGAGGTTCTTCAACCGGGAGACTCATGAGAGGAAACTGAATTGAAAAAGCAGTAAAGTGGTATCATGATAATTCGAAGAGTTGGATCGGGTATAAATGGAAATAACACCAGCTCCGGAATGCTATGTGGGTGCAATATTGTGAAATCGGTGGAGTCATCAAAGCTCCTGCGTATCCAACCCCCAAATCTCCCACTTTTTGAGGACGTCCCAGCTAGCGCGTTGGACCCGTCGTCGGACAGTGCGATTTCGAGGACCACCCATGGGAATGCACTCTTCCTCAAATTGTTCAAGGGCGGTCCGTCGTTGGGCGAGAGGTACAACAGACGACTCGTCATCTCTCGTCCGCTTCCCAAGTAGTGAAGGTGGTTGTTTATGAATTGGAGTATTGGCCTGTGTATTGTTCGGAGGAGTATTCAGCAGACCAGTATTTTCTTGTTCTGGCTCAGCGAAGCTTAGAGGACTCTTGTCATCTGTGCTGGGTGCTCGGGAGGCTACGGGTGTTGAAGACTGGACTCCATTTGGTTGTGTTCGCTCCACCGGGACGGTGTAATATTCGCCTAGAATGAACGCTTTGCGCCCGAAACCTAGAAGTTTCAAACGTTGAAAGAGTTGTTGATCGGCAAGACTTTCGCCGAGCTTCTCAATGAGGATTTCGTCGTCTAGTTCGACGAACTCTGATAAAGACCGGGGTGCCTCTCCATCCTTTGAACTGAATTTGTTATTGCAAACTTCAGGCGTCGTACCCGTGGGTATAAGAAGGCGCAATGCTTGGAGATTGCGGAGGAACGGCAGAAGTAGCCCCAGGGTGTCCATACTTGAAAAGTCTGCTGCAAAAGCAAGCTGTTCTAATTGTGGGCTCGAATGTACGATGCGGGCTATCGTACTTGTTGACAGAGCCCACCGTGCAGGAAGCAGAAGATGTCGTAGTGTTGCAGCGTGGTTGAGAACGATGTTGTTGATCGAGTTATCCCGAATTCTGGCCTGCAGGCCCGGGAGATTCGAGGGGGAGTCGGCTGACGTCGGAGTGATGAGGTCGGTGGCTGTATTATCGGATGCTGGAGGTGTAAGGGTTGTTGCGGCTGGGGCTAACTGCCGCGGGGAGTTGATATTATCGCAAGGGCTGGTCGAGGCGGTAAAGTAGATCTTTTCGAGCCCAGTAAAGCTACCTAGAAAGTCGCATTGCCTGAGATTGTAGACGTTTGCTCTGATGCTCTTGAGGCGCATCTCCTGATGAGGTACGACAGGCCACGTACTATCCACAAATGTGTTTAGATTGGCCAAGTCGGCCCGAACTTCATGGAGCATCGTCACCTCCTCCACGGTATAGGTATCGAATGCTTGATTGAAGTCTTCGCTGTGTCGGGCATATAAGTTTGCCATTCCAAACTTCTTGACCGACAATGGTTGTTTCGCTGATATGCATTTGCGAAAATAGTCGTGAAGCATCACACTCGGCTCCTGCATATTCCGCATCCGCGGCGACCAGTGCATTTTTAATTCCCTTAGTTTTCTCGCCTTGTAGAGAAGCGTAGAAATGTCATCCGGGTAACACAGCGGGTCGATGTCGGTGATGCTCAAATATCGCAGATGCGGCATTGCCGGGATGACAGTCGTTGGTCGAGGATGCCGACTCGACGGAAATCTGATTGTAAGAGCAGTCAACTTGGGCAGTTGCGCCAACCCGAGGTATACCGTTTCCAGCATTTTGGTGCTGAGCTCCCAGCGAAAACTTTCTAAATCTGGCATTCTATCCACCGCCGCTCGAACAGTAATGTTCAGCATCATTGACGAGTCCGGTACTCGGCCGACGCGCGCATGTTCCTCCAACTCTTGCTCCCGCCAGTCACCCCGCAAAGCTAGCGACCGAACGAGCGATGCATACGGTCGTGTGATGACGGCATTCAACCCCATTGTAAACGGACTAGCACTCCCCATGCCTTCGGGTTCGTCTCCGCGATATCGGATCTTATCGTAAGAGGTCAAGGTAAGGTTTCTGTAGAGCTGCGGCAGGGCCATGTAGTTTAGGACCCGGCATGTTCGGCATAAACGAGCGAGATCACCTGCATCGTCCATCTAAAAGAGTCAGCATATGACAGTAACTCAAGATAAAAGAGACGTACGCAGGAGACAATCTGCGCGATTAGATTGAGCGGCAAAACGAGCAGCGATGCGCCTTGCGGCCGCTCAGAGACAACGCAGGCATCAAACATGTTTCGATTGACAGCCGCCATGATGCGACGTCCAACAACTATGGCGGCGCAACATCGACTAAAGGCGGAAATATCCGGTCGACAGAGTTAGGCATCGATCGGTGACGCGGAGATGGGTGAGAAATACCTCTGTGCGGAGGTCGAAGGTCGAAGAACTTTGGGGGAATCTTACGGAGTGGACGGATGCCTAAGGTTCCGAGCTGAGATTTATGACACATTCGAGATCCAAGAAAAGGAACTAGGATTACACAGCGTCAGAATATGCATGTACTCCATAGGTAATGTATATAGAAAATAGACAATGGTTTATATATAGAATGTATGCCAGTTATGAATTCAAATTCATCTCCAGGGTATCTTGGTATACAACTCCGCCCAATACTCTCCGATTTCCTGCCAAGTATGGAGGAAATGCCCAGACCTTTTGAGTTAGGCATAACACAGATAGTTTAATCCAAAATGAAATATGCTGTAGGTAGATTGCCGCCGTGACTCCCCGCTAAATTCAAACCAAAGACTGAAAGACGAAGGAACAATTAAAGTAGAAGTGGGTAGTCACGATCACCACTAGCGTTGATGCCGCGATTCTTCGCTGTTAGGGTCGACATCCGGCGGAGTATGAGTTTCGCTCTGGCCACCTTGTCGACCCTCTGGGACTGGCGCTTCCTGGGCATGATCCCCGTGATTTGGCAAATGCATCGGGTATTCAGCTTGCGTATGCCGGTCAGCGGGATTATCCTCGGGTATAAGAGCCGCTGTTTCAGGATCATAACGCAACTCGTAGTCAGGAGAGCTGAAGGACCCTTCCACATCAGCGGCGGTCCAAGGAGCGGCGCTTTGGACTTGCGGCCGGATCACCTTCATGCGTGGATCATGTGGCCGCGCAGCTAGCCGACTATTGCCGTCTGTAAACCACTGGGGAGACCATGTATGCTGGCCGCGCTGGCGAGCCGGGATGACGGTAACTTGAAGCGGATCGGTGGCGCTCTGCCGCCTTGACCCGGGGTTGGCCATTCGAGAGAAAAAGTCTGGTAGAGGGCGAGATGTAGTTTCTGTAGTGTCTTCTCGCTGGGTCTGCTCATCGGACATGAAGCCTTCCTCCACTGCCTGTGCTGAGGCAACTTCCCGTGGTAAGGCCGCATGTCTCCTCTTGAAAGGGTTAAGAATATTCCGCCACCGCGGGTCGACGTTAACGACCTGAGGTGACTGCTCTCGGTCGGGATCGGTAGATACATTGTGCGTCGGCAAGCCGGGTTGTTGATCCTCAATCACGGCGAATCGCTTTTCTCCATCGCCATCAGAACCTTCGTCCTCTTCCTCCATGAAAGGCATGGCAACGGGTGGAGTAGGGCTGGAAACCGGGTAGTAATGCACATTGTAGACTGTGCTAGCCGCGCTAGTGGTGTCGGCGCGGCTAACGGGTGTGACAGCTGCTGGGGGTGGTGTAGGTCGAGCGGATTTCCGCTTTCGTGACTTGACAGCTGCAGCGGCCTGATTGTTGGGTGCTGCGCGTGGTCGTATAGGCCGGTGGGCGAGTCCCATCATGCCCCCCCAAGCCGAGGACATTCCGGTGCCTCCACCTCGGTCGTGATTCTGGCGCGGCCAATCAACTTCTTCTGAAGGCGTATTGTCGAGCATCTCGTCGCCGTCAAAGACCTCTCTTCCAAGGATACCGTCTTTCCTCTCGTCACGTTCCAAGGCCTCTATGCGCTCGACCCATTCCCAGACTACCACGCTCGCTGCTGCGGATCCGACCCATCGGATGTAAGTACCCCATCCGGCAATTTCAGGTTTTGCAATGTCCAAGACAAAAAAGACGACGGGAATTAGAACAGCACATAACGACAAGAGCGCGACAAGGCAGATGTTTCTCATCTTAGGGTGGAAAAAGGCGAAACGGTGCTTGGATAAGGAGTAAAAAATGACCCAGGCGGCGTAAAGGAGGTTAAGGGCGAGTTCAAACAGGTAACTGAGAGCTGGAATCGCATCTTCATATAGTCGTGGTCGCGTAGTGTTGGTCTTGACCAAGAATTTATCCAAAATCGCAAAAATGGTATCCAAGACGATGAGGGCAAAGCCCGCCCACTTGATCATAATTTTCTCTTTATGTCGCGGGAATAAACGGATTAGTGTTTGGACCTGCGCCAACCAAAGAAAGGTGCTCGAGATGATTCGAAATATCTTAAGCTCGGTTCCATCAATGACCTCTGAAGTCAGCGCCTCTGCGTCCGAGTAACCATGGTCGTACTGTTTTTCGGCCACGCGAAATGAATCAGCAGTCGCTATTGTGAGGGATATAGCAACGAGCAGTGCGGCCAGCTTTTGCAGCCACGGGCGGCCACCGACACCCACAACAGAGGAGTTGTTGCTGTATGAGCCGCTGACCATTCCGTGCCGGCCTAGAAAATTTGCGCCACCTCCAGGACCACCAACGTAGAATGTCCGGGGGGTAATGAGCAGGATGATGACAAGCAAGTAGCTGACAACCGTGGCACAGCCCATGGCATATAATAGCGGAGTCACCGACGCGTAAAAGGGGTCGCGAATATCGAGCGCAGCGCCCGCATGTTCTGTCGTCGTCGGTGTAGCGGTACACATGGGATCGAAGACGGCATTTTCGGCGAGAGGTATAGAGTAGGTTCGATTTATGTAGACGTATCCTTAAGAGTCAAAGCATTAGCGGACGCGGTTTGAGCGAGTGAGGTGGCCGGCCGCGCAGGACCATAACCGGATGAGGGGCATACCATCGCTTGGAAGTAGGAAAGGAGTGCAGCCGGGAACATATGTCCTCGTAGTGGTGCTCGTAGGCCGAGCCCATATTTGGCGGGGAGCAAGTCGACCATCATCCTCCATGGTCGTAGCAAAGCACTAGTCACGTCACAAAGCAACTCATACACTCTGTGAGAGCATCTGACTCGTAGGCATCAATGCTCCATATGGCAGTTGGGGAGAATCTCGTTCAGAGGCCCATCACTGCATCGAGTCCGTCGGGAAGGGGGCGATCGGTCGGTCAGGTCAGACGGTCGGGGCGGCTCTCGACGGTTGGTGAGACACGGAGTTGAATCGGGCGTAGGATGAGCACACAGGATTTACGCGAGATAAATGTCGTCCAAGACCAGATTAAGTGAGTGTGACCGACCAGTACGGGGTACAAATCCAGGAATTGTAGTGGGTGGGTTTTCTGGGGTTGAGGTTCAGCAGCGTCGAGCGAAAGAAGCCTTTGCGCCACAGCCAGAAGTGGTCCAGATCCAGATCTCGGCCTCGCCGTCCTCACCGCCCCTGGGCAGTTCTCGTGTGTTTTCTCCGCAGCAACGCGGGCGCTGGCGCTGTATTCCCACACTGGATGGTTAGTACTGCATTTGAATTTGCAGTCACCGCCGGCGTCATATTGGTTTCTACTAATCTGTACATCTATTGGTTTGTACGCTTGCTGATGGAGGTACAAAGCCGCCGACTAAAGTAAGATGCCTCGTACAAACTAGTCTCCACCATGAGCACAATGGCTTAGAACCAGCAGGAGGTGCCAGGGGAGCAAGCATCGAACCAGCTACATCATCACATTTAGTGGCCTTGGTATGTGGTACATCATACGCTATGTGTTCAGAGTTGATTTCATAAACAATCATGAAAGCTTCACACGAAACGCAATCTAGTCATGGGGGTATCCAGCTTTGAACTCGCTCAAAACAAACTCAAATCGCCTAGCTCAAGTCGTCATTCGTCAAAGGGCAGAGGTTCGTTCACCTTTGGGGTGGACCGTACGACATTGGCACCGGGGCTAGGTATGGAGATACAAGCGCAGCCCCGGCGGCTCTGGCTGCCTTTGCCCGCTCCTCCTCTCGTTTCCGTATCTCCTTTTCATCCTGAATGAGCGTACAGCACGTGCAACAAGTGGCCCGGACGCAGTCTGTTGCAATGCTACCCCGGATTCCGTATGCCTTGCGGGTTCGGGTATGTTGGACAGTAGCCATGAGCCCTATCCCGTTAGTTTCAGTTTGGCTCCCTTGGAATGTACTTACATTGACAGCCGCATAACAAGGCCATTGCGGTGCAGGATCCATTACATGTCTCGTACCCAAGCATGTTCGTTGGATCCTCCTTTCTCGACCTCATGGACAGACGATGCTGGGTCCTGCCGTATAATATGCAAGGGCATAGCAGCCCGAAGCAACATATCCCAATGCTGCTCGAGCAATCACAAAGACTATGACTCCATCCGCCACCTTGTACCTCTTGATTGGGGTGCGATATCTGGCCCGGACGGTGGTATGATGTCAGGTCATTGCTCGATGGCGCTTGCGGCGCCGGTGACCTTATCGGAGGAGGAAAGTAAGGTAATGTAGGTGAGTGGAGAGGATTAGCATCAGGCGCAATAGGTGGTGATTGATGTCCATAGCTATGCGGATGCACGTAAGGATCAGCCTTGATTGGAAGAGGACCTGGGGAGCTTGGTGGCAGTGGATTTGGTTCTCGAGGCAAAGTCGCAGCTTGTTGGGGTGTATGCTCCGCAAACGGGGCGTAATTGGCAGGGTGTTGTTGAATGTCCGGGCTTTGGATATCGCCATTATTCTGTGCGGTGTATTGTGTCTTTTCGATGTCAATGGGCGGAGGCCGGTGGAACGACTGAGAGTCCTGGACGGCTGGGGGAGAAGGAAGGCGCGAATGGACCTGACTGGGAGGAGTCATTTCTACCGGGGTCTCCAAGTAGGAATATCGCTGATTCACCCCCATGTTGGAGGTATCCAGACGCAGTCTTGGATTCATGTTGCCTTCAGCTTTCGACCAGGACCTGCCCAGCACAAGCAATAGCTACGAGCTCCTCAGTCGTAATCTATTTCAGATAGTCGGCATCAATTAACGAGTCGTTCCTTTCTGATTATCGGACACGCACCAAGAAAAAAACGGAGAAAGGAAGCAGGCAACTGAAGCAATCCAAATGGATGTGAAAGATCTGAGCGAATTTCCAAGAGACAAGTCACACTGGCATGGCGCAGGTAGTTTTGAACCAGCCTTGCGGGGGCGATCACGACTCGATGGCTCGAGCTCGGACGATCTCTTTTTAGCTGCATAATCCCGAGCGCTTTTCACAGAACCTAGGCCTGTGGTTGGCTTGGTGTCCGGTTACAGACCTGGATAGTGCTGTGGAGTGTGTTTCTTTATCACATAGCATCACCCTGTCACATTGCGCTGTTCACACTCTAAGCGCTTTCTTCGTCGGATCACAGGCTGCGCCTCAAGCGCTGCTGGCCAGTTTTGGAATTGTGTGAGCCAGTCAGGTATGTTCTTCTTACTCGCAAGAAACAGACATGTTAGAAGCCACAGTCAAATTCAAGAGTTATGTAAAACTACGGAGTAGTTCAGAGTGAGATAATTTATAGTTATATATACTCCGCATAACTAGTGCAACACCTGCAATATATTATTTACTAGGTAAGTACCTATGTAGGTACTCAGCCACACCTACAACCACCTCGACCTCCATGTCATAATTTAGGCAGCCGGTATCCGATCGTTGTTCCTTCCATAATTCCGATTGCTCACTTCCGTTAACTTTGTCGTGATTACCGAAATGCCAGTCGAGCCCTCAACCCGTGTAGAATTTGGAAGACCTCCTAAATTATTAGGGAGACAGCGTGCGCAAAGACCCAGGGGCAGAATTTATCAGACAAGTATGCTCCCATTACGCTTTCCTACTGGTACATATATTGTCGACGAGCTTACTTCCAAAATTGAACCAAGCGCCGAACAACATGCTAAAGAGGCAGGTTCCATATAAAGTCCAAGTCTAAACAGTCCGAGTCCAGCACTGGATCTGCTGCACCCCCTTCCCAAGAGCCAAACGGCGCCATGAGTGGATCGAGGGGAAGAGACAACCAATCTCCAAGGTCGAACTGATTAGACCAATCCATCATGTTACTGGGGTCCCACGCACTTTCCGTATGAAGGGACTGATGTTCTAGATTGCCGGTAGAGTGAGGCTCGGGGTGTATCGTTGACAAACTCGTGCTATGAATGTCCGCCGTCCCGGAACTAGCAAAGGTCTGACGCAGTCGAGATACGTGGGTTTTGAGCAATGCGGCATATCGCGAGACAAGATGAATATCATCGAGTGGATTGGAGAGGAGAGCCGTGACGGCAGCGTCTAGTAGATGCAAAGACTCCTGGAGTTTCGTTTTCCGAACACCAAGGGCCAGGGCCTTGAGAAGGAATATGGAAGAGCTGATCATGCGGGACAGAACCCTCATTGGAAGACATCTGGGGTCAGAAAAAGAAACGATGCGTGTCAAAATCACGCAGGCTCCGTCAATAACTTCTTCGATAAATTCGTACTCGTTCCGGGTCATATTGAGCTGGCGTGCTTGGGAGACAAAGGTTGCGTCAATTGTTCCTTGGAAATTAGAGTCAGATAATACACGTTCAACAATGCCTTGAACGCCTAAAGAATTGGCAAAGACCCTTAGGTATTGGTATTCGATGTGGAGGATAATATCATAGCGGGATCCTAGCTGTATCAGAAAGCTAGAACATAGAACACACATTCGGTACTCACTTTCAACAATACGATGATCCTCCTTCCAAGCCGCGAGTTGCATCTTCCAGTGATCCAATAGTTCAAAGTCAAAATGCTGGGCTTCACTTTTCGTTGTCGTGAAGAAGGTCTCTCGTAGTGTCCGGGTCAATCCTGTGAGGTCCACCCAAGACACCATTAATCTCGCCCATTCAGGATCGATAGTCATGATTATATCAAGGCTCGACCGCTTACAGTGGTCAGGCATAATAGACGTACAGCCTATCCTCGAGGAGATCAGATTCGAGATCACAAACAAGAGCGACGGAAGGCGTTGGCGCCTGAGCTCTAGGTCTTGCAGATAACTCTCAACGTCCGGTCCTGTAATGCCGCCCTGCTTACGGGAGCTGTCTCTCGCATCAAACACTCCAAGCTCATGCGCAAGGGCCAGGGCAGAGCTGACAAGCATCCACGACATTCTGTCCGACCGTTTCGTCGGCTCGACAACATCCTCTTTCCACCGGTCCTGCATAGGAGACTCTTGTTCGGTCGATGGCGGATCCCTCATTGTATGAGTTGAGAGCAGCCAATCTGAGTCCCATCCGTCTGCTTCAAGCGGGAAATGCAAGGCCAAAGGATACCATTCGGAGAGGAGTAGAAGTGCCTCGATGGTCGAAAGATGTCTTGTTTTGGCTTTGGAGAGCTTTTCTTGGCCGAGCATGATTCGTAAAATGAGATGTTGACAATGCTGCCATAACCTATTGTGAATATAGAATCCTCTCGAGGCACCTGAAGGGCCGGGAAGAGTATGGTACCGGGCAGAAATCATTAGTATCGTACAGCACAGCACAGGCTCCTGAGTGATGAGCCAATAGTGCGTATAATGGGAGGAGAAAAAGGCTGTTAGAATAGGAGTCGTCACTGGTGCTAGGTTGCGGAAGAACCTGCCACGGTTAGAGAAGACACTGTAGTTTGTAAAATTGACTAACCAGTCTGTATACAATAGTGCTTCCTCTGCCGAAAACCATCCCATCTTGACAAACCGACACCCCTGCCAAATCTCGAGCACATTATCCAGTGACCGAACATCAAACGGTGACTCTGTATGTTCTGAAACTGCAGCTTGACCTGGACGCACCTCCGAACCTCCTTGAGTCGCTGCATCAAACAGGATGTCCAAGGCATCATTTGCGCTTGCAACGTGCTTCTGTAAGACTGTCGTAGAGATACAGCCGCCTTCATCTAATCCCACACTGCTAGAAGGCGACGGCCCGACGCCATTGATTACGACCGCCGCCACAGCCACGCTGGATCTGCGTAAAGGGGACCTGATTCCCTGCTGTTCCGACCCCAGAGCATCGATCTGATTTGTATCTTCATCGTCCATCTGGTTCGCTGTGTTTTTCTTCGTCCTGGTCCAAGGCTGCCTCGTCGTGAAACGACACTCCAGGTTCATCTTTCGGCATCGCTTACACGATCGATGGGAATCAGGTTCGAGTTCACACCTGACTTTCCTCCGCCGGCAGGGAATGCATGCTTTGTAGGCTCGTTGGAAATTGTACTCTGCATTTGCTCTGCTGCGTGGAGGTCGTTGCATGTTACCTAACAAACGTAGACAGAGCGTGGGGTGTGGTAAAGGAAGGGAAGTAAGTAGAGATCAAGAATTTCTGAACAAGTAGATCCGACGAAAAGCCCAAGGCACGGGCATGGATTCCTAATGTACGGGGGAGGAGCGGGGGAGGCAAGAAGGATTTGGGGTTGATTTATGAACCTGAAGACCGGATTGGCTCATTCGAGATAAAAGAATTACTGGTTATTTGGCGCTAAATTGGACTTAGTCTACTCCAAGTTTGACCAAATCGAATCTCTGATTCTCAACAATAATGACCGCTAACTAATTAACAATATACTAACTAGCAATCATGTACATACCCTAGGAACTACACCTACCTACTAATTCACCTCAAAACCCCGGCCGGATCAGATCCTGGTCAAATCAGATAGCGGAATTGTGGGTTTGCATCACCCTCCTTGGTCACATCAATGCGGACGTCATCAGTCACTGGTCCATACAGCCTGTCTCGCTTCTTGTTCTCATGGTTTAGCTTGAAGTACAAGCCCCCCGCCATGATTGCAATGCATCCGGTCAACGCGCATCCAATAGCACAGCCGCGAATATAGATCGGCCTAAGATGTCAGCTACAGAACAGCCTGTAGTAGATTCGGACCACTTACCCTTCAGAGTCTGGGAAAACGGTGCTACTGACGAAGCTCGAACACTGTCCAAAAACAGCCAACAAAGCCATACCAGCACCCTTTTTAGAATCACCTCCCTGGTTATTGAGCAGCCAAGTAATGTTGATGCAGAGCGCAGGAAAGACGCCACATGTTGCCAACCAGACCCCAAGGTAGCGCGGTCCCACTTTGTTCTCATCCTGCACAGCAGCAAGCAAAAGGTACCCAATCATCCCCATTGTAGAAAAGAAAACGATCACGAGTCCTCGCCTTCCATACCGGTCTGAGAATAATGCGGCTGCGACGCAGAGCAAAAATGAGACAAAGTATGGAGGTGCCGAAAGGCCTTGAGCGTTAATGGAAGTGTATCCCATGTGCTGGATGATGGTAGGGAGGAAGTTTGAAAGACCGGCAAAAGAGTAGTTACAGCAGAAGTGAATGAGTGTATGCACATAGTTCTTGTAGTCTGTAAGCCCCGCAATGAACTGACGCTTGTCGAGTCGGTTCTTAGCGGTACGGTCGACCGTCTGGAGGCGCTCGGTGGCGGTGGTCTGCTCGGACTCGGAGAGGAATTTTGCGGTACCGGGGGAGTCGGGGAGGAAGAAGAAGACGACTATTGCAAAAAGGACGGTAGGAGCGCCCTCTGGTTGCGTTAGCTGAAGTACCACCAGGGACCAGAAAGAGAGAGCTACCGATGATAAAGAGGAACCGCCACGACTCCATGGTGGAGTGTTTGATATGTGTGATACCGTAGGCCAATGAGCTGGCAAAGCAATTGGCGACAGGAGACATCCCAAGTAGAATTGAGACACGGAAGCCAAGCTCTCGTCGCTGATAGAATAGTGACAAAAAGTATGGGGCGCCAGCGCCAAAAGCGGCCTCAAAGACACCCAGAAAGGCACGGCAAACAATCAACTCAGCCATGTTGTCGACTGCCCCAGCACACATGGCAGCTGCTCCCCAGCTGACAAAAAGCTCAGCTTTTGGCAAGACAAGGGACGAGCTTGCGCACACTTACCAGATACACAGCCCCGTCACATAAATATGAGCAGGAAAGATTTTCCAGAAGACGGTGGTCCATTCAAAGAGAACATAGCAGATGTAAAAGGCATTCAACACCCAAGCCCATTGCGAGTCACTGATGCCCAGATCTTTGTCAAGGCCAGCGGTTTTGGCATTGCCAATGTTTCCTATATCGTGAGACGAGAAGTAATTAAAAGCGGAGTATCTTACCTCGATCCAGATATGACAACACATAGAGGATGCAAACAATGGGAAGAACACGACGGTCAAACTTGGCGAATTATGAGCTTGTGTCAGGCGATACGTTTGTTGAAGAACTTGAGGAACATGGTGCCATACCTTCTTGCGGATAAAGGCCTCTTCAGTCGCTGTGACATGGATAGGTTGGTCATCCTTTCTCAAGTCCTCAACATCTTTTGACTGGACTTTCTCCAAGTGGAGGGAGTTTTCTTCCTTGATGGCGGCCATGATGTTGGACTGGAAATATGAGAGGCAAGGTCTGTTCTTCCTTCCTGCAACACATCCCTTCCTCCAGCTCTTTATATTCCCCAACGTCTGGGCAAGCATTGACCACAAGATGGCCGGCTGACAAGTCCTAACCTCTTCAACCGGGGAATCTGCTCTTCTCTCATGGCCACCACATCTCAACCCCACGGGGTACTAGGGGCGACACGATCGACAATGGATATTTGGCATTATCCGCGGGGAATACCAATCTCCTCATAACCGAGCAGCTCCCATTGGATAATAGAAAAGAAAGCTCGAACTGACTTTTTATGATTGGAAAGACCAAGGGTCCCGAGGGCTTCTTAGCTCTCCACCTTTCGGTCGAGAGCCCTTCCCCAACCCCCAGCGCGGATGTTGCCAAAATGCCGCTCTGCAGCTTGTATGCAAAATATCCGCTCCCCAATCGTGAAATCCGCCCAGGCAGTATTTAACCCCCAATGACTCTCTATTATGTTGCTCTAGTCAGTAGCAGATGTCTCATAGAGATCGAGCGAGAATCGAATCGAAGAAATCAACATGTCTGTCCCCTACCCGTTCAAATTTACTACGCCCGACCAGCCGACTGCCTCCGGCGACGGAGTAGCTACCTCTCTCAACATCAAACTCGAGAACGTCCGCGGCCGAATCCCCTCTGCACAAGTCTCGCGCCTTCGAACAATGATGCTAGAAGCACACAATGACCCGAGCAAGATCATCGCCCATGCTTGCACTTACGACGGCCTATCCTCCCGCCTCGTCGAAGAGGCCGGATTCCCGATTGTTTTCTTGGCCGGCTACACTGTCGCAAGCAGCTTTGGCTTGCCAGATACAGGTTATATCGCCATGGAGGACTTGTGCAAAAAGATTCAAGAGGTGGTGCGTCAGGTCAACATACCGGTTATGGCGGACGGTGATACAGGATACGGGAGCCCTATGAATGTCAAGAGAACGGTGGAGTCATTCGCTGCAGCTGGAGCAGCTGGAGTCATGATTGAGGATCAAACGTGGCCAAAGCGTAAGTAGTCAAGATTCCTACCGGAAACGTTGCTAAGCGCTTTAGGGTGTGGCCATACCAAGGGCAAATCTGTCGTTTCTCGGGGTGAAGCCTTTGCGCGTATTCAGGCTGCTGTTGATGCACGCAATGAAGGGCAAGACATCTTCATTCTTGCGCGAACCGATGCATTGATTCATGGCTGGGACGAAGCATTGACACGTGCAAAGGAGTTCAAGCGGATCGGTGTGGACGCAGTCTTTGTCGAGGCCCTGCCGGACAGGGAGGCGATGCAGCGATGTGTCCAGGAAGTCGGTATTCCTACCTTTGCCAACATCATTGAAGGGGGTAAGACAGAGAACCTCTCAGCCAAGGACCTCGCTGAGCTTGGCTTCTGCGCTGTCGCCTACCCATGGACTCTTGTTGCCGCGAAGCTGAAGAGCATTCGGGAGACTTTGGAGGCGCTGAAGAAAAGTATGACTGAAGGGTCGCCGCCAATGATTCTGAGCTACACGGACGTGTGTGAGGGAGTTGGCTTCAATAAGTACTGGGTGAGTTGCATAGACCTCTTCTTTTGGTATTCCCTGACTGTTCCTAGGATCGCGAGACGCGATATGAATTCAACCAGGATGGTTTGATAAACCCACCAAAGTAAATCTGCATGAATGGGACGTGGTTGATTGTATTTGAAAGCAATATACTTGGGACTACAATATCTCAATGATACGGCGTTGAAGTACCACTGTTACCGAGTATGCACTGTGATGTAGGGCTAGGTAATCATGGACATGATGTCACAAGCGTATTTTCGCATACAACACCAATTATGAGTTGACAGCCTAACCACGGACTTTCAGCCTCGTATATCTTCGTAGTCGTACTAAGTGGTCATTTGCTTTCTATCTTTTTAACCTAAAAAGGGCTGCCTGGTGAACTCCAGCCTACGGTCCTACACCCTAAGCACCCGGACAAATTCGTGTGAACCACTCGACGAGTTTAATACTGTATCATGAGATTGATTGGCCACTAACAGCTCACTTACACTCCGGAGTAAACATTACTATAACATTATACTCAGCTAAGTCCAATACATACCGATTCATCATCGACCAATCCGAGGAGCAAAGAGGTATATGCAGCGTATGACGTCAGGAGGCACACCACCTGGGGACGACTGGAGGAGGACCTAGTGCCAAACAGCGCCACCGACAGCATCATCGTGGAGAAATCAAACAGGAATCCCGATCCAGATCTCGATGACATCTCAAATGGCGTCAACGGTCATCCTGCCCTCTTGGCCGCCTGGGGATATATGAACCTTATAACTCACCACGCCAACCCTTTTTCCCTCTCCAACTTTAACTTAACCAACAACCACAATACCCAAGAAATCACTCCAAGACATCAACAATAAACAATCACCAAAATGAACCCCCTCTCAAACCGTACCCAGCCCGAAGTCCCCGATAACGCGGGCCCTTCTACCCCCTCCCACACCGAAGAACAGAAGCGTCACTTCTACGAGAACCTCCCCGCCGAGGAAAAGGAGAAGAAGACCTACACCGAGTGGGTCAAGGAAGCCTATCAGGAGCAATATGAGAAATGGGTGCCCTGGCTGGAAGATCAGTATCTGCACTGGTTCGGAAAGGGAGATAACAAGGCTTCATATGTTGCCAAGGGTCCGCCTTCCTCCATCTCTTAGGCTACATCGATAACGCTAACAGTGAGAAATATAGATAACCTGTCCAAAACGAAAGTCACGGGAATCCCTCAAGTCGACCAAATTCAGGACGACACGAATAACCTTATCGGCAACCAGTTCGGGGAGAAGGGTGTCTTCGCCCCTGTTGGGAACTTTGCTTCAAAGGAGGGCATCAACCGTGCTGAGCGTGGAGGCAAGGATGAGAATGGCTCTTATGGCGGTCCGCTGGGTGGTGTGACAGATCCTATTGTGCAGGGTGGAAAGAGCGCTGGGTCAGGTATCAGCAGCGGCGTGCAGAGTGTTGGTAGCTCGGTAGGTGGTGTCTTCGGAGGTGGAAGTGAGCAGAAGTAATTGATGCTCGAAACTGATTATTGATCTTATGGCCGGTCCGAGTGAGATGATCTTGATGATATGATTATGATACTTTGACTATTACATGATGTACATGTTTTCTAATGTGTCTTATTATGATATGGAGAGTTTGGAGAATTCATTCTGAAGTCTTTGCTGTATAAAACATCTTTTATTCGCAATCCTCACAAGCTTCGAGTACTTGATTTTATAGCGGATGTGTTGTGATTTTAGAGATATTCCTGTCGAATTTACTGGAATGGGTTCCCAGTAAACCCTAAGCGATCAGAACCACCCATTTAGTGGAGCTACAAGGTGTACATTATACCCATTTAATAGTGATGAGTCGAGTCTAGATTACCCGAATAGACCGTCTTACTGTCTTTGTTCAACGGTGCGCGATTTCAATTCTATAATATATATTAGGCCGGGACGGGACAGACCTACTAGAAGATAAGGTCGAGACATCAAACGCCACTACTCTTTTTGCTCAGCTAGTCTAGTACACGATTATTGTCCCCAGAGCTCGCTCGAAAACAGATAATGCTTTGCCAAATCAAGCATGCATATCCATTGTTGTTTCTCCGGTGTAAGCCGCCGCTATCTGCTATCTGTACCACAGCATAGGTAATGACATACTCAGCATGGAATATATCAATTATCAGGCTATCTGTTATCAGATCGGCCTGGGCTGACGATAAGGAAGATAAAGTAGGTTTCGACGTCTAGGATTCAGCATCCGTCCTCTACGAAAAGTCGACATATTATTAGTCAAAAGTTCTGGCCTTTGGATCAACTTTGCTGGTTACGGTGCCTGGTGCGGCATACAAAGCTAAAATTCTGTTTGCATCCGCATTTAGCGGTCTCATTGCTGCTGGGTAAGCTGCTGCGATTAGCATTAACATTGTGTTCGATCTGCTGGCACAAGACAGAGAACGGAAGACATCAAGGATGCATCACATGTGGATGGGAAGGGTCGCAAAATACTAGGAAATGTAAATTCTTCCAGTTGATCAAATGAGAAGCCGGTTCTTCTTGCTCGAGCCAGCCCGTGACGGAAAGATAGAAAGGATAAATACTCTTTCGGACAGTTGCCCGAGCTCTAACAGCCGGATCTTTACTGCATGCACGGAATGCACACTGTCTCTTCTGGTCTGGCGCGTGAAGGGCTATTGTAACCACCTTCACGGCCCTCGTTATGCGGATATTCGAATGGGGTAGGACAAAAGTTGGGCAGCAAGGAGCAAGCGATCATTCCATCGGCTCGTCAGACGAGTCAGGTAGAGACGTTTCTCGTTTCCAAGGTTGAGACTCAACGGTTGACCTGAATCACGGAAGGATTTGCCTAGCGACAAAGGGCCGAGCAGCGCTAGAATGGGAGTGCGCACAGCACAGCCTCTTTCTGGGGTTCAACCTTGTGATGCTCCGGCAGTCAAATATCGTCCGGCGGTCCAGCGATTTACCGGCGTCCAATTCGAGTTTGAGTGGTGCTCGGCAAAATGAATCTGCCAAATGTGTCAGTAATGACGATCATAGCGACGGTGGCCGGGAATGGAAGAGAGCAAGAGCAACATTGAGAGCAAGGGGCAGGCAGGCCTCGAGGACAGTTCTAACTTCTAAGTTCTCGAGATGAAGCCGGATATGGAAGAGGATTGGTGTTGTTGAGAGCTTTGAGCCAGCAGGTTGATCACGTTGCGCAATGATTGGTAGATCATGGCTCAAGGGTCATGCGGGTGTGGAGATGAGAGCGATCAAGTCTCTTGGAATGTGCTGCGACCGTCGGTCTTGAAATACTCCTCGAGTACTAAAGGTGAAGATTGGGACTGTATCTCAGCGAGTTAAGGCCGTTGGACTCGCGATTATTGCACTGCATCGTTAACTTTTGATCCCCGCCGAATAAGGCCCAAATACGGGGTTCTCTGCTTGCTTGTGCTCCGCCGGCGGAGTACAACATGGGGAAGGCTAGAACCGAGCAAAATGATACTATGAATAATGGATAAAGATCATTGGGTCATCTTCAATGGCAAATCACTTGTCAACCAGATCCTAGGACCATTGGTATGTGGTTGCACCATGCCAGCTTCCGGGGGTCCGATATGAGGTCCGCGAGTACTCCGTAGTCGAGTCAAGATATCAGTTGAAAGGAGCGAGTCTGAGGGATATAAGGATGGCTGTTAATGGTAGGGGAGCTACCGTTGACCGGATCTGTCGACCTGCGTATCAAAGTAGAGTCAGATCGGCCTGGGAAGAGCTTCCTCGCTCTCTGTTCCTCCTCCTGCCTTGACCGAAGCATTCGCGATAGGCTTGATCCTGATTGGTCGATGACCCCATTTCTCGTCGATGCTGAGTATCAATCTCTGACTTCATGCCAATTCTTGTTCCACATTATTCCGGGGAGAGATTGGAGGGACGGCTATTGGTGTTGGCTGTTAATCCCTCACTTTGGGCCGCTTTGGACTGGATTCGAATAATCGCAAACATATCAACGAGCCTTGGATCAGGCTTGACGATTGCAGCAAAGCAAGCTCCAAGCTTGTGCCTGAAAGTGAGAGCCCGAGATAGGTTCCTCCCATGAATCCAGCGGTTCGGACTGGGAGGGTGTTTGCTTTTTCCACCCACTCCACAGGAGCAGCAGAACGAAAGCGGTGACGACGATCCGCATCACTTCTTCCCCAGTCGGGCCAAACGCTTCTCTTCCTATCACGCTAAACTGACTCCTCACGAACGGCCGTTGTGACTCGTCCATTCCATCATTTTTAAGATATGGGCTAATCTATCCCCTATCTGAAGCTCCATTCTCGGTCTTTTCACCTGTGAGCGGCCCTTGCCCTGGAACGTGGCTGATGTTCCTTGATCTTCTCGATTGTCCCGCTAACCCTGTGACGCCAGATTCCCCGACTCCTTGAGCTTTTCGAAGGCCAACTACTGCTGAAACACCAACCATAACTCTTCCTCCTCCACGCTTTTCTTCCTTCTCGGTTGCTTTAATCCCTGCTTTTTGACCGTGCACTCCCGACCAATGTCCTCCCCATGTCAAGGCCTCCATCTGCATCTGAGAATACCCCGTCGACTCCCCCGGTGACACCTGCTGCCTCTGCCCAACATGATTGCTCTAATCGGGCTGGCTCTCTTCACGGCAAGCAGCGGCGCCACCGCGACGCTCGGGACCAACTCTTCCATCCCCAACAGGCTCCCTCTCCATCCCGCGCTGAATCCCCCACGGCTCGACAGTGGGCTAATCCGTCATCCAAATTTGCTCTAAAAAGGGCTACTACTGCTCCCCCGGAAAACGCCTCTCACTCAGGTCTGTCCTACACCAGCTACAACAGTCCCCAACTGTCTGAGAGAGATAGTATTTTCGCAACACATTACCTACCTTCAGACAACGACGCTGCCAATTCACCGTCACCGCAACTTCCACCCGTCGAAGCTGCCCATCATGTCACTCCAGCAACGTTAATACCTGATAATGCACCTTCTTCCTCGTTTACCTTCTCCAAGGTCCTTCCCTACCGTGATCGCGCCAACGACTCCCACATGGAAGTTGACATCCACAGACCACACCCGCTACGCTCCGCTCCGCTCCTTCCCTCCCATCCTCCTTTCTCGCTACCACCGGACGATTCAGATGTGACTTTGATTGAAGAGTTTGATTCGCCATACCGCCGCTCGTCTTTGTTCGGTGGCGGCGCGAGTGTAGCTGTATCCCACGCGCCTCTTCGCGCTCTTGAGCCATCTCCCCTCGACGATGACTCCTCGCAATCGCAGCAAACACAAGTGACGTCATTGGGAAATGCATTCCACGACGGCAATGGGACGAACTCACACTTCCACCAGAGACAAGGACGGCCTTCATGGGACACGGCCCAAGACAGCAAAGTCGAACGCAGCTCCAGCCGGAGTCGTCGAGGAAGAGTAGAGAACTCCATCGAGGCCAACATAGCCAACGCCGAGCCGACCTCCCATGTTCGCAGCCGCAAGTCCAGTCACTATTTGGGTTTGTTCAAAGAAAACACCTCCACGTCTCCAGATCGTAAGCGGAAAGACGACCGTGCCGGACGATATGACGGAGTTTCTGATGCACAGAACGAAGATCAACAAGGGCTCCAAGCGGATCATGACCATCGCCGGCCTGAAGCCAACCCCTCTGAGCAGGCGGAACTTCGGGGTCTCAAAAGCCTATCGCAGCTCTCTCTTGCTAATATTCCACTCATCAAGCCATCTGCAGGTGCAGAATCGCACGACGATATAGTGGCAGATGCTCCTAAAATTGAGCCTAGGGAACTGCCTCGAAGCCTGCTCGAGGAAATCCGCAACTTCCACCTTACTCCTGGTGGAGAGCGTGGAGCGTCCTTTTCGAGAAGTATCCCCACACAATATTCGGAAAGGGGTAGAGGATATGTGCGTGCATATTCCCCACTCTCCGAAACAGATCAAGAACACGGTCTCGGAACTACTCCGCTTGACGAAGAGGAAGACGAGCAAATATCCTCAGCGGTGTATTTTCCCCACGAACGTGTGGCAGTGTCCGATGAAGTCGATCCTGTACCCTCGTTTGAGCAAGGCTCAGATGGATTGCAGCCCTATGCTGAAGCAGCAATGGAGATAAAGCCCGAAAGGCATGCCGCTCCTGACGAGCCTGAAGCTAAACATGTGGATATTTCCCTTCGATCTAAAAATGACAGTAGAATCCTGCATGGCGATCTTCAGGACAGGAAAACTCCACTAGAAGAGCTAAATGAGAAGTCCATTGATTCCATGTTCCAGCGTCACACTGAGTATTCCACTGAAGATTCCGAGGCACTCTCCGCGGATGACAGTGGAATGTCTGTTCGTGATGAAGAGTCTAGCGTGACCGACGAGGCTGAGGTCACACCAACGGCTACCCCCACGCAACGCCCGCGCATCCCTCGTCCTCGACGCACACAAGGCGATGTAACGCCAGTCGGAGCTGTCGAGCTTAAACCCTATCGCCATCAAGTCGGCGGGCATACCACCGTCTTCCGTTTTTCCCGACGGGCCGTGTGCAAGCAGCTAAACAACAGAGAGAACGAGTTCTATGAACGTATCGAACGCAGGCATCCTGAGATGTTGATGTTCCTCCCCAGGTATGCATTGCGCATCATTCTCTGAGCAATCTGAATTAATTGCGATACCAGGTATATTGGCGTCCTTAATGTGACGTTCTCGAAGAAGAAACCAAAGAAGCCGTCCGAAAACCAGCCTGGACAGTCTGACATTGACTACTTTACGGATGACGCCAGGAATACCCACACACAGTCCGGGAGTAATCAACAGCAAGCGCCAGAGCCCGCCCAGAAGGAACGGATCTTCAGTCAGAAACAAGTTACTGGTGTCGTTCCCAAAGTGATACTAGAAAACAATCGCCACATAATTCCTGTTGATCTCTTTTCTAGTCTCAACAGACCCCGGTCAGCGGACGGTATAGTGTCGTTCCCGCGCGATTCTGGAAGGCTCGCCAACGGCCGAAGCCATCAGAACGGCTCTTCCGACCAGAATCTATCTCAGCCTCCAGTGACAAAGATCTGGGGTGCTACAACTGTTAACCGGAAGCTCCAAGAACAGGTTCTTAGAGAAGTATTCAGCCCCCCTGCTATTCACCACCATCGGCGTCATGCTCGCGGACACCTTACCTTGCCGAGGACGACATCTGATGGCCACCGCCGGGTAACAAACCTTTCAGAAAGTCGTGTCTCGAGCAAAGCCAGAAGCTTGGAGCAGACACCATCCCCGCGGTCTCCTGCCATTGATATTGTCAAAAAAGCTAGCGAGGGCCCGGGACTTTCGTCATCCGCCTCTACAGCCCTTGAGGCTAGCCAAGCTCACCTTGAATCGATGCGGTCGAAGGAAGCTCCGCAGCGCACTAGCTCAACATCCCGCTCTCGCCGAGTTCGCCGCCGACACTCAGGAAGTGGTCTCCAACGGCGAGGAACAATGGATTCCGATAGAGGCGCCGGCGAGCTCCTCTTCTTTGAAGACGACGGCTATGGTGGCGATAAAGAGGATGAGATCTTCGCAATGGAAAGCGATGCCCCAACATCTTCGTCTGTCTCTCAGGAACGAAAACCGTCTTTCACCAACCCCACCAAAAAAAATGGCACGGTTTCCCATAATGGGGTTGTTGGTCATGAATCTTTCCAGGCCCCTCTTTTCCCAGATTTCGCTCATAACTCAGTCTCACACCCTCCGGCCAATCCGAAGGAAGCGCAAACGAAAAATGATGACAGAGTACAATTCTTCTTGCTCTTGGAAGATCTAACAGCTGGTATGAATAAGCCGTGCGTCTTGGACCTCAAAATGGGGACTCGCCAGTATGGTGTTGAAGCCAATGATAAGAAAAAGAAATCACAGAGACGCAAGTGTCAGAACACAACATCCCATCAACTGGGCGTTCGCTTATGCGGCATGCAAACCTGGAATGTGAAGAAGCAGGAGTACACTTTCGAAGATAAATACTTTGGCCGCGATTTGAAATCGGGGCGGGAATTCCAAGATGCTCTTACACGTTTCCTCTACGACGGGATCAGCTTTTTGAGCGTCGCCAAGAAGATTCCTGTCATCCTTGATAAGCTCGCCAAATTGGAGAACATGATTCGCAGACTCAAACGTTATCGTCTATACGCTAGCAGTCTCTTGATTCTCTACGACGGCGAGCAGAACCCGCCGCCGAAGACACCTCATCTCGAGGCCACCCCGACGAATATGCGAAACTATTTGCAACGCCGCGTCT
This sequence comes from Aspergillus karnatakaensis, assembly GCF_047715665.1. NCBI lineage: Eukaryota > Fungi > Ascomycota > Eurotiomycetes > Eurotiales > Aspergillaceae > Aspergillus > Aspergillus karnatakaensis. The sequence continues at coordinate 270,787 of NW_027395713.1, read as the reverse complement.
CTGATGATGGGCATAACAATTTTGACGTCCAGCTGAAGATCGTCGATTTCGCGAATTGTGTCACGGGCGAGGATGAGCTATCCCCCGAAGTACCATGTCCTCCTCAACACCCTGACGACATCGATCGTGGCTATCTCCGTGGACTTCGTTCTCTACGGATGTATTTCCAACGGATTATGAAGGAGATCAGCCAGGATGAATTTATCGAAAGAGGCGAGGGCGAAGGCATCGCTCTCAACCCACAAATCTCCATTGACCAGCATACATCTGATCGCTATTGGGATGAGAACGTCGTGGAGACTGACCCTGGAGACGTGAGCTTCTGAGCATTACTGCCCCCTCCTTGGTCCTATTTTATTATTTTTCTTTAGTCTTGTTATGTTTCCCCCCCCCTTGCATCTCGGCTACTTTCTGAACTGGAGTTTACGGCTTTATCCTTTTATCTCTTGATCCATCTTAATGGCTTATGCAGGGATTGACAAACGTGGCGTCGATATTGCATGGTAACGGCTTGGGAGGTCATACTTGTTCTTTTTTTCTCCCACGTCCTCAATTTTGAGGTTCACCAGACCAAAAGCATTGTACCCAGGTGGAGATACTATGTCTCTCGCGGTTACAACGATTGATGACTGATCATGGTACATGTACTTTCTCCAGGGGGTTTGATGATCATGCCTGGCGTATGCTTCACGATCCTCTGGAGCTTCATTTCTTTCATTTTCTTCCCAACGTTTGTCTTAGAATTATACCTTCCGGGAGCCTGTACGTTCCCGGGCTTTGTTACTCGTTTGAAGCCCACCACTTTCTATGGTTCTGTGTACATAAGGTGTAGTAGGCTAGACAAGAATCAGTGTTTGTTCTCTCAGCAGTTCTTCAAAGTCGAGTAATTTATGGAGTAGTAGTAACCACTACCTAACTAACAACTTCAAGTAGTGATGGTCAGAATCACGTGCCTCGGCGATAAGCGGTAGATTATCTCCTGCGGAGTCACGACGTCAGCGCCGACTCACTCCTCATCTCCTCACCTCATTGCCCAAGCATAATGACAGCCTCGAATGGCCAGGCGCAGCTGGTCATCGACAAACGCGACTTTGATGCTAACCGTCGGACCTCGACGACTCTTGAGCCCGATGCTGAAGAGGATTCTGCCCTGCTCTACTCGCGCCCGGACTCGAGTCTCTCAGTAGGCAATCGCTTCAGTGACAACAACGATGGACTTCTGAGCGACGTGGTAGAGGAGATCGTGGAAAGGGATAGGCGAAAATTGGCCAGAAAGGTCGTTCGCATCTGTAGCTTTATCTGGGGCGTGGTGACCTGGTGAGTTTCTCTTTACTGTCTCAAAAGTTATACCTATGCTTACATGTTGCTGCTCTGGAATAGTCTCGGCGCTGGAAGCATCACAGCCTTTTCGTTATACGGCCCCTTGTTGTTGACGCGTCTACATTATACACAATTGCGGGTCAATGAGGTCTCTATCGCTGCTGGGGTTTCGATGTACCTGCCGGTGTCCCTCGCGGGGTATCTCTGTGATCGCTATTCGCCATCTCCGTTGACTTTATTCGCGGGCATTACGTTCGGACTCGGCTACCTTCTCGCCGCGTTCACGTACAAAAGTGGTCCCCCTCCCGATGCTGGCGGTAATGGGTGGCCATTTTGGGTCATGGTGGTGGCATTTGTTGCTATTGGGGTGGCTACATGCAGCATGTACTTGGCCGCTGTGACAACATGCGCAAAGAATTTTGGCAGAGGAAAGCACAAGGGCATCATCCTTGCTGTGCCAATTGCAGCTTTTGGTCTGAGTGGAATGTGGCAAAGCCAAGTTGGAACGTATCTGCTGTGTGAACGCTTAGAAGACGGTAGCTGTGGTGACGTTGATGTATACAAATACTTCGTCTTCCTTGCGGCGCTACTCATGACGATCGGGTTTATAGGTACCTTTGCGCTACGGATCGTGGACGACGACGAGGAGAAGTACATTGATGAGGCGGTTGAAGAGCTTGAGCGAAGCGGCTTGTTAGCAGAAAGCGAATTCTTTCGCCCACGAAGCGAAGTGACCCCCGCGTACGGGACCTTCTCTCGGGGTGAAGATACTGCATCTGACGCTGGCCAATCCGTCACCCTGTCAGATGAGATGCGGGAGGCGGCACGACGTGAAAAGGAGAGAGAAGAGGAGGAGCGCAGAAAGAAGAACTGGCTGCTGAACTATGAGACCAGGACATTCTTGGCCGACCACACTATGTGGTGGCTTGCATTGGGCTTCTTCTTGGTCACAGGCCCGGGAGAGGCATATCTCAACAACGTATGTCCAGCCATGAATCGATCCTCGGAATTTTGCTAACTATTCTAGCTCGGAACAATCGTGCAAACACTAAACTCTGACTCCACGGCCATTATCGATTCACACCCCGCAGGCCTCCCGTCCACCCACGTCACAATAATTGCCCTAACCTCAACAATTGCCCGCCTCCTAACCGGCTCCCTCTCCGATCTCTTCGCGCCAACCGCTGAAGCCCACCATATTCTTCTCGATCAAGAGTCCTCCAGCCCACACCTCACATCAACCGCTCCCAAGACGAGACCTACACTTTCCCGGCTGGCCTTCCTCATCCCCTCCGCCCTCCTTCTCTCCCTCGGCTTCCTTCTTCTCGCCTCCCCCTTCCCAACAACCCACCCCGAACTCACCCACTTAACCACTGCCCTCGTTGGCCTCGGATACGGCAGCGCCTTTTCTCTAGTCCCTATTTTAATCTCCGTAGTTTGGGGCGTCGAGAACTTTGGCACGAACTGGGGTATTGTAGCGATGTTTCCTGCTGTTGGCGCGGCGATGTGGGGACTTATTTACTCACGCGGATACCAGGATGCCGCTGACGGCTCTGGATCCCTTGATGACGGCCAGTGCCATGGGTGGCGCTGCTTTGGGTTCTGGGCCGTCGGATGCACGCTTAGTGTTTGGGTTGCTGTAGCCGTTTGGCTGGTTGCTTGGGCATCTTGGAGGAGGAGGGGTGTCGTTGTTTAATCCCTTTTGCTCTTGCGATTTATCTACCCGATCTACTTGATCTATCAAGTAGAGGCGTTGGGAGTTTTGAAATGGGCCATACTATACCATATAGATTGCATAGCTGGGTTGCGAACCTTGGAGTTGATGATTTACTACGTTTTTATATTACTCGGTCCAATCGCTGCACTGCTGAGCAGGTATATGATCGGTCGTGCGGCCGTGCTTCCCTATTCCGTGGATCTAGTCGCTCCTTCCCCCTCAGATCCAACCCGACCGCATTTCCCTTGTTTGTCACCCCCTCTTCGGCGGCCCTGGAGGAAGGCACGATGGACGGCTTAAGGGGTTGGGTCGCTCTTTCGTACAGATCCTTGGTGTCTTCGTACGAGCGGACTCGACCACCTACCTAGGTAGAGTAGATAGGCAAGTTTTGTCAGGTATGGACTAGATCACTATGGCCACCACTCGTATCTCCCATTCAACCTCATAATAAAGCTCAGGAACCAGCCGCCAAAATAAGGTATAAGCCTCCAGAAACGCCAATGCTAATATAAAGTTCAATAAACCAATAGACAACCCAAACGACGAGCATCAGGACCAGGGGACAAGAGTGTCTAATAGGAGAATACAGATAATCCAATATCAGATGTCAGTAGACTGCGGATCCATGCCCATAAACACCTTGTATAGGCGTCGACTGGCTGCGGGACCAATGCGCGAATCTGTGAGGGCGCCGTTTTTGTTCGCTGATTTCTACAAATACTGCATGTCAGCTATGCGTCTCTAACACACACATCCACGCATAGAGGATTGTTAAGTGCAAAATACCTTGACATCCTCCAACAAACCCGGCCCAGTCCTCCTCATCGCCCGAACCAACTCAACAACACTCGGGTACTCATTGAAAATGCCGTATGCCATTGACGCTGTGATCCGGTTGACCTCTTGGAGCATGCGGAGATACGTGTCCGCAGCGTTTTCACCGGGTTTGACCTGGCCCGTTTCCATGCAAAACGCAGAGTCATTATCCTGGTTCCGGAGGCGGCGGTATGGGACTGTCGAGACATGCTCGGTAAACGTCTTGATCCACTCGGCGGATTCCGGCGGTGCGGCGGTTTGGTGGATGAGGCATTGATGGGTGACTTGAAGGTTGAGGAGCGCGTCTTCAATTGTATCGTCGTCGATTGGAGGGGCGTCGGGTTTGTTTGTTTTCCTGCGGCGGGATGCAGCAGGTTGTGCTGAATCTGTCGTTTGGGAGCTGGATTGGACTTCGCCGAGGTGCTGGCGGAACTCGGCTTGATATGCTCGGTTTCGTGAGTTTTTATTTTTACGCATCCAGGCTGTGAGGCCTTCAATGAGGTAGATTATTGTGCGGTTTGGGTGAGCGCTTTTCAGGCGGAGGACGTGGAGCTCTAGCTCGCTTGGTGCATCTGGGGTATCTGAATCTAAACTGGAAGTCACCATGCTGACGAACTCTTGGGCGGTCACTAAGCATAGGATGTGTTCTTCGTCACGAATGTGAAGTTCGCAAGGCTCCCAATATCCTAAGGTCTCGTTGTAGTTGGCCCTCATCTTTCGTCTCCATTTGACCACATTGGGAATCGGGCTCTCAAAGAACGTATGCTCAACTCCGAGGTGCCGCATATGCTCCAGCGCCTGCGTAGCCACGCTTGTCTCTTTTAGAGACGAAGAGAGGTCAAGGATCATCTCCGGGGTAGATTCCTTCTTGTCCACCTTGAGCTTGTTTGCCTGCGCGATGTCAGCCGCAATTTGCTTTTCTTTTGCCTGTTGTTCCTTTAGTTTCTGCTTCCGCTCCTTCTCCAGCTGCTTCTCACGGTCACGCTGCGCCTTGGCTTCCTCTCGGTCTTTTGCTTTTGCCTCCTTGTCTGCAGTAGATCGCTTTGCTGTCGATGCGGCCTTTTTCGGCTTTCGACTACCCTTCGGTTCAGGGAGCTCATCCGGATCCCTCTCATCCTCAGCGTCCTGCGAACGGCGTGGTTCTTGTTTTGCGCGCCCCCCAGGGCCAGTTGTATCACGTTTTGAATCGCCCCCAAGTCTCGCAAGTAGATTTGCTGTCCTCCCAGAGAACTCCGACGGCAGCGCAGGAACCGCAAGCTCTGTATCATCGTGGAAATTGAATAATTCACTTGGATCCGGCATACGCAGAAGATCGCTGAATTCCTCAATGTTATCCACCACAGCAGGTTTGCGCTTCTCACTTCGACTATTTCCAAAACCAAATCCAAGGTCACTACCGTTATCAACCAAAATTTCGTTTGCTTTTGTAGTCCCCCGTTGTCCATTGTTTCGCTTCCCCGGAGACGCACTCCGCCGGCTCGGTTCCGGCGCAGAAGACGTAAAGACAATCGGGTCAGAGTCAAGCGCGTACGCGGTCTTTAGATCCACATTTACATTCGCATTGGATGGTCCAGCAGGAGAAGGAACGACTTCATCCGAGAAAGCGAACGGATTTCGATTGCGCGGTGGGAGTTGGCTTGTGGTAGTCCGAGAAGGTGATCGCGCAGCCGTCTCTATTTCTGGAGTTAGTCGCCTCCGTTTGGAAGGCTTACTAAAGTCATCCTGTTTATTGTAGGCCGGTGTCCAACTGTCAATGTCGTCCGAGAAGAGGGGAACTGGGGGGTGATCGGGGGCCGGTGGGCTGGAGTGAAATCTTCGGATTGAGGAGTAATTGCGGTTCTCATCTGGAGGGGGAGGGGTTGAGGAGAGGAGGTTTATTATCTCGGGCATCTTCGAGGGCTCTGAGAGAGAGGCAGGCGAGAGACGGCGGCCATAGAGTCCAAGACACTACAAAAGCGAGGTTGCACAAGCGCCTTAGGGATCGGAAACCACAACTGGTGTGGCGGCGCGTCGCCGCGTCACTCCATCACGAAGTCAGGTGACCCCATCACCCTCATTACACCACCTGCAGGGAGCGACACAAACCAGCTTCAATTCGAGATATTCACAGTCATCCATCTCATGCACATACTAGGGATATATACAGCTGGCGATACACGTTATATATAAAGTACCCTAGCACGACAAAAGCTTATGACCACCGACTACCACAGCTGCACAAAGGAGGCGAATCTCCTCCACCGAGGCATACTCCTATAGTCATCCAACTCTTTGATTTCTTCCGCCCCAAGAGTTCTGCGACCTGTTTGAAGATCGACCGTTCGAGGATCCCGAATTTTTGTTCGGTAAATCAGCTTATACCCGACTGCACTGAAGACTATCAAAATTGTCCCAAACATGTACTGGAAGAAGTAATATGCGGTAGGTGTATCAGATCCCTGGTTGGATGTTAGCGTGAAGGCCAAAGTTGAGTTGAGAGTAGCCCAAGAACACTTACAATAGGGTACAAGGCAAGGTACAGTGACGTTCCGATATAAAAGCAGCAACAGCTCAAGAGCCAAATCGGAGGAATTGGCCAGATGGCGCACTTCCACGCATAAATTTCCGTGAACAGAGGGTCATTTTGTGCCTTGAGGGCAGCACGGAAGCGGAATGAGGTGATGGATATCACGAGCCACACCATGAAGTACCCTGTACTAGCAATCTGCGCCATCCAGTTGAAGACGGTTATACCTTCTCCGCTAAGGTTGATGTACGTCAGCGTCACGCAGAGGATGCTGGTCAAGGCAAGCGAGACTCGAGGACGACCGCGCGAGTCGACCTTTGCCACCCATGAAGAGATTAAGCCTTGATGGGCCATCGATTGTAGGATGCGGGAGGCTATGAAGAAACTCTCTGCGGCGATGGCAGCCACAGCGAAGATGATGATAACGTTGAGAAAATCCGGTAAACCCTTGATGCCGGCCTGGTTGATAGCGATGACGAACGGCGAGGCAGCAACGCCACTGCTGCCCAGGAGATTTTCATTGTACGGTGATATCAAGATTCCGATAAGCGTCACCGAGACCAGATAGAAGACAGAGACTCGAATGGGAATCAAAAACACGGCGTGAGCGACAGAGAACCTGGGCGATTTAGACTCCCCTGCAAGGAAACCGGTGAAGGTATTGTCACCGATAGCCAGAATTGCTAAGAGAACACTATTTCCGAACCCTTTGAATTCGTTCAGAAACGCTTTCCCATCCTCCCAATTCTCGCCATGATGCATTCTGCCTTCCGGTCCGGCGCCGAAAACAAGGGCGACACCAACAATGATGAATACGATGAGGACGAGAATTTTCATGATTGCAGTAACGTACTCGAACCATCCAAATACGACGTTTGGTAGACTGAAAATGACAAACATGAGAAGGAGGAAGATCGTTACTATAGCACCGTTAGCGGAGATCGAGAGAATCGATTGAGACGTACACCACACAGCTTCGTGGACAGAATCCTTTGCCCAGTAGTTCACGATGACGGAGAAGAACGTTGCCTCCGCGGCGATAATCGCAGTCCAGCCAATCCACATGGAGAACCCAGCAGCGAAGGCTAGGGCTGGGTCGACAAACCGATCGGCATAATCGATGAAGTTTCCAGATGTTGGAAATGCAATTGTCATCTCGGAGACGGTGTTGAGGACTGCCCATACACAGGAACACACCATGGCAAACCCTAATAAGAGAGAGCCAGGACCACCATCTCGCAAGTTCGACCCTGTGGAGATAAAAAGACCTGCTCCAATTTGACCTCCTAGCGAAATCACCTGTTCAAGATTAGTTGGTTGAAAAACGAAAGCGATGGGCACACACATGGATCTGCCTGGGAGTGAAGGTTCGGTGAAACCCTGCATCATTTTGCACCACCGAGACTTCCCCTAAATTGTCACTGTTTGTATCCACTGGTGACTGCGAGTTGGAAAGGCCATCCTTGGTCTCTATCATCTGCGACATCGTCTAGGAGATCAGCGTATTGGTGTATGCTTGTCGCATGCGATGATAGGGTCCTCACTAAGGGCAAAGACTGAGACCTTTATAATCAAACCAAACATAGCAACGCCGAGGAGTCGAGATAGAGAGACCGTCATCGTTGCTGATATACACTGCCAAGATAAATGTAGGAAGGAGGGCAGGTCGATGCGCCGCCGTGGAAGCTCTACCCCAACATTCTTATCACCAATCTTACCCTGTTTTGGGTTGGTGAGGGATCAGACTTTTTGGGGTACGGAATCATTGGTGGATTTCGTCTTCTATCGACCACCCAAGTCGAATGGTATGGAGTCATTATTTGGAGAAGGGCCTGCTAGCCACGAGATTAGCCTGTTTATCCTAGTGAAAAGAGGAGATAGGACTCTCGTCCTACACCAAACATATCTCCGAGTCATGCGTGAGGAGTCATTATCTTCAGAAGCATTCAAATTGCGGCGCATCGAGTTGCCCTTAGCCCAGGTGCAACATCATGTCACATCGGAAGATAAGCCGGTGGAATGTATATAAGATGTTGGAGATAAGAGCATAAAGGATTGTTCAATTCCATTTTTTTTTTTTTTCAGAGCAACACCGTGAAAATGGGCGCCCCCAAACTTTCTGAACCTATCATCGTTATTGGAGGTGGGACATTTGGCACGTCAACCGCTTTCTATCTCGCACAGAAAGGGTACACAAATGTAACAGTCCTCGACCGCTTCGCTGTCCCTTCGTTCGAGGCCGCAGGTAACGACATCAACAAGGTCGTCCGCACCGAGTATCCTGAGCCTTTATACACCAAGCTAGCAAGCGATGCAAGGGACATATGGCGCGACGCAAATGGACTTTTTGCTGGGCTCTATAACCCCAGTGGCTGGATTATTGGTGCTACAGATCGATCGACACCCTTTGTGGAAGCTTCCATGAAGAGCGCAAAGGCTCTCGGGGTTGCTCCTCCTAGGTTGGTATCAACAAACGAAATACACAAGCAGTGGCCTTGTCTGAATGGAAATTTCCAGGGATGGAACTCGTATTGGAGCCCAAATGCTGCTTGGGTGAACGCCAGAGAAGGGATAGTCAGAATGGCTAGAGAAGCCACGAAGGCTGGTGTGAAGTACATTTCTGGTAGCTCAGGATACGCAAAGCAACTTCTTTTTGACGAAAACCAGACTTGTGTTGGTGTTAGGTGTGAAGATGGTTCAACTTACTACGGAGGTCAAGTCATTCTAGCCGCTGGCGCAGCAGCTGGTAACTTACTGGACCTCGAGAATCAAATCGTCGCAAAGGGTCACACGGTGGGCCATATCCAGCTCACTCCAGAAGAAGTCAAGAAGTACAAGAGCATGCCTATCCTAGACCACCTGGAGGGGGGTGAGTAACATCAGCTCTTCATGTTTCGTGAACGCTAACATCTTCAATCACAGGTATCCTGTTCCCTCCTCAGGAAGATGGTATTATGAAAATCGGGGCGATTCACTTCGTCACGAATTATGCAAAGTCTTCGAAAGGAATATCGCTCCCCCGCTACCGCTCAGACAACCCTCAGGATGGTATCCCGGCTATAATCGAGGCTCGTCTTCGTAAATGGATGGAAACGTGTGTGCCTGAGCTCGCGCACCGAGAATGGGTTGAGACCCGGATCTGCTGGTATGTTCCAGATACATTAGATGGTGCTTGCTGGTTTATGAACAAATATTGACACAGGTTGCATAGGGACGGGGATATGGCGGATTACCATTTCCTAATCACGCCTCATCCCAAACACAAAAACCTCAAGATCACGATTGGAGGGTCGGCGCATGGGTTCAAGTTCCTTCCGGTGCTGGGCAAGTACATTGTTGAGATGATGGAAGGGACGCTGGACGCAGAAATCGCACACAAGTGGAGGTGGAGGCCTGGCACACAGCTGGCGGATTATACCACAAATCCTCACCCGGAAAATTCTGAGGACTTGAACGATATGCCTGGCTGGGGGACAGCTGTGAAGAGTTTGTTGTGAGCAGAACATGTCGAGTCCAGTAAACACCGGTGTTCCTATTTTAGACCAATTAAGTCTTGTTTAGTTCTCGACCTCAGTAGGTACCTTAGGTAGTTTGTCTTTACCTAAGGTCGAGCTTCCCCGCATTGCATGGCAGCTGCCAGTATCTAGCTACCTATCAGCTACCGGACCAGATACTGTAGTTACTCCAACGGTATGATGATAAGAACCCCGGGCCGTTCCCCATCTCCCTCACCACTTCAACCTGACTCCAACACACCATGAAAAAAAGGATGGAACCGGCCAAACTGGCTATCAAACGGACTCGCTCCGGCTGCTGGAACTGCAAGAGTAAGTGCTACCTTTCTGTGAACAGTATCGTCGGTCTTAACTCAAGTAATCACAGGGCGCCGACGACGTTGTTCCGGTTTGTGGCATCACGACTTTATACACGGGAGAAGCTAAGACCATACACAGAGGGCAAACCATCCTGCGCCGGGTGCCAGAAGCGAGGATTGACATGCCATTACGGCATCCGCCTCCTATGGGAAGATGAAGCCGAGTCAATGGGCATCGCTTTTGGCAGAGCTGGGACGAAAGATCCACCCGGGAAAGATAAGACGAAATTCACAACCTCGCATTATTTGTCTCCTCCACGACGGGTAGGCACTCGCTGCTGGCTGCATACCACGTCGGAGGATATCCGCTACCTATATGATGGGCATGACACTCGACGAGGTGCTCTATCCTTATGGAGCGAGCTCGATGGAGACTTCACCGGCGACATGGTACCTTATCAACTATCTCAATGCCCTTCCTTAGCCACCTCAGACCGTTTTCTGTTCCATTATTGTCCGTCGTTCTTCCCAAAATCGGTTTACCCTACTAACTCAGGCCTAGTCAGCGACACCTGTACGATTCGAAGGTCATTAGTTGACAGTGAGAACCCATGGCGATCTGTCCTACTTCCGTTATGCTATCAATCCGAAGGCCTGCTCCATATCGCCATCGCCTGGGCCGCGCACACTCTTCGTAATCAATGCGCAGGCCGAGACGTTCTTCGATACGACCACATGATCCTCGTTAACAAATGCCGCTCACTGGAATATCTCCGAAGTATGGTTCCGCAGTCTGATAGTGATCAATCAATATCACTGGCTCGGTCTCGAGGCGAACGGGATGCCCTCCTTCTTCTTGTCATGTTCCATTGCCTCCTTGAGATTGCTAGTGGGAGTGTCATGGAGTGGACATATCACATGAAAGGCGCGCTACTGATCATGAGGTATTATATTAAAGTGAGCGGTACCACTCGACAAATTTTCAGCCAGGAAGTTCTCGAGTTGGTATATAGTTTCTTTCTCGAAAAGGACACATTCTTAGGCACTACCACTGCAGCTATGAGAGTCGAAAGTGAGCACGAAAATCACATTGATACTCTCGAGTGGTCTACCTCGGTGCCCTCGATGTTCCCATCCCTTCATTGTCGTGGTTCATCGGAAGTTAATCCCTGTTTAGGGCTGTCTCCTGAGCTACTAAACATTATATCCGCTATCAGCAATGTATCTCGGCGACGGTGCTTCCAAGAGCAGAACACCTCTCAAGACTTCGCAGCTCTTCGAAGTCGGTTAACCTCTCTCAAAAGCACTCATAGCTCCGAGATAGACAAGGATGATCTGATGAGCCTGCACTCCGCAGCCTTCGAAGACGCCACCTGGATCTACCTTTACCATGCTATAAACGGCCAACCTGCCGACAGTGATATTATCCAACAGACTCATCTCCCGAGCCTCATGAAAACATTATCACGTATTCACAGAATCCATGGCAATCTTCTCGCATTCCTCCCGTACCCCATGTGGGCTCTTTTTATAGCCAGCTGCGTTGTTCTTGAGCATGACAGAGTGCAGATTCTTGAATGGTTCACGATCTTGAAACGCAACAAGCCTGTTAGTAATGTGCCGTCGACCATGGCCGCAGTGGAGGCAATCTGGAAGAGGGAAGATCTAGAGTGCGACCAGCCCAGACGATCATCGCCTATATGGACGGCAGCAATTTCAAGGCTAGGGTGGAAAATGCCGTTCACTTAGATACGGCTCTGTCTCATGGTCAAATGAAGACATCTACACAGTCAAGTCCGAACCTTCTAAAGATATTTGTCTACTTTGACGAGCTAGGCTGGAATCTCTCTATCAGTATCCTGGATTCCTGGCTGGTGAGATAAACCCTCTCGAGACGCTATGGTGCGTACCTCAAATACATACATAGTCTCATAGCAGCCGCAGAGAGCCTGTCGAGGAGACGCTTAGTTCAACAAAGCGATGGAAACTGAGATGCCAGCATTACAATCTAACTATAATGACATCGCGGCAATGCCGATGACCATATACTAGGAGCATCTGTTCCTCGCTCTCCACACCTAAGTCTGATTGTATGCACCCTTTTAGGCAAACATTGACACACTCCAGCATCCAAACCAACACTCGAAAAGCTGCTTCCTGGATTCTCCACATACATCTCTAAAGCGTCAATCCAGGCCACTCCATCAACCTAGATCTTAACGAAAACTGCTGAGTTTTGTCTTTCAGCTGCATTGAAACCATTCGCCTCTCTGTGCATCCGACCTCAGTCCGATTCTTGAGGATAGAGCCAAAATAGCACCAGGAGCCTCTGTAAAGGAAATGGCCACATGATCCCCAACCGCCAACTACACCTCGACGCCTTTGCCTTCGGGATTGAGTGCCTTGTTGCTGAGTCCATCCTGAGCAATTCACTACCAAGAATTGCCAGAACCTAATTCATAGCGACAATTGACGGCCGCCCGGGGACGATTCAGCTATGTGTCTTAGAACGGTGTAGCAAATTGGTTTGTTAAGCTGTTTGTGGCGATCTCGTACCAGCCGCTTGTTTTGAGATTTTGAGTGCGAAAAGTCCAGCTGGGGCTGATGGGCGTGAAAGAAAACGAGGATGCTCTGGTTAGGCTGAAGTTGCGAAATAGATAGACTAGGTGCCTATGGATTGAACGATTTAGCTATAGCGTGGGATGGTTAATTGGGCGAGTTGACGTTAATTACTACCGTGTTTGGTGCGAGATACGCTCCTGTAATGCTCATAAAATATTCCAGGGTGGCTGTCCACTGTTGGGTGGCATGTCCCGGTAATTCGTTTCTATACCTGTCTGTCCTGGTCTGTCGAAGCGTAGGACTGCTTGATCAAGTTAAAGGTCCAAACTTTATATATGTTGACCCCCACCGGAGCTCATGGGTGCCACGCGCCGAAACCTAAGTTAATCATTACCGGTCAGAGCAATAATAAATGTGAAGTGTGGACCGGCTGTTGCACCGTTGCGTCGACATTCTTGAGATCTTAAGTTGTTGTTCAGGTTTCGGGAGATCGTGAACAGGAAGAGACTCGAGTCTCGAATAGCCTTGCCTATTGCCTGAAACCCGAGTCGAGAATTAAGGAGCGAGTCTCACCCAAGAGCGAAAGGAAGCGAACTGACCGGACGATCGATGTCTCAATCATGCTTGCAACAACATAATCACATGTGGAACAGTGGCGGGCTGAAGGCGGGCATTGAGCACTGACAGCTCGATCGTGGGATATTTGGATCGCCATGGAGTGCCTCGTGTGAGGCTAGTTTAGTAACTTTAGTTAGGTCTCGTGGCTCGGCGTTCAACGGTTTTGATCACGGACTGTCGAGCGTCACGAGCGCTAGAGGAGTAAAACGAAGGTGTGGTTTCGGGGTTTCTTCTGCTTTGTTTTTAGTGTGTACTTCGTATCTTCTCGGCGAGAGAGATACTAATGCTTTTTGCCAAAGCCTTGGTTGTCCGACTTGGGATTCGACGGTGAGGAAATCGATCCCCTTTCCGTGGGTTAGTTGGCGATCGACATTCAACTATTCACCCGCAGAAGAATTGGGCATGATTTTTCTATGCGCCTTCTTCAATCGGAAGTCGCAGGCCTGTGAGATCCAGATTTAACCTTTAGGGTGGGTTTTACGCTTGTGCATTTCAAGGCTGTGAAGAGGCGATATCTTGGTTGATCGCAAACGGTGAAAACCTAATCCCTCGATCTCTTAAGCACCGACGAACGATATCGATTGTCGACGGGCTGAAACAGGCTGAAAGATGAGGCGATTGAAAAGCACAGAGCAGGAGGACCAGGTTGGCGGGATGGCGAGATCCCTGACCCATGCTAGTGCAACATCAAAGAATTGTGCCTCAAAGCAAAGGCCCAGCCGCCCAGGTGTGCTGAATTGGGGTTCGTATGATATTTGCTTTTGGAAAGGCCCACATCTTTAATTGTTCTTGTCCAGTTGATCGAGGTCCGAACAGTGGCTGGCAGCCTCCGAGTAATGGCTACGAGTTCCCCGCTAGGTTTGATGTCAGTGTACGGAGACTCCGGTTACCATACATTCTCTTGAAGAATGGTTGTGCAGACTACAACTAGAGAGACGATTCATGCCAACATCGTGAACAGTTCATAGAGGGCCGGCCGGCAGAGGCAGCGAGAGTGGCGCCATCGGGTCAAGCTTCGAGCGGCAGAGAGTCTGGGCGCGGGCATCGGTGCTACTCTTCATTTCGCTTGCTCGTTAATCTGTAACACGCCGGTCCTGTCAGTTGGACTTCTTTCGCAAGTCGCAATGGTTCGTGGCAGAGGCTTGAAGATGGGGTTGTGGCTGGAGGAAGGAAATTGACGCTGTTTCACCTGGCTACATTGGGCAGAGATCAAGAATAGAAATCAACTGCGAAATATTGAATTCTGACATGTCCTTTGGTTCGTCTGATAAGCCCGACCGTTTGGACTTGAACGAACCATGGCTCGCGACGGGGTCAACTGTAGTATTCAGTAGGGCGGGTGTTTGTACTGTGCATCGTACCCTGCAGGGTAGATGCTGCTGTAGGTAGCATGAGGATGGTCAAGATTTAAAACACAAGCAGCATGTCCTCACAAGCCAAATGATCACCAATTGACTGCTCAGCTTCGGTGATAGACTCCGAGTTGAGCGAATGTGAAGAGTGAAGAGGCCGTTAATTAACTTTAGTGGTTCAGGAGAGCAACCCGTCAGTTCTTAGTCTCGATGGATCCCCAGACCTGTCAACACCACCTCTCTTTCTCTCTTTTCTTTCCTTCCTCTCTCCCTCCTTTCCTCTGCGCGTCTTTTCACTCCCTTTCTGACGAGTCTTCGACTCTCTGTTGTCTCTCTGCCCGGTTTGTTTCCCCTCTGTTTCTCTTCTGTCGCGTTCGCTCCTAGGGGCAACGACGGCACAACCAGGCCGGCGTACCCCTGACCGTTTGAGGGGCCGTGCTTCTGGCGACGGCTCTGCTAAGTCTGCTTTTCTTTGTTTTTCTCAGTTCCTGAGCTGGTGCAAATGCTGCGAAAACTTTAATGCGACTTTCTAATCGTTGGGTTTTTTCTCTCTAGGTGATTCACCGACAGTCTCTCCGAGTCCAACTCTTTCCCGCCCTCCACTTGGAATTTCTGGAGTTTTGTTGGCATCGCAATTCGTGTCGCAGGCCGCCAACTCATGCGATTGTCTCCAATCTCGCCCGCAAAATCGTGCATATTTTATCGATAACCGGCTGCGAACAAGCTCGTTTGACCAGCTACCCACCGCTGATGCCTCTACTCTCTTCCGCTCTTTCAACGTAATCGACCCACTCACCGCATTGATCCTTTGTCTAAGTTAGTCTGCGAATCGTCAATATAAAAGGGTCATGACGGCGTCGCCGCCAGCATCGCCCACGGGGCCGGGCCCCCAGAGACCTTTCAGCGCCCTAATGCGCACCCCGAGAAGCACTAGCCGCATGAGCATGAGCAGCAAACACGGCGGAAGCAGAGCATCAGACGAGGATGGAAAAACCGCAGTCAAAGTTGGTGCGTTCTTTATTCAAATAAAGCCTATCATGGAATGCCCGCAGAATCTTGGTTTTCCAATACACGACTTGTTGCTCCTGTACTGACCCAATTGCAGCTGTCCGTGTCCGTCCTCCACTGAAGCCCACCGACCCCGGTTATGAATTGATCCCGCAGCGGTTCCAGCGTTCCATGGCCCATGTCACCTCTCCAACCAGCTTAGCCGTTGATGTCCCCCAAGGCCGCAAACTATTCGTTTTCGATCGGGTTTTCCCCGAAACTGTGGACCAGGAGGGTATCTGGGAGTACCTGAGCGATAGTGTTGGTTCCTTCTTGCAGGGTTACAATGTCTCCATCTTGGCGTACGGCCAGTCGGGTGCTGGTAAATCTTACACAATGGGAACTTCAGGGCCTAATGAGCAGAACAACAACGAAGCAATGGGTAAGTTTGGGCTTTTCCCGCCTTGAGCAACGCGATTCTGATGATCTAGGTATTATTCCGCGTGCGGCGCAACTTTTGTTCGAAAAGCTGGAAGGCCCCAAGCATACTCGCAACAGCTCCACTGGTCTACGTACACCCGCGCGATACTCAGTCAGCTCGACATCTAGCTTCGGAAAACCAAGCGTCGACAGGAGTTGGCAGTTGAAAGCTACTTACGTCGAGGTATGAGTGTAGACCAAAGTTCTGCCGTCCCTAGCTAATTCATCAGATCTACAATGAGCAATTGCGAGACTTGCTCCTCCCCGACTCTGTGAGTCAAGGAGAACGAAACGCCGTCACAATTCGAGAGGATACCAAAGGCCGCATAATCCTGACAGGCCTGCACCAAGTCAGCATCAATTCCTTCGAAGACTTGATTGGCGCTCTCAACTTTGGTTCCTCCATCCGGCAAACCGATTCGACCGCCATCAACGCGAAATCTTCCCGATCCCATGCCGTTTTTAGCTTGAATCTTGTGCAACGCAAATCCGCCAACGGAGTCACGTCACCCAAAGAGAAGCGCATGTCGGTGCCGGTAGAAATGCTCTCTGGTGCCGACCACTCCGTGACTATTGACAGCAAGCTCCACTTTGTCGATCTAGCTGGAAGCGAACGTTTGAAAAATACCGGGGCTTCCGGGGAGCGCGCACGTGAGGGTATCTCGATCAATGCTGGTCTTGCTGCTCTGGGAAAGGTCATCTCGCAATTATCCTCCCGCCAGGCCGGTTCGCACGTTTCGTACCGCGACTCCAAACTCACACGGCTCCTTCAGGACTCGCTCGGTGGAAATGCGTATACTTACATGATTGCTTGCGTCACCCCCGCCGAGTTTCATCTTAGCGAAACCTTGAATACTGTCCAATATGCGCAAAGAGCCAGAGCAATCCAGAGCAAGCCTCGTATCCAGCAAGTTGCTGATGATGGCGACAAGCACGCCGTGATCGAGAGGTTGAAGGCCGAAGTTGCCTTTTTGCGGCAGCAACTGCGCAATGCGGAGGACAATGACCGACGGACTGTCGCTCCTCAAGAGCGTGCCGAACGACAGAACGAGCGGGAAATCGAGATCCAAAACCAGCTGCTAGATGTTCAGGAGAGCTATAACGCTCTGAGCCAACGCCATGCAAAGCTAATTTCCGAGCTCGCAAGGGATTCGGAGCAGTCTGGCGAGATTGAGAATGGAATTGTGGAGTCTGCCGTGTCAGTCGAGAGGCTGAAGCGGTCTCACTCATTTGCAGAATCGGTCGAACAGGTTGTGCTAGAGTACGAAAAGACGATCCAGAGCCTCGAATCTTCTCTGTCCAATACCCGGACTTCTCTGTCTACCACGGAAAGCACTCTGCTTGAGCGTGAAACCAAGTGTGCTTATGTGGAGACCGTCAACTCGCAGCTTCAAGCCCGCATTCAGAAACTCATAGACCGAGAGGCCAGCACGGAGACTTATCTCCATGAGCTGGAGTCTAAACTCGATGGTCAATCCTCTGGTGAGGAAAAGCAGGCAGCGATTGTGTCTGAACTCCGCAAGGAGCTCAGCCGTGCTCGTGAAAGTGAGGCGAGCTGCGAAGATTACATTTCCACGCTGGAAGAGCGCCTTGCTGAGGCCGATCAGGATATGGAACTCATGCAACGGGAGATCGATCGCCTCGAGCATGTTGTGGATCGCCAGCGCAGCCTTGGCAAACTCGATAACCTTCTTTATGAACTAGACCATATCCAGCAAAATGGCAAGAAGGAAGACACCCATGATCAGGTAGAACCCGACACTATTCCTGCAGGAGCATATCAACCCCGGAAGCGAGGCATGTCTCTTGACGTGCTAACAGAAGCAGTCGAGACAGCTATTCCTGACTCTGACGAAGGCCTGGCTGAACCGATTCCTGAAGAGGACGAGGAGCACCTGGAGGCTGAACAAGGCGATTCTGATCTTGAAGTCCTGGAAAGGGCAACCAGTCGCCTTGAACCAACTCGATATGAGGAGGTTCCTCCTAGTCCCACTCAGATCCGAATTGTCTCTGACAAGCTGGAAACCGTCAGTCAAGAATTGCTTGACCTGCGTATGCAGCATGAAAATACGCTCAATGACTATGAGATACTTGAGGCGAAATACGAAGAAGCTATTCGGGCTATGGCAGAGCTTCAGCAGGACGCAGCGGACGAGGCTCGCCACGCCTCCGCCCAACACCTCATCTCACCAGCCCCCACCTCTCGCCCGGTGTCTTTTTTAGAAGATCACAAGGCCCCCGCGTCGAAGACTGGAACACAACACTCGTTCTCGCAATCACTCTCATCGGAGTTATCCTTGGCCGGGGAGCCTGTTGCTTCGCAAGACTCATATAATGTGACCTCCCGCACCACTCCTCAGAGTACTGTGGACGGGCACGATGAGGGTGCGCCAAACGGAACCCACGACGCCGAAAACATGCAGAAACTTCTGCACGACCACCAGGAGAGCGTGAACACCATAACACAGAAGTATAGTGAGCTACAAGCGGAGCACGAAGACACTTTGAGCTTAATCGAGTCGCTCAAGGCTGAACTGCAGAGATCCAAGTCATCGCCATCACCCACAACACCGAGCTTTAAGCCTGTCATACGTAGAAAGACGAGCCAAAGCATCATGTCAAATGTTGACCGAGCTCATCGCTCGATAGGCGGTTTGCGGAATCTTGCCGTCGAGGAGTTCGGCACTCGCCCAGACACCATGCAGAACTTTGAAGTCCACCTCGATGCTGCGATGCACGAGCTCCAAGTGCGCATGGATCGTATCCACCAATTGGAGACCGAAAACCAAAGCGTCAAGAAAGAGATGGAACTAAAGTCTACCATCATCTCGGGTCTTACACGGGAACGGTCCAGTTTACAAGGTGCATCTCCGGTTGATAGGGGTCTTGTGAACCAGCTACGTGACCAGGTCGTCCAACAGGAGAACACTCTCGTCCAGATGAAGGAAGCCCACGATATGCGGGAGAAGGTTCTTCTTGAAGAGATTGAGGATCTCAAGGCCATCCTGAAGACTCAGGAGGAAGCTGCCAAGGCTCAAGACGCACATGTGGAGGAGCAAGAGCAGAAGATTACTCATCTTGAAGGCGAACTGACACAGTGGCAGGGTAAGCACCAAAGCGCTATTGAGTCACTGCAATCGTCCGAGAAGCAGCTCAAATCTACGCTGGAGGAGCTAAACAGTGCCCTTGCCGCTATCGACACTATGCGTTCAGATAATATCACGGCTGACACCACGGACAAGGAGGCCACCGCTAGTGAGCTCGAGAGTGAGCGGGCCCGGCAAAAGCAGGTGGTCGACGGATTGATGCAGAAGATTCAAGAGCATGAGGCCACCGCTGCTGCTCATACCGAGAAGATCGCATCTCTTGAAAAGCTGCAAGAGGCACAGAAGAACGCAACGGATGCTGCATCGACATCCACCGAAGTAGATGTGCGCCACGCTCGCATTGCCGAGCTCGAGCAGGAGATTGACAACCACAAGTCACTGGTCGAGACTTATAAGAAAGACCTGGAGTCCTGGCAGGCGTCGCACAAGACTGAGCTCGACGAGCTAGAGGCTCGAGCAAAAGCTGCGGCTGAAGCTGAGCATGAGTTACGCCTCGCTGAGCAGAATAGCCAGCACGAAGATGCCATTAAGACCCTGCGTACTGAGATTTCGGAGTCACGCGACGAGTTGGTCAAGTTGCTAGGGGTGGTTTCAAGCTTGACCAAGTCAGATGTTACTGCGGATAATTTGGCGGACCAGATCCAGGATGTCCTGATGCAGAAGCAGCACTTCTCGGACAAGTATGCTGAGCTAATGGACACAAATGAAGACCTTCGTAAGCAGATTGAGGCTCGACAGGGCGACGACAACCGTGTCGAGGAACTCAACAAGGCCATCACAGTCAAGGATGGCAAGGTCAACGAGCTTGCTTTGCTGGTTGCTACCTTGGAGGACACTTTGCTGCAGAGGGACGAGCAGATCAAGAAGAAAGAATCCCTGGTTGCGGAAGCCGTCGCCGAGAAGCAGAAGAGTGCACGTCTCGTGGAGGAGCTCGAGGATCAGATTACGAACAGCTTCGACCAGCACAACAATCGTCTTTCGGTCATCCAGCAGGAACGCGATCAAGCTCTGGAGGACGCCAAGGCCAAGATCGTCATCTACGAGAAGGACATCGAGACCTACCGCGTCCGCATCGAGCAGCTTGAGGTAAGTAATAAGTGGCAGCCTTTCGAAGTATATCTCTTGCTAATGATGGCAGCTCCAAATCAAAAACCAAGACAGCTCGCATGACCGCAGCAGCTCTCTCACGTCCAACTTGCGCAAGAGCTCTTCAGCAGCCTCTCTTCCCTCTCCTCCGCCAGCAATTCCCCTCCCTCCTCTTCCCACCATTGCTGCCTCTACGAACGGTGCTTCCTCGCCCCCAGGCTCTCGGCACACTAGCAAAGAGCTGGTCGGAAGCCAGATTGTTGAAGAACAGGAAGCACGCATCCGCACCATTGAAAAGCATCTCAATGCTGAGAAGCAGCTGACTGCCACTCTCGAGGAGGCTCTAGGCGATCTGGAAGCACAAAGCAACAAGGTCAAGTCCGACTGCGAGGCCTGGAAGAAGAAATCTTGGCAGTTAGAGGAGGAGCTCACCACACTCCGCAAAGAGCGCAACTCTCAACGTCTCTCGCTCCAAGCCGTTGAGGAGGAGCGAAGCGCCCGTCGCGAGGCCGAAGCTGCTCGCGCCCAACTTGAGGAGCGCATGGCCGCGCTCAACAAGAAGAAAAAGAAGAGCACGCTCAACTGCTTCTAATTCCCCTTCTCTTAATTTTGTTGTTTTCCCTTTCTTGCCCATGTTGAAACGCGAATTTCAGATCACCACTGCATCATGAACTCAACGTTGATTCCCCTGTATACCTCAGATACCTTTCTCACGTTCCGTCCACGTCAAATTGTTTCTTTTCTGATATTCCCATCCTCTTCGATAACTTTCCCTTCATGACTTTGCTTTACGACTTTAAGCCACATACCTTCTTCAACCTTGTCATTTACTAAAAAGCGTGGTTGCAGCGTGGTTGCACAATCATGCTCATGCTTGTCTTGCTTGTATATTTTATTTCACTCAACCTACTACCCCCACCAGTACCTGCTTTGGATCAGCAATTTTGATATGTTTTCTGTTTGTTTTTTTTTGTTTATGTTCAGTAGCGGCCAGAAATTGCCTTGGCAGGCGGCGAACTATTATTAATCTCTCCCTATGGTATAGACCTTGATGTGGAAAGTTGAATAGAAAGTCACTTCTTACCTCTCTTGCCGACATAGCTGAAGTAAACTACGCTGGAAATAATCTAACATTCTAATCCTTTGTCAAAGCATCTTGTACAAGATCAGATGAACCGAGAGCTGGTCTACTACTCCGTAAAACTACCTACCGGTATACTTCTGTCTGACTCATCACATGACGTCGCTCGAGCCACCTATCGCCGGCCATCCGTCTCTAGATCATCTCCATTGTACTCGGAGCTTCACTACCCTTCAGAACCAACCCTGCACGCCCTTTGAGGGCGCTCGCTGTGAATCAGAGCTCATTCCCACGATTATAGAGGTCAAATTGCCCACAATGTCGCCGAAAACCCACCCCGCAAACATCACAATCATCCACCCCGACCTCGGCATAGGTGGTGCCGAACGCCTGATTCTAGACGTCGCGCTCGCATTAAAATCCGCCGGCCACAAAGTCACAATATACACCTCGCACCGGGACAAATCGCACTGTTTCGAGGAAGCCCGAGACGGCACGTTAGATGTGCGCGTGCGTGGCGGGCAATTCTTCCCGGCGCATGTGGCGGGGCGGTTTCATGTTCTCCTGGCGATCTTGAGACAGGTCTGCTTAACGTGGAGACTTCTGGGGGATCTACAAAGGGCGAGTGAGGAAGGGGGAGAGGTGGATGAGGTTTTCATTGTCGATCAGGTTCCGGCTTGCGTGCCGATTTTGAAGGTTCTGGGGCCGTCGAGGTCGAGATCGAGATCGAGAGGGCTGAAGGTTGGGAGGCAGAGGATACTGTTTTATTGCCATTTTCCGGATCAATTGCTCGCGCGCCGCGATGAGGGTGGCTCGGTTCTGTTACAGACATTGAAGGGACTATACCGGTATCCGTTTGATTGGTTTGAGGGGTGGGCGATGAGTGCCGCGGACCGGGTTGTTGCGAACTCAAATTTCACGAGAGGTGTTGTGGGGGATGTTTTTGGTGTTGAGAGGCTGGGTGATGTCCGTGTTATTTATCCTTGTGTTGATACGGCGGCGAAAGAAGATGTAGAGAGTGAGACAGGGGAGGTCTGGCCCGGGAAAAAGATCTTGCTGAGCGTGAATCGGTTCGAGAGAAAAAAAGATCTTGCACTGGCGATTCGGGCGTATCACGGGCTTGGGGAGGAAAGGCGGAGGGGGGCCAGGCTGGTAGTTGCTGGTATGCTTCTCCCTCATCTGGCACTCATCATTTTCATCCTGCAAGAAACTAACAAAGTAGGCGGCTACGACCCCCGCGTCACAGAAAATGTCCAGTACCACAGCGAACTCGATATCCTCGCAACCTCCCTAGGTCTGCAAACCGCCACATCCAAAACCGTCCCCTCCGCCCTCTCCATCCCATCTTCCGTCGATGTTCTCTTCCTTCCATCGGTGCCCACCGCATTCCGTGACACACTACTCAGAAATGCCTCCCTTCTCCTCTACACACCTATAAACGAACATTTTGGTATCGTGCCCATCGAAGCCATGCGCGCGGGAATCCCAGTGCTAGCGTCAAACACAGGCGGTCCGCTGGAGACTATCAAGGAAGGCGAAACGGGCTGGCTCCGGGACGCAAAGGATATTCCTGCTTGGACAGGTGTTATTGAAAAAGTCCTATTCGAGCTGAGTGAAAAGGATCGAGAGGCCATAGCGACCGCAGCAAAGGAGAGAGTTGAGAGCGAGTTCTCATTACGGGCTATGGGTAACAAACTGGAGGGAGAAATTGGGGATATGCTAGGCTCTGAGAGGAGGGTATTTACCGGGGTGCAACAGATGCTGGTTGTATTCGGGTCAGCGGGGGCTTTGCTCGCTTTTATTGTTGCGGTCGTTCTGAGGTGGATTGGTTTCGTGTAACATGCCCTTTCTGTACTACGAGTTCTCACTGGGTCTCTTCAGCCCGGCGAACTATCAACGATAAACCAGGCTGTGCGAGAAGTTAATCAGCCCTCGGCCCCTCAGGCTTTCTCCAAAGGCATTTCTTTGACTCGGCCTGGTCCTCGAATTCGAGCAAAGCGATCACTTCCAGAAGAGGGAGACTAAGCCGGTGGGCAGGGTACCTATCGTACGTGCTAGCCCTATGTAGGCTCGGCGCTTAACCAACGGCTGGCAGTCAGCTAATCCTCGCCATTGCGAAACACCAAGCATGCAAAGTACCTGCGCCGCAAAAACATGGAGATCATCAAATCCAACAGCGGCTAACGAGTGTCTCTCTATGGGTCTGTCGTGGCTGGTCTTTTAACGTAAAACACGGACCCTTTAACCCCAATTAATAGGTAACCTGGTCACCCAGGCGGTTCGCGCTTATTCCTACCTTACTCTCTGCCTTTCTTCCTTGTTCTTAGATCTCAACTTGAGGCTGTTCGCAGCCAGGAGATGGGAGATGCCCGATGTTCTCTTTTCTCCTTCTAACATGGCTGTTTGTCGGGGCACTGGCAGTCGACGACGGCAAGACGTACTTTACCAACCCGCCGCCCCTGGTATCAGTCCAGGATGCCGTCAAGGACATGCCAGCTTATGAGTTGGGCAGCATCCAAAAGATCACTTGGATGACGACGTTGAATGTGTTCAACATTAGTATCTGGCAGCGGCTAGGGAATGACAGGAATCTTCGTGGTGGGAATATCTATGGTTTGTCCATTGCCCTTCTTCCTAGACCTCAACTGATTGAACGGTCAATCAACAGCAAGAACACCGCCCTTGAATACAGACCCAATCTCCTCTCTCTCCTGGGTGGTCCAGCCATACTCATTAGACCTCGACTCATCCACCGTCTTCTTCCTAGCCATCGAATCGACCCCGGATTCCTGGACGACTACCTTCTTCAACATCACTCCATCATCATCATCCTCCTCCTCACCTTCACCCTCCTCTTCGTCAACCGAGAATAACGACAACTCACCAACATCATCCTCATCCACATCCACCACCGCAGACTCCGGCCTAACATCAACCGGCAAGATCGCCCTCGGGCTTGGCGCCGGAATCGGCGCCCCCTTAATCACCCTCCTTGCCATACTAGCATACTTCCAATACCGAAGCATGAGGCGAGGATCCAACTCAGCACCAACCTCCCAGTACGACAAGGAAAACAACCACAGCTCGCACATGGGCTCAGGCGTACCCCCAGGCGCAATGTCATATCACTCCGTCTCACCGGCCGTTGAACAGCTTCCTCTCCCTGCACCTGCACCTGCACCTCCTGCTGTCTCGCAGTCACTACATGCACAATCACCGCAGCACCTCCAACCACCACAGCTAGTGCAGCAACACCTTCCAGCACAGCCCCAGCGGGAAAGAGAGAGAGATCTATCCCCGTCAGAACTCCCGGGACGACTGCCGCAACCCGTCCATTTCCCGCCGTGGGAGGTCCATTCGCAGTCTTCGAACCCGAGGTCTGGGTCAAGAGATACCACGCGGTCACCAAGGAATGCCTCTATCAGTGGCAGCGGGAGTTCGAGTTCGAATTCGAGTAGCAGTGGGAGTGGGGGTACGAGGGGGTCTCGACCTGGACCTGGATCCGGGCCAGTGAGGGCTTCGGGGTTGGGGATTCCGGAGTTACCGGGTGAGAATTTTATTTAAGTCTTCTATCGACATATATATACCTGTTCTGTTTTCTGGTAAAGGTGTAGATTTTGGGTTGTTGCTTGTATATGTACTCTAGTAGAGGGAGTGTGTGCCTGGTGGGTTAGTGCTGTCTAGTTGGTGTTATATGTGGTATACACGCTTTGTGTAGTATAACCAGGGACTGAACTTGGATAACGTGAATCGAGTTCCTATGTAGGGCCTACCATCTTGCTAGAGATCTGACATGTTCGAGAGTAAATTAACCTAAAGCTAACATAAAATATAGCTAAGCTAGTTCCTAAGGCAGCTTAATGTCTTCCTCGGCCAGGAGATTGTCGGTAACAAAGTCGAAACTTCTCCGTGAAAGAATTTGGAAGCCATTCGGGTTGTAGTGCTCGGCGATGGTCCGGATCAAGTCGTGAACAATATTTCGAACAAAGGCATAGTGCATATTCGGTGACACCAAACTTTGCAGCGCTGTCTCCAACTGCGATATATACTGAATATCGGTCGAGGCGCGTATGCGTGCGGCGTGCAGCATTTGCGGCACCCCAATTGCTCCCTCGACGGATAGTAAAGGCCGCTGGGCCAACTTGCCAAGCATTTGAAGAGCTGGAGCTGGCTGAAGCCCTTTGTTCCCCCAATTGTAGAGAGAGTTGTATACGACCCTTGTTCTTGCTCTCAGATGCATCATGTAATACAGACGATGGTGGTTTACTCTAGCCAAGTAGCCATATGTCCGTGGATCATCTGTTCTCAATTTCTGGATTCTGTCATCATAGAGGCTGAGGGGATCGCTAAGGCGAAGGATCAGGTCATGGTAAAGCGACTTGAACTGTAGATGCTCCGTCATCCTGAGGCATTGGATCAACAATTTTATAGTCACCCTCTCGCCAAATCTCCGAACTGTGCTCCTTGTGGAGTTCGTTTCTGAGGTATGCAACAAGCCACTCAAGGTCTGCCGAAAATCCGCGCGCAATTTGATAGAGATCATGGACCTTCCGTAGTGAGGTGAAGACCAGTATCTCGCCATAAACCGCCTTCAGCCAGTTGCGCACCTGCGCCACGTTTTGGTCGTTTGCATTGCAAGTGTCGTGTGATATCGCCAATTTGGCTGAAAAAAACGCGTACTGGCCTCGTTCGTCCCCAGTCTTTGCCTTTGGAACAAAATGCAGGATGTATCGCAACGGCCGGCTAAGACTCATGTTGAAGTTTGGCTGTAGGGAACCGAGACCGTCAATCCGAGGTCTTAGTCGTTCCAGGTGGACTGGGAAGGCATGGTTGGCGACAATACTGAGTGTATCTGGCGGCACCCCGTAGTGATAGGATCTGTAAGATTCCACGACCAAGTCTGCCATGATGGGAAGAGAATAATATTCTGTAAATAGGTAAAAGAGAGCAGAGATGTACGAATGAGATAAATGGTTGCAAGAGCACAGATTGAGGAGGAACTGAAGACTAAAGACATCTTTCGGTCGAGGAGGGAGGGAGAGCTCCTGCATGGTTGCTCCTGCTGTTCTGGGCGATGAAGCATAATCAAGTAGTTGCTAAAGGGATTCTAGGGTTGGTTCTAATTACCAAAGATGTTACAACTAAACTCCATGATATTCAATGATTTAGGTTCCCTTCAGCACACCCCCATTTACGGATCCGAACGCTCAGCATCAGCGACAGTCAATGGACCGTTTTTCACCATGATAGTCAGAACCTCGTAGAGAACATCAGCGGCAGCCATGGTGGTCAACTCGGCATTGGTATCATAAGCAGGAGCGACCTCAACGATATCGGCACCAATAAGGTTCAAGCCATCAAGACCACGGATGAGCGTACGAAGCTCACGGGTAGACCAGCCACCAGTCTCAGGAGTACCGGTAGCCGGGGCAAAGGCAGGGTCGATGGTGTCAATATCGATGGAGAGGTAGATAGGGTTATCGGTGCCGACACGCTCGCGGATCTTCTTGATGATACCGTCCGTGCCAATAGTGTCGATTTCGCGGGCCTCAACAATCTCAAATCCGACGTAGCCGTCATTCTCATAGTCGGAAGGACCGGAGAGGGTGGTGCGGATACCAGCGTGGATGTTGGTGTCGTTTCGTAGGAGGCCTTCCATGGCCGCGTGGTAGAAGTAGGTTCCGTGGTTGATGGCGGCGACTTCGCTGGGCGAGCCACCGAAGACCTTTGGTTTCCAGGTGTCACTGCTTACGTTAGATATAAAGTATGCTAAGATTGATTCAGGAACTCACAGATGGCTGTCAAAGTGGATGACAGTGACAGGGCCGTAGGCCTTGTTGATGCTGCGCAGCAGTGGCAGGGTAATGGTGTGATCACCTCCAAGAGTGATGATTCGGGGCAGGGTCTTGCCAGCTCGCGAGAGACCATGCTCGTGGGCATCTGTAAATGGCTTGCGCATCAACAGGCTGTTGTGGCCTTCTTCAATCTGCTTGATAGCCCAGGCATTGTCATACCTGGCGTACATTAGCTAGGTCGACAGAATAAGGAGGTCAAACTTACGAGGTAACGGGAATGTCACCACAGTCCAAGACCCTCAACTCATTGCTGAAGGGGTTCGCTTGGAGTGGCACATTGTAGCCACCACTGAAAGCCAATTTGCGTGAGCCTTGTGTGGCAGTGAGCACAGTTCAAGGAAACATACTAGAGATTGAGGCGGCGAGAACCTTGCCTGATACCACCCGGCCCGAATCTAGCACCAGGTCTGTAGGAAGTGCCCGTATCGAATGGAGCGCCAATGAAGGCAATATCGAACTTCTCATCCTCACTGGCAAGGCAAGGGTAGTAGGGAAGACGGCCGAAGGTGGAGATGCCCGAAAACACAGAGTCGGCCTGGCCAATCAGTATATGAAAGTCCATAAAGGCTGTATACGTACCTGAGTACCACCATCGCCAGGAAGAGTGTTATACCAGAGCCTCTGGAGCGGGCCAGTAAGAGGAGTCTGGTGGTTGCCGTGGGCAGAAGTCACTGCCGCAAGGGCAAGAAGGCTCACGGTTGAGACGAACATGATTTATAGTATAGAAATAAAGAGAGGGAAGAGAGGACCGTGGGAGTTAGCGAGAGACAAGTAGGAGGAGGGGTGCAGGAGTCTTAAGTATCCCTCCCCTTGTCCTTCAACACTATCCATCCATTCATCCTCACTCATCCTCCTGCCATGCGATGTGTTGCAACATTTGGTAATGGGCTTCAAGAGAGAGTATGATTTCATCCGATTACTATCAAAATCAGAATGAAACAAGCTTCCTCTCCTCCGACCTTCTCAATCGAGGCGATATTCTGAGATGCTGCACACTGTGGGGAGGAAGCCCTTCTCCGCACGATAAGGCCTTGACTGCAACGAATCGCTCATGTGTCTCCTGCCGACTTCCAAAAACGAGCAATAGATAGAGAGAGATGTTGAAGAATGTCGAAGTCCAAAAGAGGAAGGCCGGGGGAGATGGGCCAGCTGGAGGAGGAGATGCTGGGTCTTATCGCGCAAATGACATGATCGGATTGTGCTTATCTTTCTTTCATCCTCTTGAACATCATCTCACCACCTGCGCAATGACCACACTGGACCCTTGGAGATAGACTGGCTGTCATCTTCTTTGATTCTATCTACCGAGTCTCAGACCGGTCTAGCTGTCTCACATCGTTCCCTGCTCCAATCGCTCATGAACATCCATTCGCAGAAAGGCCTTCTCAACCTCCTTGTCCCAGTTGCTGAAAGCCACTATCACCCACTCCAACGCCCCCACCAAGTACAGCGCAATGCATTGTCCAACCCACAGTCCCTTGAGACCCCATCCGTGGAAGGCCAGCCAGATTCCAAGAGGCAAAGCACCGCAGTAGTAACTAACTAGGTTCACCAACGCCCCAATATGCTGCCGGCCCATTCCTCTGAGACTCCCGCCACAGCTTCCGTTCAACCCATCGGCGATCTGGAACAGAGCCACATAGGGTAATACCTCGGCCGTGAGACTCACCACCCGCTCGTCGGAGTTGAAGATTTTCGCAAAATCCTGGCGCGTCCCCATCAGCACGGCCAGAACGACCCCACCAAGAAACATGCTGAGCCAGGCCGCGGTATTGGCTGCTCTTGCAGCGCCTGCTGCATTCCTGGATCCGAGCAAATTGCCCACCCGCGCCGACGTGGCCACGCCTACCCCAAAGGGGATTGTATTCAAAACTTGATCGGCGGTCATGATGACGCTTTGGGCGGCCAGTGGGATGGTTCCTAGGCGGCCTGCGGCAAGGGCTACAATCTCAAACGCCCACCATTCAGTTCCGACATGGATGACCCCGAGAATTGCAAGGCGCGCAAAAGTGCGTAGGTTCTGGAACGCTTCTCGCGACCATCCACCCCAGCATTCGGACCCGGCTATGAAACGGGCATACAGCACCAACAGAGCGAAAGATAACCAGTATGATATGCCGAGTGCAAAGGGCGCCCCCAAAAGACCCATGTGGAAGTTGTAGCAGAAGAGGTAGGTGAGCAAGGCGTTGAAGGGGGAGGTGATCAACAGGACATACGTTCCCGGGCGCATGATACCTATGCCATCAGCATGGAACAACACATGAAAGGGTGGGACTTACCTTGCGCCTGCAGATACTTTTTCATGAGCTCGAAATATATGTATCCCAATCCACCAGGAATAAGACAAGTGAGAAACCGGGCACTATCCCTGGACAACTGCGGATCCTGCCCCAGAAGCAAAAACACCGGCTCAGCGCACGCCCAGAGAACAGCCACCGGGAGGTAAAACAGACCAAGCACAAAGAAGCCCCGCTGCAGTAAGACTCCCAGGTCATGTTTGTTCGCGCTTCCAGTAAAGGATGAAGAAGCCAGGGTATCGACTGCGGTTGTACCTCCCAGTGCAATCATCCAGGCGGTGATCATAGCGAACATGAGTGAGAAAGCACTGGTAGCCAAATGCTCGGGGGACATGCGGCCAACAATCAGGACGGAGATTGTCTGAAGACTGTTTTGGAGAGTGTAGGCCAGGATGACAGGGACTGAGCCTTTGAAAAGCCACCAGAGTTCGGAGAGGATGGCCTGTCTGCCGCCGTGCTCATCAACCCCATTGACATCCTGAGAGAGGTACTCCGGGGGGTCGTCGATGTCAGTCGGCTTGGGCAGGAGAGATGTATACTCCGTTGGGCTTTCAGCTGAGCCTCTACGGGCAGAAAGAGAGCCGGGCATCTTGCAGTGAGAAATAACAGGGGAGGATAGTAAATCAGAAGAGACGAGGAGAGAAAGAAGAAGGTATCAAGCAAAGGATATAGCTTTCCCTCTACGCATAAGGTACTCAAGGTTCATTTCATACATCGTCAACAAAGTTTCAATACATGCATCCATCCATACATCGTCTAGTCCGACACCCATCAACCCTATCTTCCCAATCGATTATATTCTTTATTATGTACTCCAAGTGGATCAGGACCCAGCCTTGTGCATGAGAAGGCCGTCAGTGCTCAAATTAGGCGACTGCTTATGATTGGATCGTTTGCTTCTCAATCTATTTACCGAATCGGGAATAGGCGATTCCGGACGGAAGTATGAGATGGTCGTCTCGAGTGGAACAGTTGCTGTCTTTCTTTCGACCGTCGTTGGCTGAGATTGTTATCATCTCATGAGCAATGGCAATAGCGACTATCAGTGCTGAGAGGAGGAGTTTCGCAGTGGAGACTTTGAGCAGGGCGAGGAGGAGGAGGGCAATAGTAGGGATCATGGTGACATTCGCTGGATGTATGTAGATTGGATCTATGAGTTGTAGTCTCTAGACTATATAGTTCCCCATGCACTATGAATTAGTCAAGGCATGAATAATGGCTGGTCTGATCTTATCGGCCTGCGCATTATATGCTTTCTTCTGATGAACAATAAACCAGCATTTGATGGACATGAAACCGGGGCCTTGCAGGATGCGATAAGAGATATCATCCTGCATCTTCATTCGACGCCTATTATCTCCCTATTTCATTCCATTTCAGGTTTCCCTTTTGGCTTCATCATACATCAACATGCCTCTATATATCATCTCCACTCGGGACGACGTTCTGTACATATACATATACATATTCATATACTACTATCTATATCCATGGAGAAAAAGCTTGACACGAAAATGGACTCTGACGTCCAAGAGAAGCATACTCCGATGGCGGTGGCAGCCATCGACGCCGTGGAGCACAATGGCATCCGCGTCCATCCCCAGCCAACAGCTGACCCTCTAGATCCCTTGAACTGGTCTCGACTGCAGAAGCATACTATCTTAGGCATTGTCATGTTCAAGTATAACTGCCCACCCGACCAGTTCCTGCAGTCGGTCCTGCCGTGTAACCATCTCTGACTCCTATAGATACTTCCTCTTCACCTATCTGACCACCACCACCGTCCCCTCCTTCCCTGAAATCCAAACAGAGTTCGCAATCACCTACGCCCAGGTGAACTGGACCGTCGCCATCCCTGCTTTAGGTCTCTCTCTCGGTCCGCTCTTTTGGTCCTCGTTGAGTGATATCTACGGCCGCCGAATTGTCTTTGTCGCCGGGACCCTCATTGCCCTTGTCTCTACCATCGGCGCTGCAGTCGCTGATAAGTATGGCGGGTATATGGCTGCGAGATTCTTCCAGGGATTTGGGGTCAGCCCTGCATCAAGTGTCGGAATGGCTGTCGGTGAGTTTGGCATCCCCTACGCCCAGCGAAGCCCTAACCCAAGCGGCTAGTGAATGACCTCTTCTTCGACTATGAGCGCGGGGAGAAACTGGGCTTGTGGGTGTTGGCTATTGACTCGGGCTTGCTCCTCGGGCCTACCTGTAGGTCTCTCCCCTCTATACAACATTGAGTCATCCTAATGTGGAGGATATAGTCGGCGGATTCCTCAACCTCGTCTCTCCTGCGTGGATCAACTGGTTCAACGCCATCCTCTTCGGAGCCCTCCTACTCCTCGAGCTATTCTTCATGCCCGAAACCCTCTACCCACGAACCCTCATGCTCACCCGAATGCCGAAGATCCCCTCATCGTCTTCATCTGATATCGAACAACCACAGTCCGAACCTAAGCACACTACCACTGGTGGCGAGAATTGCGAAGACAACATCCCGCGCACAAAAGCCCTCCCTTTCCTCAACGTCTCTCGCATCCCGGGTCTTAAAACCCCAACCCTATATGCAACGATCCTCCACTTTTTATCTATATTCACCCTCCCCGTAATCCCACTTACAGTCCTTGGTTACTCGTTCCTGTGGTACTGGTGGGTTCTCTCGGTTATCACCATGGTGCCCGCCGCATACCCTCAATATACACCCTTGATACAGGGCTTGCTGTTTCTGGGCTTGTTCATAGGGACGGTGGTTTCGGAGATTTGCTGCTCAGGCCGATTGAGCGACTTTATCGTCAAGAAGCTAGCGAAGAGAAACGGCGGGGTTAGGGTCGCAGAGATGCGTATTTGGTTGGCCTTTCCCGCAATCATTCTGACTGCTGGTACGTTCTTTTTCTTTTTCTTGTATGGAATTCAGCTAACAATAATGGCGTTGATGCAGTGGGCCTCATCGTCTTCGGCATAAGCATAGACAGATCCTACCACTGGATGGTCGGACAAGTTGCCTTCTTTCTGTGTATGTCTCTCCTACCTACCTTCCTCGATGCCTAGCAACTAATAAAAGAACACGACAGTCGCCGCAGGGATCCAAATCGGCAACACCGTCACAAGCAGCTACATAATCGACAGCTACCCGCTCCAGTCCACCTCCGTGATCATCTTCTATGCTGTCTTTCTGAATCTGAGTGCTTTTGTTAACCCTGTATGCATCCCTCCTACCTCCCTTGTCCTTCTCAGCTATCAGAATAGTGACTGACTCGTGGCTAGTTCTTTATAACCCCTTGGCAAGAATCGGCGGGTTGGACGTGGACGTTCACTACACAGGCGCTGATTGTCGTTGTTCCTGCAGGTCTGTTGTTTGCAGGCTTGCAGCGGTATGGGGCTGTTTTGAGGGCGAAGGCCCCGATGCCTGGGTGGGTAAATCCCGAGTTTGACTCTACCTGACAGTTTATATAAGACCTAGTTATACTACATAGAAAGATCAATGGGTTTTGAATGTGATTTCAAAGTGAATCAAAGAGTATGTGCAATTGCGCGAGAAATAAGCTAGTCTATGTGTATGTACAGCCAAGTAAGCATAGAATGAAATTGGAAACAGTAATCAAAAGCCAATCCGGGATATTATCCGCCTTCCAACGCCATTAACTCCTTCGTCTTTGCCGTGTCCTTTGCAAACTGGCAAGTTTGCTCTCTGATGCCGCTGCCAAATCATTGATTTGGATGTGGCTATGCCCATAATGAGCCTTCATAGTACTCGGGCACCGCGGCGCTTTGGTGATCTGTTGACCCGACGATCAACTGACTGTACTCGGCTCGCGAGTTTAAGTCATATAAGAATTACTCTAACTATTCTCATATGCGAGTTCATAGTTTGCCGTACATCTTAAGTCGATAAATGCATGTTGCGTTCGATCCCCAGTTCGAGTTCACCCGGAAAATGACCTTATCCACGCGGACCTGGTCTGAATCAATTCTCGCATTTACCGGGAATGTCTGGACGTGATTGCCATCATTGATATCGTACGTCCACTTTGCAATGCGGTAGTAATGCGGTCCGAGAAGTTCATCGTCTGCGAATGCACTGTCGGGTTCGCCTTTCCACGCCATTCGAAGTGCTTCCATGACAGGCCCACGTAGCTTCTTGCTATCGGGATCAAGAGGATCCTGTCCGGAGATATTGTCTGGGAAGTTCCTCAACAAAGAAGCGACAGACCGCCGATATGGACGCGCATCCTTGCCGACATACCGGTATCGTGCCCACAGCTCCATATGCTTGGGTGCGACTTCAGGGGTGAGTGTCGCGGATTTTGGCATGTGCTCGACGACCACGTCTTCGGGGATCATTCGCCGGCCCAAAAGGATACCTATCTGGGACATTCCTTTGCGTGGCGCGCTGCACCAGCACTCTCCAAAGTCTTCCCAAGGGGTCAATGCGGCAAGCGGTGGCTGCGTCTGGATATGCTTCCCCCGCGCAATCCACATATAAAACCTTTGGAACCAGGTCCGGGGAACCCCGAGTGAAGGGCTTGTTTTGTACGGATCGATAATAACACCATGACCGAGAGCCAGGAAATTTGTGCGCAGCGTCTCCTGACGGCCTTTCGATGGATAATGATATATGGTGGTTGGTGCGGGGACTTTGCTGAGCTCTGTCTTCACCGATTTTACATCTTTTGACAATGAGGAAACCTGCGAGCCCAAATTGCCCACCTGGTTGGAGAGCATGTCGAGACCAGTATTGTTGTATGACCCCGGGAAAGGAGTATTTGTGTTTGGGCTGTGGCTCAAGGTCCACCAAACCCACAATATAAAAGACCCTACGAGGGCGAGCCTGGCGAGCCACGTGTAATCCTTTTTGGATACGGGAGTCGGCTCCTCTGGGACATGTTTCTCGGGATGTTCTTCGTCTAACGGCTCGCTGAAGGAGCGGTCAGGTATGATCGTCCTTGCCGGAGCCTCATTGATAGATGTTGCGACTGAAGGAGAACGAGATGATTGATACTGAGGCTCGTCTTCTTCTTCGATAGTGGCCTGAGGGAAGGCAAGCCCTGAGAATCGCCGAGGGGGTGCCGTGATGTTTGTGCGTGTGCGTTGGAGGTCGTCATCATGAACATCTCTCTCGACATTGTACGAGATAACTGATTCATTATCCAAGCCCAGCCCGTTCGGAATTTCGAGAGGATTTTCTTGCCGGATTGGCGACGGCGACTTTTGCAACCCACGTGGGTAGAGTTGTTGCGCTGGAGCGCCTCGGCCAGGGCTCGAAACCGTGGAGAATGAGTGGCGTGTAGGGATTGACGGAATCGAACCGACCGATGAACGCCTAGAGACAACTGAATTGGATTTCTCACGGGGAACCGAAGCCTCTAGCGTTTGATGTAACTGGGTCTCGTCAGGTGTCGGCTCGCGCTGCGTCCTTCGTGGTGGCGAGGCGCTCTGGGACACTGACTTTCTGCGTCGTCGCGCCCCTATGTTCGGGGTGCCTTGTGCCGACTCACTATCTTCTCGATCTTTCGCTTCCTGGACGGCTTCTTCGATGGTGTCGGCCATCTCGTGCAGGTTCAGTTGCGCTTTTGGGCGCATCATGTGGGGAAGAATGGGGGTCGCAGAGGAGCCGTACCCAAATGAAGTCTTCGTAGGGATATTGGGCAAGATCGTGTTATCCATATTAGGAGTCAACCTTGCGGAACGGCGCGAAGGACTACCAGAATTGGAATCTGCCATCTTTTTTGCACGCTTCGCGTTAGCCTTCTTGGGTGGCATGTGTATGCGACCGCCTAGGATAAGTAGACAATCGGCGAATATCCACTAGATTGGTGATTAGCGCAGTTCTGGTTGGTAGCCCAAGGGACAGGATCACATACAGTAGTAGTAGTAGTAATAGTAGTAGTACAGCGAGTTATCACCTGCTCTCAAGGCGAATATGAACGGTTTGGCTAATGCAGTCAGGCACCAAGGTAGAGGAGAGTAGAGATTTGCCAGAAGAAGTGAGATGAGACGTGAATGGGAGATGCTCAAATAATTATGTTGCAAAGAAGAGGTGGTAGGCCAGCTACTTGAGGAACACCGAGTACTGGTGAATGGGACGGGGTTTGTTTGATGAAAGAACCGCAGCCCGGGACCAGACAAGGTAGCCGCCACCAGCTCGAGTCGCTTTGTCGTTCGCTCTGCTCGAAGCAGAAAAAAGCGGACAACAAACCCGGTGGTAGAAAACCCCAGTCAAGGTCGGGTCGAAAATCAGTCGAACTTGTCGCTGAAAGAATTGCTCAAGTTGTCCGTTCTCTTTGACAGACTGCGGAATGGAGACACGGTGCGCGGAAATTTGGACGCGCCGGATCGTGCACAAAAGCAATAAGCAACCGTTATGGGTGATGATATAGACAGTGTCGCATTGCGCAGCAAGCGAGACGCGTTGAAGTCGAATTCTGGTGGAATTGTTTGATGTCAAGCGTTGATGTTGTGCAGGGAGAAGCGATCAAGTGAGATAGAAAAGTATGGGGAAACACGTATACCCAATCAGGAAAAGCTTGGCTTCGCCGCCGAGGCCCATGGCCTAATTCTACGACAGAAGACTATAAGACAATGGACAACCCTCCCATTCTCTCGACCTTGATCGTCATCTGCATCTCGTTCAACAGACCCAGTCAACAGCTGTCAGCCTGAAGGCTCTGATGCTTTCAAGACAGGTGAGGTCAAAGAGAGAATTATTTTCGGCCCACAAAGAACCCCTCATCCAGCCCCCCCCCCAAGTAGGGTAGGTGCCCCAGATTAGCTGCCCTTTCAAGATTATCTTGATCCTCCCGCGTTCTAATTTTGGCGTCTTGAAATGCTCTCAGGGTCAGACGGACCCCTTGTTTCACTGACATTTTTGTTATTTTGCAAAAAAAGTACATTGTGGCGGGTTGAACGATGTACACAATCCGACCGTAAGACAGCCATCCCACACCCCCAACCCTTCTATCGTACTCCAAAAATAAATGTAATATACAGATGTTAATGCAAAGACAGCAGAATGTACATGGGATCGGTTGGTCGTCAGCCATTCACATACGCTTGACCTAACAAGTCCAAGCCGCGACGACACCATCCCGGCGGCCTTCAATGAGGAATCCGTCCTTAAGTCGGACGCGCTCAACTGTTGCAGGACCAGGTTCCGTTCCATCTGCACCTACACCAGCACCACAGTCCCAGTGGTGTCCATCTGCCTTGTCATACACCTTGACAACATTTTCTCCAGCAGCGGCCGCGATCCGCTTCGCGTCGAACATCATGCTTGTGATCGGCTTGTCATAGCCATAGGCATCGTAGATCGATCCCATTCGAAGGTCCCAGATCTAAATCGTGTTAGTCGGCCAGACGTCACAGGTCCAGAAGTAATACGTACCCTAACACTTCGATCCAAACTGCCCGTCACCAGGTGCACATCATCAAACTGGAGGCACGAGACAGGACCGGTATGCCCCACAAGGCTTCGGTGAACTTGCCCACTGCGCAGATCCCATAGACGGACCATGCCATCAGCGGTACCACATGCGAGAGCGGCATCAAAGCATTGAACAGCCCCTACAAAATCAGCAGAGGCATCCGGGAGCCGTCCTGACGGTCGCCATTGCGAGTCGCCTCCCAGCGAATCCGATTGTGCAGCTGCCCAGAGGACGTCTAAAGTCTGCACACAGCGGCCCTTCGCCAAATCCCATTGTCGAAGTGTCTTGTCGGCAGAACCAGATATCAATGTACTCCCCTTGAAGTGTAAGGCTGTCACCTCACCGACATGAGCGTCCAATGAGAATACAAAGCAATCTTCCAGACTGGTTGAGTGAGCCGAAGCCGCAGCGTCGTTATCCTCGTCTTCTTGCTCACGCTTGCTGACGCGGTTACTCTTGGAACCAGTCCGGGCGCGACTCAAGTCCCATAACTTGACTGAAGCATCCATAGAACCAGTCGCAACAATGTTATCCTCAATCTGGAGGCACCTGACAGAGGCATTGTGCCCTTCTAAGAACCCTGTACAGCGACCAATATTAAGGTCCCACACCCGTACAGTGTCGTCCAGGGCCGCTGTAACCATGGTTCCGAACGGATAGTCGAAATCGACCGCCGTGACAACATCTGTGTGCGCCTGCATTTCTTTAATCTCCGAACCGGGCGCGAAATGCTCATGCAAGACGGGCATGGACCGTTTTCCTGTCACTGATTAGCCCCGTCTCAGCCTGGATATGCAGTTTACATACGTATTGATCTGTGTCTCAGGCTTCTCGGTGAAGGTAACTTTTGATATATAGATTCTGACATGAACGATGCATCCATTGCCGGATCCTCGGACACGATAGAATCGTCGTTCACCTCGGATGGCCCTGGTGTAGCAGCCGCGGCCTGGCTCTGCGCTTCTTCTTCCTCCATGTCCTCTAATTTATTGTCGATCTCGGTGACTAGACTTGTCAGCCAAATCCAGTCAAACACCACTTCAGAAACCCACTCTCATGTTCTAGCTCTGCTTCCTCCATTTCCAATCCAGCCAGCCGATCCAAGACAATCTGGCGCATTCTATGGAAGTTTGCGATCTTGTTATCGATGTCGAGAATCTCAGAGCTGCACATATTTTTCCGAACGCCCATCAGCTCCATCCGCCGGTTCAACAGGTCCCGTTCTTTCCTTAGATCAGGTGTAGTAGACGGAAGAGCCGCTTGTGATTCACCCTCTTTATCCCGCAACAGCTTCTTCGACTTCGACCTCCCTCGGCGGTGTGTCTTTCTATATTCTTGATCATCTTGCGTGGCTTGAAATCCTTGGAAAAGGGAATAGCTGCTAGAATCTTCGGGGATGTTTTCAAGGAGGTCGTCGGATAGAGAGGAGATGGCGCGGGATTGGATTTCGGACGTTGACAGTCTTGAGCGAACGAGGTCGGTTGGCGTAGTCTGTGCCAGGGCGAATACTTTACGTTGCGTACCGGGTCGTCGAAGCTCGCGGTGGATATCTACCATGGCATTTTGATAGTGAGGGTTGGTGCTTGGGTCGCCGGAGGGTCCCATCAAATGCCCAGCAGTTGACGTGACCTTCCTCCCAAAGGCCTCAATATGTCGACTCTGTAGTATCGCGTCATCAATTAGTACTTGGGAGAAAGTGGCGGGTAGAGGGGAAGAGATACGGTAATGCCGGTTCCCAACAGTCCGTCTCGCTCGACAATGTCTGATAGACCGGAGGGAGAATCATCGCGGGGGTGCTTGTCCATGGCACCGACCAGAGAATTTTTCTAGCTCTAAAGCCCCATAAGGTTTGAGGGAGTCAAGTTGGCGGGGCGCAGGGTCGTTGTTGGAGCTGTTTGAGGTGCACGCGACGACGTAGGTTTACCGCGGCGTCGGCTTCCTCCAAGTGTGATTTTGCCGGCTCATACCGCAAACTACCTTTTGCTTCAGGCCCCTACCTCATTTTTGAACAACTAAAGGGTAGCAATAGATTCTTTTAAGCTGACCACAACCCGGAAATACATGCTGTTCTGACGCAGTCATTGTGCACGTGCTATCGAGAGGCAGTTTTGGTTATAGATCGACCTCCAGCAGCCTCTCCGAGAGAAGAGAAACATTCCGCTCCTTCTCAGATACTGTACCAAACACAGAGACTTTTGCTAGGTATGCTGCTGTTCGACCTTCCATCGATTCCTGAGAGATCTCAGCCCTTGGGTCAGCTCCTGCTTGTAACAGGCGTTTGATTGTTGATTCACTTGCACACGAGCAAGCCGCTTGATGCAGTGCTGTCCAGTTGCTTTTGTTGCCTGCATTGACATTCGCTCCAGCTTCCAGTAACCTTGCGACCACGGAGTCGCACCTCGCTCTCGTAGCCAGGGCTAGCGGAGTGTTGCCGTGCCTGTCCCGGCAGTCTACTATTGCGCCTCTTTCAAGCAAAAGCCCTACTGTCTCTAGACGCCCGAACTCAGAAGCCCATGCCAGCGCCGTACAGCTGAGCTTGTCCTTTGCTTCTATCTGCGCGCCTTGATTGAGAAATAGCTCTGCAATTTCAACCCTGCCGTCTACCGCAGCCAGGATCAAGGGTGTTTGGCGATCAACGTCACGGGTGTCGAGCTCAGCACCCGCTGCAAGTAGTAAACTGGCGATCTCAATCTCTCCATACATGGCTGTATATGCCAGGGCTGTTCGACCAACGTCGCATCTCATCTCTATATTCAGACATCGGTCCACGAACAACAGTAGTTTCTTTGCGATGGCCAATCTGCCATGCCGTACAACCGCCATTAACGGAGTCTCCCCGTACTTATTCCTGACTTCTTTGAAAGGTCCTGCATTCAATGAGTGGGTAGCTGTGCCCTCTCTGCCATGCCTGATACCCCAGAATAATGCTGAGCGGTTGTAGTGCGTTGAGTTAAGACGGTACAAGTGTGCATTGAAAGTGTCGTAAAGGTGGTGGCAGGTCCTGACGAGAGCGTTTATATCCCTCTGCAATTCTTGCTGTTCCACAATAAGCTGCAACAGCTCGATTGACAAGACTAGGAAACCAAGCATACTCGTTAGTAGGATGAGTGTCTGCCGTTGTGAAGTTGGGGCCGAGCTCTCTCGCTTTCTGCACCTTGGTGGGAAAGCAACCAATCAAGGTACTAACAAAAGTAAAATCAACAGCCAGTCGTATACGGCCTAGCCTTGTCTATTGTGATAGAAGTTGCCGAGCAAATCACCGGTCGTGGCTTTGGTAATCTTCCTCTTCTATAGTCAAGCAAAGCAAGCCAAACAAAATGCTCCGAGGCGGGCAACATTGCTACCTAAGTCAATGAATAGCCCTACCTCCATGTCCATATCCAGAGTTCAAAGGGGGTGGGTTCGGCCAGTCCGAAGACCAATCCGAAGACTACAAGCAGCAAGGTTAGAAGTCAGATATCTCACTTTGGAGCAGACCAACGCGAATCAATTGTCGTTCAGGCTCACAACCTCCCGTCAAACAAATTGAGAAGACTGTGCATCAAGGTCCATCTCCTCAACCAAACCTGGAGTTCACTTGTCCTGTTGTCGCCTCGTCTATCTCGCCTCCGGCGTAATCCTGCGGGTCATGTCGATTCAGCGTCGTCCAAAAGAGCTTGCCCTCGTGGATCAGAAGCAATCAATGCACTTGACTTGTTCGCCTCTAATGCCCCCGTCACGCTAGACATCACCTCCCCCACAGAATCCGGCGCCGAATCGCTATCTTTTCAAACGTGGTGAGTCTAGATGGGACTCCGTGTTACGTGTGTACCCGACTTTCGTGATATTCCGAACAGGTTTTCGACTTCCATGAGTCTTGCTACCAATCCAGAGAGCTCCAGTGGAACCAAGCACGGGCAAAGGCATACTGTAATTCAAGTTTACGTATAAATTAAGTCTCACAGATTGAATGAGACCTACGATCGAAAGCTTCTACAGGCATTCTATCTAACAATGAGCTGCTCGTGCTACTATGAGAAACTCCCATCAGCGCGTACCTTCCTCAATCTTCCACGCCTAGACCAGGAAGGAGATGATCAAGCCATATGTCATTCCTACTTCAGTTAGGTAACTGCGTGTGCAAACCTTAAAGTAGGAGAGTGCGACTCAACGCCAGCTCGGAACTCGCTTGAGGAGGGGTCGAGAACTATACCTGAGGTCGCTTCTTGGAGAAGTGAGCTATACCTTAGGTATACTGTAAGCCTGACTGCACACATTGACCATAGTCACCGTAAGACAAAGTAGACTATTATTCTGCCTTTGGAACACTAGCATACTCTTTTTCTTTCTGACTGGACGACTTTCGATTACCATGACGTTTAAATAAACGTCATGATCAAATCACCTGCCCCCCTCCCGAGGTCTTCTTTCGCGATATATATACCGCAATCCTGGTCAAATTCATCACCACCAACAACTCTAACAAACCTACTCGGGATATTCTCAACTCACAATACTCTGTTGAAACTTCCATATATACCTCGAAACACCACGAAAATGCCCAAAGGCCCTATCTCATCCCCACCCCTCCAACCCAAGAAAGTCCACGGGGTCGTCGACGACGACGCACCGCTCGATGACTACGAGCACGCTGTCTATGAAAGAGAGCAGCAGGACATCCATCAGCTAGCCGATGAGCCGAATGTTGCTGCTGCAAGGAGGGCGAATAAACCCCCTGTGGCGAACTCGAACGATACCTCACATACTTCTGCGACAGGGTCGAAGAATCGGTCAAAGAGTGGGCATTAGATTTACTATCTGGAGTATATAGGGAGATGTAAAAGAATGCTACGGATTATGAGTCGTATGCTACTATAGAGGGCTGAAACTGTATAATAGCAGTGATGTTGACTTGGATATCGATATCTGAATAATATTTGGGTGGCCCCGGTAGGTGTGAAGGGGCCTTGAGAAACAGTCAATGAAAACAAATACTCTATAAAAGTATAACAACTCCTTTAACATATGCACCGCGCCCAGGATATCAATATTTGTAAATAGAAGCATGGAGATCAACTCTAGAAGAGAAACGGGGCGGGCGAAGTAGAACGTATTCGAGAGAATTTAGCGCCCCTCTGCTTCGGCAATAAGGTCGTCAAGATCAAAATCATCATCTGCATCTCTAGTAATCGTCCGTTGTGGCTTGGGCTGTTTCGACTTGATCAGGTCGCTGGCGTTGACAAGATTTCGGTAGAAGTCGATGACTTTCGGATGAACCATCACCTTGCGTGGGTCGAATCGCATCACCTGAAGACCGGCTTTGGATGTGGCTCGACTGAGAGCAACGTATGCTTGACCCTTTTCGAAGACCTTGCCGAGATCCACCTTCACTCTTTGCAAGGTCTGTCCTTGGGCCTTGTGGATCGATAGAGCCCATGCGAGGATTAAGGGCACCTGTTGACGCTGGGCCTGGACCTCGCCGTTTGGTAATTCAATCTTCCAAGTTTCTGGCTGACAGAGGAGGTGTCTCTCTGTCCCGTCTGGCTGAATAAAGCAAACCAAAGGCCATTTTCTAGTGACCACAACGCCTCCCTCCTTGTGGGCCATGCCTTTCAGCTTCTTGCGGGCACGCGCCGCTCTATCCTCATCGCCTTCGTCGAACTTACCGCCGGTAAAGTCGTTCTCATTCTCAATGTAGAAATCAAATGTAGCTTCGTCCATGAACGCAACGACACGGCCAATAGATCCGTTCACGAGCGACTCCTCCATATTCTTGATGAGCATGACTTGCGAGCCCTTCTTCAGGTGAATCGTAGGAGGAGCCATGCAGTTGGCAAGAAGCTTCTCACGAAACTTAGGGTCTTGGATTGTTCCTGAATCGACCGCGTTGAATGTCATCGTCTCACCGGATAGTCTTCTCATCCGGGCAGTATTTGCGTTGTCGACTTCCATCCGTGTCGGGAACCTGGAAGTGACTTATTGTTAGTCTCCTTAAGATACCAAGGGAACATGATCCTTACAGTTCAGTTGCCTCGAGCGAATCGTGAAAGTCTAATGGGCGAGACAACTCCTTGAAAGCCTGTATTGTTCGAGGGCTGAGTTTACCCAACCGCATCTCGTTGAGCATGTCCGCAAATTCAGGGTCACGCTGACGGAAAACATGTGTCAACAAGATTGTGTGTGATATCGAAGTATTCCAACTGGCCGCAGCGAATGAGAACTTGGCCTCGCGGTTATGGCCTTCTGGTACGGGAGGCAGTTGGAAGAAGTCGCCTGTGACGACCAATTGAATGCCTCCGAAAGGCCGGCCGTTGTTCCTTATTTGTCGGGCGATTTCTTCGAGCTTGTCGAACAGATCCCCGTCGACCATAGACACTTCATCAACGACAAGAACCTTTGTGCGCAGCCAGCGATTTCTCGCTTTCTGGTTTTTTTTTATCTGCTGCCCGTCAGTACCCCCGCACATGACAAACTATAGTGGGATTTTACCTTTTTTACTAGCTCAGGTACAGGCTCTTTGCCCAAACCGATACCTGCAAAACTGTGCAAGGTGACACCCTCGATATTGCACGCTGCAAGTCCAGTCGACGCTGTGACTGCAATGCGGTCTGGTTCCTTCCTGTATTTATCTCGTAACTTTTTGATAATCTCCCTCATGAGGACAGATTTTCCAGTTCCTGCAGAACCCGTGAAGAATATACTCTTCCCTTGGTCAACGACCGCCTTCAAGACATGCTTTTGTTCATCACTGAGAAATATTGGTGCCACTTGGGCGCGAGGTGTATGTGACTGTATCTTCTGGGATTGCGTTTTCTTGTACTGTTTGCGAAGTTCCTTTTGTTCTTCCTTGATTGCACTAGCTGTCTTGTTCCACGGAGCGGTTGAGGGCGGTCGTGCAGGCGTCTTTGGTTTCGGATCATCGTCTATTACAATAACATTGTGATTGTCTTCTGGTTTTCTTTGCCATGGTACAGTTCTTGGGGCGGCGGGCTTTTGAAAATGAGTGGGGGGCGAGGAGGACCACGGTAGTTGTAGGCTGCTCGGGGGCGCAAGACTGTCCTCGGGCGGAATGGACGGCAAGTCGGGATATTTGATGTCAGAGACGTAGGTATCTTGGGGTGCCGGAAGGGCCGAGAATGAATCGTCTTTCGGAGACAAAACAATGGTGGATTTTGCGGATTCGAAGGATGTCTCTTCCCGGACGCTGTTTCTCTCAATTTTGGCTGGCGGAATAAAAGGGTCTGGAGACTCAAAGTCCAGGTCATCGTCGTCATCGAAATCGTTCTCGTCGAAATATACAGCACTGTGTAAAGTTCCCAGATTTGACTTGGTACTCGTCATCTCGATTTTGCGCTTGACACCGATGGACTGTGAAGGAGAATTGGCTGCCGCATTCCCATGAGCACTTAGCAGGGTGGACTGGAGGGGCCTAGCAGTTCCAACCGAATGGTCTTTGACGGCCTTTTTAAACATTCCTACTGAGTCTCCTACAGCATGCAGTGGCCCCGAAGTGGTGTATTTTGAGACAATTTGCGGGATTAATCCTGGACCATTTGAGAGCGTATGGCAAACAGC
This sequence comes from Aspergillus karnatakaensis, assembly GCF_047715665.1. Taxonomy (NCBI): domain Eukaryota; kingdom Fungi; phylum Ascomycota; class Eurotiomycetes; order Eurotiales; family Aspergillaceae; genus Aspergillus; species Aspergillus karnatakaensis. The sequence goes on along the minus strand of NW_027395713.1, from coordinate 226,223 downwards.
AGCTGGTCTCCTGGGTCCTGCCTTGAGAAGGTACATAAACAAAAGAAGGAAAGAGGAGGGTTTGGGTAGTATGAATGAGAGTATTGTCCACAGCAACCTGAATTAAGACTCCGCGTCCCAAAAATGCGCGTCTCGAGATAAGTTACGCGCTCCTATCGCACGTGATCAACGATAAGGGTTCAACTCCGCTGCTGCTCCGTGGGGGAAAACAACAAATCCTGGAACGCTGCCTTGGCCAATTCGCGTTTTGCTGGGGAAAATACGATATTGTTTTATCCTGGAGTTCAACTAGGGCTTGATGACCTCTCTCTCCATGATCTTCTCTCGATAATACACTCTTGGACGTGTAACTGCCGGCAGCGTCCGAACTCGACTGATTCCGATAAGCCTCCGAGTTACAATCATGAAGCATGGCAGGGAATGCTGCCTCAAGTGAGTCGACGCCGGGTACAACTTGTACTATAAAATGCTTGCTAACTATCCAAAGACAGAGAACAACCCCTTGTGGGGGTAGTTCTGTGCTTCACGTCTATTCTTCCAGAACAGCGGGTAAGATCACGCCCTTCTTTGAACGTTTTCCTGATGATGCAGTGCTAATAACAACCACTCTCTGCAGACTGAGCTAGCCTCTATAGCAAGCCAGATGGGCGCAGGCCACAGTTACGATCTTACCTCTGACGTTACCCATTTACTGGTCGGCGAAACCAACACCCCAAAATACAAGTTCGTTGCGCGCGAGCGGCCGGACGTGGTTGTTCTCCAGCCGGAATGGGTAGAAGCTGTACGCCAGTCCTGGATGCAAGGCGGAGACACCAACATACAAGCTCTGGAAGAGAAACACAGACTGCCAACTTTCATCGGGACGGCGATATGCATCACAGGCTTCGAAGACAGTGAGTAGCGACACCTGTCGCCCAGGATGTACTCTTTATAATGCCATAACTCTATAGTGTCCCTTCGAAACTATATTCGCACGAACGCTGGGCTTCATGGCGCTGAATTCAGAGGTGACCTTACGAAAACCGTCACACATCTAATCGCAAAGAGTGCGGAAGGCGACAAATATAAATTTGCGACGCAATGGAATGTGAAAGTGGTCACTTTAAAGTGGTTCACCGATAGTATAGAACGTGGGATGGTCCTTGAAGAGACCTTGTACCATCCTCTACTACCCCCAGAGCAGCAGGGCGCTGGCGCCTGGAATCGTACTGTACCGGTAGTCAAGGCCAAACCAGCCGAAGTCGAGAATTCTGCAAATCCTCGCCCGCGCAAGCTACGCAGAATCGCCAGTGCTAAGCTTGGCGATCAAAATGAGAATATCTGGGGGGATATTGTTGGCATGGGGTTCGAGGCTGCAGAGCCAAGACCACCGAGGGAAGATCGAAGACTGTCAAGCGAAAAGAAGTCAAAAGATGCCCCAACAATTCAGATAGCAAAATCATTTGCTAGCGAAACTACCTTTGCTGCACCATCGCAGGCTCGTGAACCAACCGCAGAGCCGTCCGTTGACCGCCGAAATGGCTTCCTGGAAGACTGTGTCTTTCTGATCCATGGTTTTTCATCTAAACAGGCATGCACACCTTGCGTTTTTCTTTCTGTATTTTCTAACTCTGTCAGACTACTGTGTTGCGGAACCACTTGTCTTATAATGGTGCTCGATTTGTAGACTCAATGAGCGAGTTCTCTCGACCAGACATCCCAAAAACAGGATATGGTCTCTACATTATTGTTCCTTACCAGACACCTCGAAATATCATCCCATCAACTGATGATCTGGCTTTTGAGTGCGAGATTGTGACCGACATGTGGCTGGAAAGGTGCCTTGATGCCAAAAGCTTAGTGACGCCTGAATCACATATTGCAAATACTCCAATTCCATCATTCCCCGTCAAAGGTGAGCTCTTTCCGTCGTACAATGTCACAAGACATTTCTAACGAGACAAGGGCTGTCTGGGATGAGAATTTGCTCCACTGGTTTCTCACGCATCGACCTACTACACTTATCAAAGCTTGTAAAGCTAGTGGGTAGGTGTTTTCTATCCCTCGCTATGAGCCAGTGCTTACTTTGTAGGCGCCACGTACGATGAATACTTGAAGCCCACCGCCTCTGTGCTTATATGTAATGATTCAGTCGCCCTGAACCACGAGAAGTTGCGGCATGCCCAGGAGTGGGGAGTCCCAGTAGTTGGTGCAGAGTGGTTATGGAGTTCTATCCGACGAGAAAAGAGACAGCTATTCGACCAATACAACATACGCAAACAGCCAATACAAAGTAGCAAAGATGTGGAAGAGCGAGCTAGCTCACGCCCAGAGCCAAGGCGACATTCTGGTCAGATATCGAAAGACATAACTAGACAGCAAGACCCTGGGGCCTCTCATGGATCAGAAACTCCAGACATCGGCGCCGCTAGCAGCAGAGTAGCCAAACGAACCATTTCCGAGAGCCCCCAAAAGGAGCTTGCGCCCGATCCGAAACCATACTCCCCCGAAAGCCAATTGGAAGAATCAACCTCCATGTCGAAACCGCCACTTGATAACATCCTGAAGCCATCATCTGCAAAACGGAACCACTCAGCCGAACCAACAGCCGCGACAACCAAGTCCGCCATAGACCTCGCAGTCGGCGGTCTGCTAAAGCAGGCGCGAGCAGCAGCATCACGATCAAATTCCGATACAAATGGTGAGTACGATAGACGCTCGAGACGGCCAAAACCGCTCCTTGGACGCGCGCAGTCGAACTCCTCGGCTCGGACAGCGGACCGCAAGGCCTTCTCCCGCGCGAGCTCCATCGACACCCTGAACGATGACGGTTGTGGCAGTGCAGTCGAGAGTGTCAATCCAGATATCGGTATTCCGTCACTTGGTAACAGCGGCCGGTTTGATTTCGAGTACCCCGAGCGCGATCGTGGAATCGATAGGGCCGAGGACGAGACTCTTCCCCCCATGACACAGCTAGACTATGAGGATCCAGATGCTGTTGCCATGAGAGAGAAGTTCCTGCGATACGCGGGTAAGATTGTGGACAAGCCCTCAAAGTCCCAGGATCTTGTTCTCGGCGAAGTCAAGGATCTGGAGCAGGTTGGGTGGGGGGCTGGCCGGAGAACGAGAAATGCGAATAAGCCCATTATGGTGGACGATGACGATGATTTCTGATATTAGTGTCATCATTTTCACACTGGGCGTCCTACCCGTGGTTTTTAGATCTTTGATGATTTACTTCTCATTTGACAGCTGCTTGTTGCATGTTAGCATGTGGATGGTGTTTGAATGGCTTCTTTTTGGGTAAGGAGTCATAGCATGCCTCATACAGGTACAATAATGAACATCTCATTCCTTTACTTTCTGATTTGAATCTCAATTATCCGCAACCTAAAAGATACCTCGATACTGTAAACCCCATCTCTGAGTATACAAGCTTCACCCGGAAGTACTGAGAACCGACAAGACTTCAACCCCAATCATTTCATTTGACTTATTTCACAAAGGACGAAAAGGATACGGCGGGGGTCTGATATGGCACTAGCAGAATCTGAGTTCATACGCAACGACGTCCAAAAACCCTGCTCTACAGTTGAGGTAAGGTTTCTCTAGTTCATCATGGAGGCAGAAAGAAGATTGTGATTGTGCGCATAAAACAGCTTTTCCGTCGATAGCTTACAGCTTAACTGTGTTTCTCTGTATGACCACTGACGTACACAATCTCGACGCGAGTCAACTTTCCTACCTAGCGAGGAAGCAACTCGTCAGCCCAATTAGGGGTCAATAGCGTTAGACTACGTGTTTTAGACCTATGCCTATATTTGATGAGAACTTTCAAGGACTTACCCACCAGGCTCTCGAAATACTGCACTCTTATAGGGTAAGAGAAAGAGGGTGAAGGAGAAAGGGAGCACGTGAAGGAGCCCTAGGGACTCTGTAGCTAGTCATTCGCGTGGACTAAAGCGGAATCAACCGCGGCTGACCGAAGGATAGGAGCAGGCTGCCGGGCACCCTCTGCCTGCGTTCAAGCTCAAGGACTTGTTGTGGGCAGCGAGGCATAGTTGATGAAACAGGTTTATGTTCCCGTTATTTATTCTGCTAGTACGTCCTGGCTTGGAACTCCAATAGAAGAAACCATGGTAAATGTGGCAACCGATGGATGGAGGGTTATTACTGTTTAACCAGCCGGTATGGGGCATGCGCAATGCACACTAGACAATAACTGGTTCAAGAGAGGTAGCTCGGGTACTGAGTGCGTATGTTATTCATTATTTTGAGTAATATCCGAGCAAAGAGAGAAGTCGGATCCAAGTCTAGCGGGTTCCTCGGATGCCAAGGTTAGATAAAGAAGCAAAATTGTGAAAAAAAAGGGAGAAGAAGAGTAAAGAAGAGGTGTATAAAAGAATGGAAGCAGAATACAATAAGGGGGATAATGTGTAATGGGGAATATGATAGAACACCGATAAGAGATACATCATGGAGCGTCGTAATTTTATACATGGGATGGCCGTTGGGACTTATTCCGAGTAAGCACCAAGTCCACCAGGCAGCGGGCCGTCTAGATCAATGTTTTCGACGGATGTTCTGTTGTCAGTGCTATCGCGGAACAGATTGGCAAAGAACTTGCTAGCGACTTCGCTTTCTTGCTTTGTTTTGCTGACCTCCTGCTTACGCCGGCCAAGGTCTTCAACATCCTGGGCCAAGCAGCTTTGGAGATTGCTGGCGGGCATACGGAGGATACGGCGAACCTCAGATGAAATTCGGGTGGAGTTCGAGTGAACGTAATCAATCTCCGACAGCCTAGCAGCAATTTTGCGGGAGAGTCGAGGAGGGAGTGTGTGAGGAATCGAAGAGAGCAGGTAAGCAGTGGTAGCGACAGCTGAGTAGGTTAGCAATAGTCACCTCGTAGGAGTGCACAATGTGAAATAAACTTACCAGCAGCGAGAATACCGGGAAGGAGAAGACGTCGCACATTGTTCGGCCCAAGGAATTTAGCGGCACCGAACACGCTGTCAACCCAGCTAATACCGCCAAACGCCCTGCCACCAAGGACAGTCACGGCGGTCATGGCCATGCCCGTTCCTGCGAGCTTTTCTTGCCGTTCCCAAAGGCCAGAGATGTCGAAGAAATCTAAAAGCTCCACCTCCGTGTCGACCTGCCTTGCAAGAGCATGACGACGTCCACGACGGAACATCATATCAGCACGGAAGTTCAATGGAGAGAACTTGTCTTCCCCAATATGTAATAGCCCAATGTTCTGGATGAATCCTACACCTTGAGCTGTCTTTTCTCGAGCATAATCCTCGCAATCCGATACGGAGGCGGAGATATGCTCAAGCATGGCCAGTTTCAGATCTTCAGCGTATTGGAAGGCAGAGAAAATTCCAGGATAATCAACACCTAGATTGGCCTCGGAGACATTTGAGATAGCAGATGTCAAAGTCGTCCGAGTGTGCTTGTACACATCCTCACACGAGTCATCGATGGTTTTGTCGACTTCGTCCTGGAGCTCAACCCTCTTCTTCTTGCCGTTCTCGTACGCGGGCTCAAGCTCTGCCAACTCCTTCAAAACGCTCTGGAGTTCAGCATCTGCAACGTCACGGTTAGCCGAGGCTAGGGCATTGATGTCCGTGAGAACGTTGAGGAGGTATGTCCTAGCGGGAGCCAATTTCGAACGAGCGCGCTTTTCAAGAACAAATCGGCGCAAAGAGCTCTCCAGATTCTCAAAGTCTTGAATCTTCTCCTTTTCTTTCCCTTTGCCCTTTCCGTTGTCTTCAGGCTTGTTACTATCGTCACCACCATTTGGCCAGTCGTTTCCGTTTGGATCAGAACCACCGCCACCACCACCTCCTCCAGGACCTTCGACAGGAACTTGCGGAGCAACAGGAACGGCATTGCTCGAAACGAAGTGAACGAGTTCGGCAGCCTCTTTATAGGTGCGAGGACTGAGCTTTTTGATCTGATCCAGAATCATCCGCTGGCAACGCTGCTTGTCGCGAATCTGATCAAAGCCATTGACAACCATGAACATGTAGGCTTTTTCATGCGCAGCATTCCAGATGAAGTCCTGCGCGGAAAGAGTGAAGTGATTGGCGGCGGAGACAACGAATACCACAACATCAATCTCTTCCTGACGAGCAAAAACGGCGGTAGTTTTCAGAGAGTCCGAGTTCAGACCAGGCGCATCAATAAGAGCGATATCAACGACGCCGTTGTTGAGCAAAGATTCATCAATGGTCCGTACATCCTTCACGTAAACCTTGCATTGCATATACTTTGAGTTGTCAATCACGATGTTTTCGAGTTCGCTCAGAGCGTAAACATCATAAGTGGTTTCGTCATTACGGTTGTACTGACGATCTTTGTGCACGGCGTGCACTTCTTCCAATCCGCCGTTCTCTCGAGCATCGAGGACCTCACAAAAGATACTGGTGCAGGGTTGCTGATCTTCCGGTAACACCTTGCGACGTAGAAGAGCGTTACAGAATGTTGACTTTCCGGCGTTCAAATCTCCAGTAATCAGGACTTTGCTTGAGATGTCTTCAATTCTGTCCCGCAGCGAGAGAAGATGCTTGACACTTTGGCTAATCTTTCCATCCAGAAGCGATGCGATCGACCCCTTTTCCAAAGAGTGTACCAGCTCGGCCTGCGATAAAGCTCCCAACTTCAAATCCAGCTTCAAGATGGAGAACTCCTGCGCGATTTGTGGACTCATCAACCTCGGTTCTGGTGGAGCACGCCGCTCGGCAGCAGCACTGGATTCCGCAGCTTCTTCCTGTGTTGGCATGGTGACGGCACGTCTTAAGCTTCCCGGACGCGCCAGATCATCTGGGTGAGCAGCTGAGTCCCCGAAGAACGATTGACTTTGATTTAGAGAGGGCCGCTCGTCCGGAACGCTCTGTACGGAGGGATAGTGGGCCGGCCATTGTCGATTCATGTCTTGGAGTTCTTTCAGTGTCTCGATCGTTCGGGATATGGCGCGCGCAAGCTTTGTTCTATTTGAATTACTGCAATTTCCGTTAGCCGCGTTGCATCTCATTTTAAAATCAGTCGAAAGTCAAGCGTACTATAGTAGCTGGTGAACATGGCTTGCCACAACCTGTTTCTCGTGCTCAGCAGCAGGGTTCCACTCGCCCCCAATCGTAGGAGTATGGGCAGGAGTCGGTCTGTCCACGAGCATATCAGATCTCCATCCTGCACTCGATTCTCCATCCGCAACGCTGCCACCGTACCCCGAGTCTGCATGTAGCGAAGACATCAATGCAGTGGCACTTTCCGAAGTCGAACCGTTTCCGACGGTCATATAAGCCGGCGGGGGTCGGGGGGCAAATGGACTCTGCTCTGGTATATCATCGGCTGGCTGTCGTGATGATACCTGGCTGGCAGAGGAAGCACCTTCGCCGGGGAAGTATTCCTGACTCATGGCGATAGAAAGAGATGTTGCATGGGGATGGAGCTCTGGTGAAATGATGAGCGGCGAAATTGTGTTGAAGGATAAGGTGATGTGATTTCTCTCGGCGTGCCGCCCGGGTAAATGCCATGTCCCAAAAGGGGATGGCGGCTGCCATGTGACTGGATAACAAGCCCCGTTGCCGTATCGCCGTTACAATCTGGAGGCCTGATGTCACCGCAGCTTTGCGTTTTGTACTGCCTAGAATATCCCTTATTTTGACAATCATCCATCTCAATTTCTCCTCATCTGTCAAAATGAATGTGAGTACTAGCCATATAGCTTCTTCGAATCACACTGACAGTTTCCTCAAGATCGTCGAGTGGGCTTTCGGAAAGCGTATGACGCCCGCCGAGCGTCTCCGCAAGCACCAGCGGGCACTCGATAGGACACAGCGCGAACTGGACAGGGAGCGGACCAAATTAGAGAATCAGGAAAAGAAATTGATACAAGACATCAAGAAGAGCGCAAAAAATGGACAGATCGGGGCCTGCAAGATCCAGGCAAAGGACCTTGTCCGGACACGCAGGTAAGTCGTTCACAATGCTGCCCATGTCGCTTCGCTATCAGGTCACTAATTCCCACTCTCATGGTACAGATACATCCAAAAGTTCTATCAGATGCGGACGCAATTACAGGCTATTTCTCTTCGCATTCAGGTACGATATGCCCCTCCAAGGCACTTATCGAGTCGCTTACTTTTCAATCGCGTAGACCGTTCGAAGCAATGAACAAATGATGCAGTCGATGAAGGGGGCGACTATGTTACTGGGCAGTATGAATCGTCAAATGAACCTGCCGGCGCTGCAGCGGATCGCGATGGAGTTCGAGCGAGAAAATGACATAATGGATCAACGACAGGAGATGATGGACGATGCGATAGACGAAGCGACGGGAATGGAGGGTGAGGAAGAAGAAGGTGAAGACATTGTCAAAGAAGTTTTGGACGAAATTGGCGTGGATCTTAGCCAGGCGGTTCGTAACCCCTTCCCCTCGACTGACTGCGGGCGCACTTGTACTGACTCATTATTCGTATAGCTGGGCGAGACGCCATCGGGGATACAAAAAGAGGCAGTCAGTGAGACGCGGGTGGCCCAAGCGGTTGGTGCAGGTGGTCCTGGCAATGCAAGCGACGACGATCTCCAAGCAAGGCTCGACAGCCTCAGGCGATAACCATCACTTCGTATCTTTTCGCAGCCTCTTGTCAACAAGCCGGCCCCTACACCTACTTATTGTGTCTCTACATCCGAATCCTGATTTATGAGCGCCATGGTGTGCTCTCGTCATCAAAGCGATAATTGCAAATACCCATTACGTTGCCGAAGGGGCGGACCTGACATAACGACCAAACCATTGATATCACGAACTGGACTAAGACTGTTTAGATTTGGTCCTAGCCAATCCCATTACTTTCTATCTTGACTCGTTGAATTCCTTGATACTGATACGCTCACATCCTTGTAGATGAGGCTCTGACAAGATTCTGCGCATGTGATAACATGAGATGGCACAAACCTCACCTCGCATGCATAGTACTTTAGCCCCGGAAGCCTTTGGCCAATTCCCTCCTTCCGGTTCTAAATAGCAGGTGACTCTTGGAGATGAGAATGAAGCTAACCAACTGAAATATCAACAGTCAATCCTGGGGTTAGAGGGTATCTCCTACGCTCATCGCCAGAAAAATATACCCCTCCTGACAAAAAAGCTCCTAACGAAGTCTGTGCAGAGCCTACAAATTCAGTACATGAAGGACACCCCTCCCGAGAAAAATAAGGATCATGATGAGCCAAGGAGTTGATGACATTATCGTTTGTCCAGGTTCGTGTATGTCACGTTTGGAGTAAAGAGCCAGGCAAATATAGCCAGGTTCATATGATGGTGGTAGAGCTCGTATTCTATAAAGCAGAACTGTCCTGCAGCAATCATGTCAGTACGATACGATAGCCGTGTGGACCACTCCACATAGGAGAGCGGAGAGATGCATGCACTCAGCCTGTCAGGATGGACCTTCCGGGCTTGCATGCAAGTCAATGCTACAAAGCAATCACAGTGGTCATTGATCGTTCTATGAGGCATTATTATTTGGCGCTGCCCGACGCGAAAGATTTCTCGTATGGGGCTGGGGAGGTTCAGCGGGCACCCATAGGTATTGGTTTCTTCTTTTAGCTGCATATTCACGAGATCTTTTGCTATCAAATGGACAAACATATAATGTTGAGCTGCAGTCTAGGTAGTTCACTGCAGGTGTCCAGGAAACAGCCCGCGCTATCTGCATCAGCATCAGCAGCCGATCCTTTCATGCACGAGCTCAAGACAATAAAATAATGCGACTGGCTGGCTATCATTGCCTCATGTCTAGAAGAGCCGCAATTTGGACAAGTGTCGATCGGTCAAGAGCTCAATCCTGCTGCCTTAACAGCACCTTTGATTGAGCCAAACACAGCCACTACTGCAAGGGAGCAGAATAGGAGGGTTGGATTCAATGAATATTGGTCTTACCGATTAGAGTTGGATTCTTACCCATGCTTCAAGCCTCACTTTTGTACCCGGGCAACCTCCTCGTTCCCGTCTCACTTGCTATATACCATGTGCTTGAGATTGAGAGCCCTTTGCCCTATTTGCCCGATATCCCCGGATAAGCTAAGTCTGCCCTCTGGAGCAGGGAACTGCCCCAGGAGAAACATCTTGAGTACTTCTTACACGGAGGGGGTCGTCGGGATACAGGGCGTCTGAATGTCAATCGCCAGCACTGATACCAGGTGTGGCTCAACAAAGCCGTCATTGGTTTATGCATGATGATTGCGACGACAAAGATCCTGAAAGATGGCCGTCAAAGCTTCCCGTGCATGTATCCGCTGACATTTGTCTAAGAGAAGAGCTCATATACTGCGTTTTGGTGGGGAGCACTGGGTATTTCAACCGCATTATCGCCGCATCTGAGCCTCTCAATTTGTCTCTCCAATCATCCCGACTGTCTCTGTCTTCCTACTATCATAGTGGGCACAGCTTCTTCCATTTCATATCTTGCCTCATCTACGACCTTGAGGAATGACAATCATCAACATGCATCCGCCTATGCCCCCTCCGCAGCAACCGTCAATGCACCCAAGCGACAGATCCTACTCGGTATATGATCATCCAGCAGGGCCCGATCATCTGGCGCAGTATGTGAACCAACTTCACCTTCAACAGGACAAACGGAGCCCAGCCAACGACGCGCGACAACGAGAGCTCGCTGATGCCAACGAACATGGAGAGACATACCTCGGATACACATTCTACAAGGCCATTCCGCCTTCCGGGCATCCAGCAACCTGGAAGACAACCGACAGAACCAAGATGAACCTCAGTCAAGATGATCTTCTTGGCCTGGTACGCAGGAGGGCCAGAAAGCTAACATCCACGGGTCAATATCAAAGCTTGTCAAGGGTCAAACGGCCCCATGTGGACCAGTTGGTTGAAGATCTTCGACAAACCAAGCCACAGTTCCACTGGACATGCGCGTACGTCAAGGAGGAACAGAGGAACGTCAAGGGAAAAGGCTACAGTCTCGGCGACTACGAAACAACTTCAATGGACGTCATCTTGGTGGGGAAGGCAAAACGCCCACCAAGCTCTGAGGCACCTGTTGAGGCTAGAGAACAGCCACCATCGTATGCTCAACATACTGCACCAGAAATTCACCAGAAACCTTTCGCCGGTCATGGGCCACACACTGGTGCATGGAGTGGATCAGCTTATGAGCAAGTACCCATACCTTCTCAAGCACCACCCATGTCGACTCAAGGGCCTCCCATGGCAACTCATGGACCATCACCCGTGCAGCAAGGACCGGCTCAGTTATGGCAGCATACACACCCTCCCCACCCGCCACAACAGGCTGCAATGAACGAGACACAATACCCAGAGCAAAGCTACTGGCAGCAGAATATGCCCACAAGCCAGCCTCAGCCTGCTGTGACATTTGCACCAGACCAGATGAGCCATCCGCCCGTGTCCCGCCCGAACCACGAGACTCATGTGCACGGGGGGCGAAAGGTTACTATGGCGCCAGAGCCCATGGCAACAGGCCCCCATAGGCATAGAACAGAGAAAATCCGACAGAGCCCAGCGCATACTCACCAGCCTCAAAGCGAACGTACGCGTGCCAAGTCACCGAAACAGCGACCTGGATCGACGCCGGATCTGGTATATGATAGTAACAGTAGTAGAGACGATGTGAATATGCCACCAGAACCTCATGACGAAGACTCAGATGCCGAGTTTTCCAGCAGAGAAGCCAAATTGCCACGATACCGAGGTAGCCTTTATCCGTCCGCGAAGCCTAGCCGTAGGTACCGCACGCACTATCGCAAGGATCCAGATATGATTGACGATCGAGCGCTCCAGAGATTCCGGGGCGAATCTGGGGCTATTATTGTTCCCGCAGACTCGAGGCACATTGCTCGTCGTGCGAACAGATATTACGGAGGTAATCGACAGTGGATGGCTCAACAAGGTGTGGTTCATCATGCGGACTCAGATGACACCGACCTGCTCGCAGAGCAGCTCCGCGGGCAGGCGCAGAACAACATACGGAGCCGGATGCTAAAGCATTGGCAGGCGGATCTTGAGGAGCGAGAGCAGTTGGTCGAATACCATACGCAGCTGATCAAGGAGTCAATGCGCAACGATCGAATCAACGACATTGACTTGATGAAAGGCCCCAGACCCTTGCGAGAACCACTGTCTGGATATCATCGTGGTTACCTCCCAAGGGCTCTCCAGTGAGTTTCTTTTTGTTTTGCACTTCTTCATTTCGCTGTTTTCGGGTACATGATTTTTTGAGTGGTGTCCGGCGGTGGGTGGGAAAAGGAACGGTGGGGGGGCATGCAGATACTAGCTTTTTGATTGTGTCAATTCCATATTGATAAGCCAATACTTTCCTGTACATGATCAGACTCAGAAGTTGAAGTGCCCAAGATGTACCCTTGAGGGGAGTAGTTCAGGTAGTGACGCAGGGCCAGCTCACTATCGATAAGCCCCTCCTCCTCCGTTCGGCCCCTCCATTAAGTCACCGGCGGCTTAGTGCAGTCCCGCTGCCTCCCGTTTATTTTCGTCATTCCTCGTCCTCCATTAACCTTCCCACTTCCAGCTTTCCATTCACCTCTCAATCTCTTCATTACCCCCTTTCCTTTTCCCCAAATCTTCAATTCAACTTACCAGCCTTCAAAATGCCTCGCCAATTCTTCGTCGGTGGTAACTTCAAGATGTTCGTATACAACCCTCTACCCCGCAATACCTCCCACCTTGTACCATCTACAGTTCATACCCCGAGCTCACAAGAGAATTCTCGTTAAGCACTGCTGATTGATGCCTCAAAACAGGAACGGTAATGCCGAGAGCACTACCTCCATTATCAAGAACCTCAACTCCGCCGATTTGGACTCATCTGCCGAGGTCGTCATCTCTCCTCCCGCCCTCTACCTCCTCCTCGCCCGCGAGATCGCCAACGACAAGATTGGCGTTTCCGCTCAGAACGTGTTTGACAAGCCTAACGGTGCTTTCACCGGTGAGATCAGTGTTCAGCAGCTCCGCGAAGCCAACATCAACTGGACCATCCTTGGACACAGCGAGCGCCGTGTCATTCTCAAGGAGACCGATGAGGTATGGCACGCCCTTCGAATTTTGTGACACGAATTGAGTGCTAAGGAAACTAGTTCATTGCCCGTAAGACCAAGGCTGCTATCGATGGTGGTCTGAACGTTATTTTCTGCATCGGTGAGACGCTCGAGGTAAGCTCCCTTTTCTTTTCTTTTTTACCCCACCCTGACCCCTACTCCTCTCCACCAACTCATTTTCACGTGCTAATTGTATCTGCAGGAGCGTGAGGGCAACAAGACCATTGAGGTCGTCACCCGCCAGCTTAACGCCGCGGCTAAGGAGCTCTCCAAGGACCAGTGGACTAAGGTTGTCATTGCCTACGAGCCCGTCTGGTAAGTCGCATCCACATACACCGTCAGTCAAGAGCTCCGAGCTAATGCGAAACCAGGGCCATCGGTACCGGCAAGGTTGCTACCACTGAGCAAGCCCAGGAAGTTCACGCCGCTATCCGTAAGTGGCTCAGCGATGCCATCTCCGCCGAGGCCGCCGAAAACACCCGAATCATCTACGGTGGCTCGGTGAGCGAGAAGAACTGCAAGGAACTCGCCAAGGAGAAGGATGTCGATGGCTTCCTCGTCGGTGGTGCCAGTCTCAAGCCCGCCTGTATGTCTCTCTCTTCTACATTACTACCCTTTTTCTTCACCGGTGAATGGCCACTAACAGCTTCAAGTCGTCGACATCGTCAACGCCCGCCTGTGAACCTTTGCGGTAACAACTATATCAAGCAAATAAACAAAGGTCACCCTCGTCGGCTCGCTTTTTAACATCATGTTATGATGCAGCAAGCAGCGTTTATATCCATTAGATATATCTTGGCCAGTCATGAATTTGGCCTCGAATGTACAGAGGACCGTTATATCTTATTATTCAAAATATAATAAAAATATACGATAATATGGCCCCGCAACCCCTCTAGCAAATCATTAAACGTGACACAGCATATACATCTAGATACAAATATATACAAGAAGAAATGTAGAGAGGCTTTTTATGAAGAGTACGACACCGACACGCCAACACCCCTCCAATACGACGCTGGGGCACCACCGCTCTGAGCCCCGGCAGCACCCTGGGCAGCCGTGTAGGACGAAGGCGAGAAGGAGCTTGGGCCCAGGCCAACACCAGCACTTACCAGGAGCTCTTTCACCCTGCCTTCCCAGAGAAGACGAACATTCCAAGACTGATCGACCCGAAGCTTCAGGACCGATTCTTGATTATCATCTTCTCTACGTGGAGGTGGAATTTCAGGTTGAAGCGGGAAGGCTGAGGGGTCCCATATGCGGACCTTGCGACGGGCCCACTCAAGATCGTCATCGTTGTTTCCTGTTGCAAGGGTAGATTTCGGTGATTGCCGCCAGAGTTCGCACCCAGCTACCATTTCGCTTTCCCAGCTGTAGACGTTGAACCCAAAGCGGGAACTGAAAGATAGGTTTGGCGAGGCGCGTAGAGAGTATGAGGTTGACAGAGAGCCAGTCAGCGGGGTTAGGGTGAGAGTCAGGGTGTATGGAAAGGTCGATATGGGTGTATTCGTGTTGGGCGTGGAAGGTGATTGCGGGTTTGTGGCTGCTGGTAGCGTGCTAAATCTGAGACCCGTGGACATGCCAATCAAGGATGAGACGGGAGAATAGTATGCCTCTGCGCCGGCAGAGAGGAGTGACAACCGGGGAGCGCCGGTGTAAGTTCGCGGGTCGGGGCCAAAGTTCCATAGTCCTCGCCAGCCGAATAGAGAGTTGTCCGTACTGAATAGATACTCATTGCTGTACTTCCCAGTGTCGTGGGAAAGCTGAGTTAAGAGTGTAGCCTGCGGTGCAGACTTGGATAATGGAGGTCCGCGAGTCGAAGAGACAGCAAGCGCGAGCTGCATAGTAGGGGAGATCCGCCGGAGGAAAAGCGCATTTAAGGTTGTCGGCGGGGGCAATTGTAATGTTGCATGAAGCAAGGTCGCCTTTGAGCCATTGGGGTTCTGCCCATAGCCGTTAATCCCGGGCTTGCTACCATCGAGTATAGAATCCCAGTTCCAGGAGTCAACTGGAGGGGCGATAGGTGCTTGAACTTGGCGGTAGCCGGGTGCGAGCTTTCGGAGGGGTATCAAAGCGCTTTTACTCGGCGTATTGTCAAACGACACATTGCTATATAAATATGAGACGGAGCCTTCTATTAACCCCACAGTGCCGAGTGTGTAGCTTGTCGCGAAATTGGGGGTGGAAAGGGAGGAGAGGTGAACTCGGACACGCTCAGGTGTTGTGAAGTCCAGAAGGGCTAGACATACTATTAGAGCTGGATTCTGTACACGACTAGCTGGGGCCTTGACAAAAGGGACTTACATTGTGTCGTGGCTGTCAATGACGAGTACGAGTTGTCGCGGTTCCATTGCGTCCCCTCCGCGAACGCGAGTTGGATATAGTCCATGAAATCCAGCATGATCGGGCGGCGGTGAGATATACTATGCAAGAACTCTTTATCTATAACAGCTCTCCGGGTTAGCGTCGCGAACCATATTACAATTGAACGATCTTCAACTGGATACGGAGTGGGAGACAAGGTACTAATAATACGGGGGACGAGAGCCGCGGCCATCAGCTCATTTCCCCTTTAGGCGAGTCGGATAAGCCTCGCATCAACATTAATCCGCCTGTTATCAGCGAAGAAAAAAATAATTCCACCTCAACCCAACAATTCTCCGCACTAGTATACAACAATCTTACGGGTCGGCACTCACAGCATCACCATCCATTATCCGGTCTATACTAGCGATCGCTATTTAAATACATAATGCCTCGTTCCAAGCGCGCAAGAATCGTACACGAGTCCAAGACCGCCAAAAAGTCCCACAAGGAACAGACCAGACGCCTCTACGCTAATATCCGCGAATGTGTCGAAAAATATGACCACCTTTTCGTCTTCTCCGTCGATAACATGCGCAACACATACTTGAAGGATGTGCGCACCGAGTTCGCAGACAGCCGGTAAGTACACACGACCTCCCGCGTAACATATTCCAGATATCTTCCTCCATCTAGAACGACAGAACTAATTTATGCAGCCTGTTCTTCGGCAAGACAAAGGTTATGGGCGTCGCACTCGGCCACAACCCTGAGACTGAAGCCGCTGAGAACCTGCACCTACTTACCCCCTACCTCACCGGCGCCGTCGGTCTCCTCTTCACCTCTCGAGACCCCACCTCCGTCATCGACTACTTCAACTCCTTCCGCCCTCTCGACTTCGCCCGCGCCGGAACAGAAGCCACCCGCTCTTTCTCTATCCCCGCAGGTCTTGTGTACTCCCGTGCCGGCGAGATCCCCACTTCGCAAGACGAGCCGATCAGCCATACCATTGAGCCAGAACTGCGCAAATTGGGCATTCCCACCCGCCTGGTAAAGGGCAAGGTCATGCTTGAGTTGACGGATGGGCAGGAGGGGTACCCTGTTTGCAAGGAGGGTGACGTTCTAGATTCGAAGCAGACGACGATCTTGAAGATGTTCGGCGTTGAAACATCGGAGTTCAAGGTTGGATTGAAGGCTCATTGGGCCCGGGAGACCGGCAATGTTGACATCCTTGAGAAGGACGAGGGTGGTATGGATGTGGAGTGATTTTTGGGCTCACAAAAAGTGGTTCTCGGTTTCTTCTCTTTTCACGGAATCCCCTTGGGCATCTCATGGAGTTAGGATTGGCGTTTCTTTTTTTTACTTCTCTCTCATGTCTTCACGCTGTCGGTCTTGACTCTGGCGGTTTCGACATAGTAACGAGCGTATGACGGATATATAGAATACCAAGCAAAAGATTTTCGTCTGCATATACTTGGCCTTGGCGCAAATCCCAGAGTGGGATGAGATCTCAGCCCCCGAGACAAGCTACACAGAACTATGGAATCTGGTATCAAGGCTCATTGAAAAGATAATATCCCTGTGCTTACAACCGTACGAAGATCTCCGGCGCAGGTTATCGCTAATGAAACCCTTACCTATCTTCTTACCTGAACTGTAAATAACCCCCGAACGACGATTCCGGCTGAAAAAAAAAAAAAAAATTCACACTAAAGTACATACTTACCCCCTGAGGCCGGCGGTATTGGCCGAAACGAGCCAGAACAGGAGAAAGGACAGGATACAAGGAATAGAAAGTGAAATCGAGAAGCGGAGGGAAAACGCGGTATTCTCTGGGCCGGGTCCAAACCATATTTCCCTTTTCCAATCAGAGATAGCAGCATCCCAGGGCAAAGGATTCCTTGGCTGGAGCTGATATGTGAGTTTCCGCCAGCAGGGGCGGCGCCCATATGGTAATCGAATAGACAGCGTTCGACTGTTGTAAGTAACCGGTGTCTGGGTTGCTGGGTGCGTTGTCTTACCCAGTGTCATGTTGGGGTGGATAAGAAGAAAAGACTATCAACCGGAGATACCCACCAACAAACCATGATCGAATAGTGCTGGGTTGCATGATGCTGTCCGCAAGGTTTTAATATCGCCGCTTAGCACGCGGATCATCGTATGAATCGTCTTCATGATACCTCTTGCGACCTTGATCTTCCCTGCCTCCGTACCTGTCGCGCTCCCTGTCACGGTCGCGGTAGCGATAATTGTCCCTGTCACGGTCACGGCGGTCGCCATCACGGTCTCGGTCACGCCTATCACGATCGCCATAGGAATCCCTCGGCCGTATGGGTTCACGGTTACTGCCTGTGCCACCACGGTCAGGCCGGCTAGGACCCCCGAATCCTGCGTTCCTCCCACCTCCTGGTCCAGAAGGAGCATTTGGCGGGGCCTGGCCGCCAAATCCGCCGCGGCCTCCCTGATAGCCGATACCTCCACGAGATCCGAATCCACCGCGGTCGCCACGGAATCCTCCCTTGAAGCCTCCTCTGCCGCCGAAGCCACCACGGAAACCGCCGCCGTAACCGCCTGGGCCAGAAGGTGGACCGAACCCTCCTGGGCCGATAGGACGTGACGGCATTGCCTTTGTGTAACCCCGCCCTCCCAAGCCACCGCCAAAGCGACGAGGCTTCCAACCCTTAACGGTTCTACCACGTTCAACGTCTACCAAGACGCGTCGATCTCTGATTCGAATACCATCTGTTTCCTTGTAGGCCGCTGAATACAAAAAATGGAACACCTAGATTAGTATAAATAAGATTGATTGTGAGAACTGTAATTTTACCTTTCATATCCTTTTCGCGCTCATAGACAATGAAAGCATAGCCGCGATGAGGCTTCTTTGCACCTTTCGGGGTGACGGTGTCTTTGACGATGCGAATCTGGGAACTGTCAGCCTTGATGACCAAGAGAGATTAGGCTTGGTTAAAGTACTCTTTCAATGGGACCAAATCGCCCGAACTCTCGTTCGAGATCGCTTTCAGTCACCTCATAGCTTAAGCGAGAGATGAAAAGTGTCTTGAACGGATCGCCTCGCGCATGTTGGTCAGCATTGGGGTCATCTAGCCGACGATTAGCATATATCAATGGAGAGTGACACGACCATGATCGCATACAAGTTTCAAGACCCTCAGTGAGTTGCTTGTTCAGGCGCTCCCTCTTTTCAAGTCTTTGACGCCATTTGCGCTGCAACCAAGTTTCCGTCGGAACGTATTGTTTCTCCTCTTCAAATTTCTTTGCTTCGGGGATGAACTGCGCAATGCCTGTGATTTTGCTCTTTCTGACATCTTCGGGCGCGCGGTCAATAGGTGTAACCCAGCGCAGGGGTGGTCGGGGCTGGAAGAGAGCCAAAAGCGGAGGGGGGAGCTTGTCGGTCATCGTCCCTCGGATTAATCTCGACTAAATAATGTGTTATGGCTTAGCGACCGAGATAAGGCGGCATTTGGAGTGAAAGGCTAGTCGACAGGTGGTTCTGGTGAGCTGCTGTTCCAACCTTGCGAAATTCGCGTTCCCCGTCCGGATCGGATGCTTGGCTAGTCAGCCGCTAGGCGCGACAGCCGCGAACAGCCGCAGACCAATGGCGGCCGCCGCCGAGGTCTGAAAAGTTCCCCTTCGACTTGTCTCGGCCTAGAAAGGAAGCAAGGCCATCAACACAGAGAACGCAACAATGCCGGTACAAGGGATTCGAACAGTTACCTCCGCTCGGGTATGCCTCCTCATCACAATCTAGGTTTTCTCAGAGCTAACCCGCTTGGCAGAACGGTGTGGGCGCCTTCATCCTACAATGCAAGCGCCTGGATTTCCACTACTGTGACTGGGCTGGAAGTTCCCGGGGTATGGTGTATGTTGAACCCGATCAATATTGGTACCTACCCTGTTATATCTAACAACGCTCATTAGGGCCTTCTTGAAGCATGCCCTCCCGAAATTCGCGCAAGAGAACCCCCAGATTGAAATCCGAGTTTCACCGCGACCTCACAAGCACCCGGTCATCAAGGGCCTCTACATCAATGGACGAGAAAAGGCTATTTGTGTGCGAAACCTCGAGCCCGAGCAAATCATGAACAAGGCTATCTTGTTGAGGGAAGCCAGTGGTGAGAAGTTGAAGCGCACCAAGAAGCCCGTCACCAGTATCAACGAGAGTGTGCGTGGTATCTGGTCTCCATATCACGGAGGTCTCAAATCAGTTTGAGCTGGATCTTGTGTCAGTTATTGTAGCGGTGTTACTTGCATTCTTGGGGCTTTTTCTCGTCTTGTATTATGGACTTTCGCCATGGTTGATGACCACTCTGTATCATACTTGCACATATACCATCTGAAGATGATAATCAGATTGAATTCTCTAGTAAAAGACAATTCTTTCTTGAATAGGATTGACACGACATAACCAAGAAAACTCCACCATCGCTATGAGGGATAGAAACAACCAGCAAGAAACACAACTGCCCAGGCCCATAGTCTATGCAATGAGGGTATCGTAAACAACGAGAAAAGAAAAAAACCATCCGAACACCATGCTTTGCAGGCGCCAATCAATAGAACACACCGAGTCATCATAGATAGATTTGAAACATCGCTTTCGGGGCGCTGATCGATTTTCCGCAGTCAGGAACTTGACATTTCGCAAAGGGCTTCGTCTTTGCGCTCGCCTTCTTCGCCTTTGTCAAGGAGCGGTTGGTGGCACATTCTCCGCAATAAACCTACACCAGGTGTCAGTTACCGGTCAGCTTAAAAGAGGGAGAACACGGACATGGCCGCATTGTTTAGCCACCCATATTTGTTGTTTTGTCTCATCCCCGGTTCCAAGCTCCTCGTCGCAATTCGGGCAAGTTGCGACATCATCTTCGGTAACGGATCTCGTAAACCCCTCCGGCGCTGGACTTGGTGGCCTATAGCTGCTCCTCTGTCGTTCTCTTTCAGGCCGCTCTCTATCCGGGGACAATCCTAGCACCCAGCCTGCATTGTCCAGGTTAATTGTGAAATCCATAGCACCACCAGGGTTATCTCCAATAAGAAAAGTCTCAAGGTCGGCACGAGAAAGATGGCCCGCTTCCTGCCAAGGTATCTCACGCCGTCGATAACCTGGTTCATTAGTAGGTCGGAACATCGTAGGAAGTGGCAGCATACGCCAGAAATTTGAGTTCATGAGACCCTGTGTCCGGGGCGGTGGTTGCGGTTGGCGAACACTCGACGACACAAACTGTACTTCCGGGCTGCTGGGGGGTTCATGTTCTTCGTCCTCCAGGTCCACGACATCTGTCATAATATTTCGGCCGAACCGGGGTGGCCGGGGTCGTCGCGAGCTGCTCTCAGGTAATTGCCGCCGGGGTAATTCTGGAGAGTCTGGTTCATTGGTGAGATCAATAACTGCGGAGTCGTCCTGGTGTGGCGCGGACGATGTAACTGGTCGTCGAAAATCAAGGCCATCGCCGGCATAGCGTGCAGTAGGGAGAGTGAGCGGAGGGAGGGTAGGGCGGGAGGAAGATGCGAATGATTGTTCATTGGGTGTATGCGAGTGATCTCTCCGAGGTCGCTATAGGACAAGAGTCGTCAGTAAAAAAGCTGACAGTTTTGGTTCTCTTAAGAAGGTATATGTAGACCCCGCATCGGGAGGGGGAACGAGTGAGGCAATACTGACCTTCCTTCGTCGAGCTGCGACAATCTGAACTCCAGAGTCGTTATCCATTTCGAGGCTGATATGGTTAAGGTACAAGATTGAATGTATATAGAGAAAAGGTGGACGAGAGAAAAGCGAGTGGTACCACAAAGAAGAAGGAGAAAAGGCGAAGGAGATGAAAGGTTGGTGAGTTGTAGAAAGTCAAGCCTTAAAGGCGGTTGTGGTGGAGGCCATCATCGAGTTGCTTAGTTATGACATTTAAGCAGGCAATATTCGATTTATCCACTAGGCAGTTTGGTCGGTCAGACGCAGGCCGGGCCCGAGTCCATTTACCTATTTTGCTGCAGGTCCGCCTTTTGCGCTTAAACGCCCGGAAGTGCAATAATGAAGTTGAGGGCGAACTCGCCCCCCATCCCCGACGCCTGATTTAAGTCCGGCGATAAAGCCGCGGTTAGCGGATCATGCGTAGACTGCCACTCAAATGCAACCGATTGTCTCAGATATAGTAAGCATGGTGCGAGCAGACCTTTTTTGTTCTTCTATCCATAATCTCCTTGCTATTGCCCTTGTAAAACACCTAGAAGTACAAAAATAGAATCATGAAGAGACGAATAGACAAAGAGTCCTCCACTATTTCCAAGGTATGCTCATGATTACTGTGCCGTCAACACTGTGAGTCCTCCTTCCGTGTTCAATGCCACTATGCTCTGCGCAGAGAAACCCCAGGCCACAGCGACCGCCGGGACCGCACTCCGCAGAGTCTCTGACCACGCCTTCGAAGCCTTTGAGTACTGCTGAACGGTGAGCCCGCTAGGGCCGCCGGCAAGGAGGAACTGTCCGGTGTAGTCCCAGTGAATCGAATCAACCTGGCTGCCGGTCTCGAGAACCTTGATTTCCTTCGAGCTGCGCAGATCCCAAACGGAGACCATGGTTGAGTTTTCGGTCACCGCGGCTAGGAAAATTCCGTTTTCTGAGAAGAAAACGCGTTTGACAGGACCGGCCAGATCGTAATTAGCGGCCACAGCACCCGTTTTAATGTCGAAGATCTTGATCTGACCATCCGCGCCACCAGCGGCGATGAGGTGGCCGTCGGGGTGAAATTGAACTGAAAGAAGGGCTAAACGGAAAGAGGGACGTCAGCTATGTCAAGTAGCCTTATGAATAGTGGCCGGTACTTACGAGCATCACTAAAGTTTTGCGTGATAACGGCATTGCTTGACAGGTCATACAGCACATAACTCTTATCAACACCAACTGAGGCGATAATATCACCAGTGGCATGTAATGCAAGGCTAGTAGCAGCACCGGCGTGTACGTTAAAGCTTGCAACTTCCTGGCTGCTCTCAAACACCTTCACGGAGCCCGTGGAGGAAGCGACAACCGCTTTCTCACCAGCCCAGATGGCATCGGTGACTGGGCCGTTTGATTGAAGAGTGTGAATGACCTGCTTCTGAGACAGTGAGAAGACGCCCACGACTCCATCGGCAATCTCGACGAGCGCCGAATCTCCAGATGGGTTGACAGACAGCGCCTTGCCGCCGGGGTAGAACGGGTCGGTGCTCTCGGTGGGCTTGTATGCGGAGATGGCGTCGCCTGTCGTCCAGCCCTCGGGAACGGGACGCTTACGTCGAGATTTCGACAGCCTGTCTAATGTCAGATTTGTACGCACAAGGCGCGATGGGTAGGTTTCTGTAGACGTACGATGCCTGTGTGCTCTCAACTCTGGCTAGCACCTGATCAGGCAGGCCACTAGAATCAACCTGCATCGCATCGCCCTGCCCTCCAGAGGCCCTAGCGCCAACAGTAACCTTGGACAGCGCATCGCGAGCCTCGTCCCTTTCCTGGGTTAACCGCGCGATAACTCGCACTGCCGCATCGTGCTGGTATAGCGCGGCGCTTAGCTCTTGTCGCGTTTGGGCAAGATTTTGACGTAGTGTGTATGTTTCCAGGGCGAGGGCGTCCCATTCCTCTTGGAACACGCTGAGCAACGAAGGGATCGAGGTGAGTGTAGGAGGTCGGGGTCGGACGACGCGCTGCGACTTGACATCGATGAGATCCTCCGAAGAAAGCTCCTCCCCTGTCACTGGATCCTTGCCATTCTCGGCAATGTACGCCTCGATAAGGCGTTTCTCAAAGACGCTTCCTAATCAGAGTCAGAAAGTGAAGCTGGCATGCTGTCTTAAGAGCCTGCAAACCTACCACTTTTAGGTGAAACGACCGGCACTTGCGGGGCCTCTCCGGAGACTGACGCGAGCATGTTAGCTTTAATTGAGCCATATTTATTATGAGTGGTGACTCACTTGCGCACAGCATGATGTGTAGATAGGTTGATTGATAAAAGAGACGTTGGAGATGGTGAAGCTGCGGCTCCTCTGGACTTTTCGACTGTCGCTGGATTTGGACTAGTGCCACCGCCGCAGCTGGCCGATCGATGGCAGCGTACACCTGTACTGCTACCAACGCTCCTACCAACGCTCGTACAAGCTATTCTGCTACCAGTCTAACAACAGTGCTCGATAGCCTGGGGCTTATACAAATTCTTGTGCTTATCTCAACACAGCACGAAGGCTGATATGTGTGTCTCTTAGCTTAAGGAAGTATTACGGGGAGTACTCTTCAACTGGGCCTGACCCGCTCAAGCATGAGGAACGATTTGCTGCACGCTCTGTTATTTGATCTGGAAGCGCAGCGCACCAGTACGAGTACGCCGGCTCTTCAGCTTTACACTCGCTCAGTCAAGCCATGGCCTTCAACGCCAAAAACCTCGCCTACGGTAAGTCGGATGCATCCTTGGCCAATATCGCTCTAATACCCGGTCCAGATGCGAAGGAACCTGCATTCCTACAGCGCCTCAAAGGCCATTACGGAAGCACTTCGGGAGGCCTAGAGCGCCCAATATCGCAAAGACCCCGCCGACCCCGAGACGATAATGAAGACGACGGCCCTACATACGTCGATGCAGAGAGCAATGAAGTAATTTCCAAAGAAGATTACGAGGCACTGGTGCAAGGCGATAGCGAGAACCAAGCTGAGAAACCTGAAAATGGTACAAAAGACCAAGAAGCCGGTGCAGAGGAGGAAGGGAAAAAGACGAAGACCGAAGGCGCCACCTCGAAGCAGACCTTAGCAGAAATTGGAGGACCTCGGAAGCGAAAGCAAGTCAAAGTTGTCGGAGAGGACTCTCAGGATGCTGAGGTGGAAGGTTGGCCAAAAGACCCAAGGCCTCAGAAACCGAAGCAGAAGAAGAAGAAAATCAAGCTCTCTTTTGAAGAGTAATTCTTGAACCTCTCCATTTCCGAGCCAGCGTAAATCGAACAAGGTAGCCCTCTACTTCAATCCGCATCATGCTTCTCTCTCTCTCATTGCGTGCGCCCAAGAGCATCTTAGATTCTGTTGCGACATGCTGAGGGACAACCCCACACTTGCCACAGTTGAAGGCACGTAAGCTATATTAATATGAGTCATTTCGACTCTTTTTGAATCAAATACTTTGTGAGAACTGTGGCTGGGGCATTCGGCAAGCCCTTGACTGGGCGAACGAACATATACTTGTGAGAAGTTGTTGAAGTTGTTGAGGTGAAATATTTTTCCAAAGGGCCAGCTCCGCCGTCTTCGACGGAACACCCATCAGCAATCAAAATCCTCACACGACAAGCCCTTCCTAGACTGGTTCTTTTCAGAGTTTTGGTCGCTGATTAGCAGCACCTCTCATAATTATAATGCCCGTTGTCAGCGTCGAGGATCTCGTTCGCCTTCAACGGAAGCCGGACGACATTCGAAACGTAAGTTACCCCTCTATCTCCTTTCATCCCACTTTGATGCCGGAGCGGGTGACGTTCTAGCCTGCCAATACTAACCATATTCTAGATTTGCATTCTTGCACACGTTGTACGTGACAGAGATCCGATAAATCCTCTGCTAGCTGATTCTAACGCTCAGCGGGTCTAGGACCATGGGAAAACATCGTTAACAGACAGTTTGATTGCCACGAATGGCATCATCTCGCCGAAGTTGGCGGGCAAGATCCGCTATCTGGATTCGCGTCCAGATGAGCAGCTGCGCGGAATCACCATGGAGTCCTCCGCAATTTCTCTCTTCTTTTCCATGATGCGCCGCTCTGCTCCTGATGCGACGCCCGAGGCAAAAGAGTACCTCATCAACCTGATAGACTCCCCTGGACATATCGACTTTAGCAGTGAGGTATCAACAGCTTCACGTCTTTGCGATGGCGCAGTGGTCTTAGTCGATGCTGTGGAAGGGGTCTGCAGTCAAACGGTCACTGTCTTGCGCCAAACATGGGTTGAGCAGCTGAAGCCTATTTTGGTTATCAATAAGATGGACAGGCTGGTGACTGAATTGCAGATGACTTCTGCGGAGGCTTACTCTCATCTCAGCAGGCTCTTAGAACAGGTGAACGCTGTGATCGGTAGTTTTTACCAGGGTGAACGAATGGAGGAAGACCTTCAGTGGCGAGAGCGCATGGAAGAGCGTGTCAATGCCGCAGCCCAGCAGAAGCAGGCACAGGATGGTGACTCCATTGAAGGAAGCGTTGATGGAGCACAATTCGAGGAGCGAGATGACGAAGACCTCTATTTCGCTCCGGAGAAGAACAATGTTATCTTCTGTAGTGCTGTTGATGGGTGGGCTTTCACTGTGCGACAGTTCGCGGCAATCTATGAGAAGAAGCTTGGAATCAAGAGAGCGGTTCTCGAAAAAGTCCTCTGGGGAGACTATTACCTTGATCCGAAGACTAAAAGGGTTCTAGGCCAGAAGCATTTGAAAGGCCGAGCCTTGAAGCCTATGTTTGTACAGCTGGTGTTGGATAGTGTCTGGGCAGCATACGATGCCACGACCGGAGGTGGTAAAGGAAAAGGGTACGGGTAACCTACTCCTGCGGTCTACTACATGCTGACTTCTTTACAGAGACCCTGTATTGCTGGAAAAGATTACAAAGTCTCTGGGTATCAATATTCCACCATACATTTTACGCTCTCGCGACCCTAAGAACATCATGACCACCTTATTTTCTCAGTGGCTACCACTTTCAACAGCTCTTTTAGTCTCGGTCATCGAATACCTTCCTAGCCCTAAAGCAGCTCAAGCCTCCCGCCTACCGCCAATGATTGAGGAATCTCCTGGGTCGAAGTTTGTGGAGACGAGGGTAAAAGAAGCGATGATTGAATTCAAGACCGGGTCCGAAGAGCCAGTCGTGGCATACGTTAGCAAGATGGCTGCTATTCCAGAAAGCGAGCTGTCGTCGAGTAAGAAAAAGTCCGGCACTGGCATGTCGGCAGACGAGGCCAGAGAGCTGGCCCGGAAGAAAAGAGAAGAGATTGCCAGGATGCAGGCAGAGGCAAGCAACAATGAAGAAGATGATTTTTCACGAGTGACGTCTGCGTTCGAGCAATTTACAGTCGCTGATACCAAACAAGAGCCCGAAAATGAGCAACCGGAAGACCCCGAGCACTTGATCGGATTCGCGCGGCTTTATTCCGGAACACTCTCAGTTGGCGATTCGGTCTACGTCCTGCCCCCTAAATTCTCACCTGAACACGCCCACGCAAGTCCGGAGCCGCAGAAGGTCATTGTGACGGACTTGTATCTGCTCATGGGAAGGAGTTTGGAGCCTCTCGAGTCTGTTCCTGCGGGAGTGGTTTTTGGGATTGGCGGTCTTGCTGGACACATTCTGAAAACAGGTACCCTCTGTTCGCAGCTTGAGGGAAGTATCAACTTGGCCGGTGTCTCCCTTGATACTCCACCAATTGTGAGAGTGGCTCTTGAGCCCGTTAACCCCTCCGATCTCAACAAGATGGTCACCGGTCTGCGTCTGCTTGAACAAAGTGATCCGTGTGCTTTATACGAAGTACTCCCCAATGGTGAACATGTCATTTTGACTGCCGGTGAACTGCATCTCGAACGCTGCTTGAAAGATCTCCGTGAGCGGTTCGCCAAATGCGAAATTCAGACAGGTCAAACCATTGTCCCATACCGAGAGACAATTGTAAATGCGTCCGAAATGGCTGCGCCAAAGAATCCGGAACTTGGGCGCGGAGGTGTCCTCGCGGTTTCTGCTTCGAAGCAGTTGACCATCCGGCTGCGAGTCGTCCCGTTACCAGAGGTTGTCACAGACTTCTTCACAAAGCATGTCGGTACTATTAAGCGTCTACAGTCTGAGAAGCGAGCAATCAGAGAAGATGGTGAGAACGGCAGCCTTTCATCTGAAAGTACGCAGCAGGATGAAGCCACCGATGCTGCAGGTGAGGCAAGGGAAGTCGCTCAGCTCTCGCTCGAGGACTTCAGGAAGGAACTCAACAAGACCTTTGACGAGGTCAAAGAAGATAAAGAGCTGTGGAAGGATGTCGTTGACAAAATCATCGCTTTTGGCCCTCGGCGAATAGGTCCAAACGTCCTTGTGGACGGAACCACGGTCAATACTTGCGAGAAATTGTAAGCATTTCAGATCAATTGTGATGACAACCACTAACGAAATGGACAGCCTCCTTGACGACCCTAAACAACAACCCAGCGTCCTCCCCGAGAATGCTAGCCGAGATGCTCTCATCGTCCGAGACTTCTGCGACAAAATTGCTTACGCCTTCCAACTTGCCACTGGACAAGGGCCCCTCTGTCAAGAGCCCATGCAAGGAGCGGCTGTCTTCCTTGAGGAGATTCAGATCAATGCCGGAGAAGACGAGATTGATCTCGGCCGTTTAACAGGCGAGACAATCCGCCTTGTCCGTGAAAGTATCTCCCAGGGTTTCTTAGACTGGAGTCCGCGAATCATGCTTGCCATGTACAGTTGCGAGATCCAAGCCTCCAGTAAGCTCTCCACCCTTCTAGTCGATCATAAAACCACGCGTGCTAATGAAGGCTCTTACAGCTGAGGTCCTCGGCCGCGTCTACGGTGTCATAACCCGCCGTCGCGGCCGCATCCTTTCCGAGACCATGAAAGAGGGAACCCCCTTCTTTACCATCCTCGCCCTTCTCCCCGTCGCCGAGTCCTTCGGTTTCGCGGAAGAAATCCGCAAACGCACTTCTGGCGCCGCCCAGCCCCAGCTGATCTTCGCAGGCTTCGAAGCGCTCAATGAAGACCCCTTCTGGGTTCCCGCGACGGAAGAGGAGTTGGAGGATCTAGGTGAATTGGCGGACCGCGAGAATGTGGCGAAGCAGTATATGGATAATGTGAGGAGCAGGAAGGGGTTGGTGGTTCAGGGACGAAAGTTGATTGATGCGGAGAAGCAGAAGACGCTGAAGAAGTAGAGGGTGGTGTCTTCTTGTGAATCTGATTGCTTGCTCCCCCGCAATCGTCGTTAAAAGAATTGTTCAATATACGGGGCGGTGTCATTTGCTACGGCGTCTAGATGTATATATCTCGCAGTGCTAGCTACATATATCAGAGATGCGACAACAACAGAATCTCGTGTATCTAGGAAGATGTGATGCAAGGAAACAGGGACCTGCTCCTGTTTTGTACCTAACCATAGTCAATCGCACTTGCCTAACGAAGCACGGTAACCGTACCTCTAGGAAGGCGCGACTCTCCATACTTGCCATTTCAGAATAGGAAGGAACCAACCATCAGGCGCACTTGCCTTACGAGCTCGACCTCAAATATGTCCTTATGCTGGAAGGTGCAATGGTGGCCTGGCACAACTTGCAGCTGCGGTCATCTTACCTTAGCCCGAGGGGGCGCATATATAATCGACATCAATCCGTCTTTGCGTTGCTGTACAGTACAATATTTGCAACTGATACAATGTAACTATAGTTTGAGCGCAAAGCATGGTGGAAAAGAATACAATGTTCTTTTCATAGGAGCTTTAGAGATAGAGATTTATTGATACTTGAATTTTGTGCCCTGCTTTGTATGTACTTTCACGAATCAACAGGTAATCGGAAAAAAGATACTAAACAAGGGTCGCGAAGATGAGAGTCTCCACGAGACGAGCCATTTTTCTTCCTCCATTGACAAACACAGACCAGCATTGAAAGGCCAGGACCATGGATACTGAGGAGGGGTAAGATATCTTGAGGACCACGAGGTAATGACAGAACGAAGAACGTCCTTTAAGAGGTTAATGCGAATTCATTGGGTATCTATTAGGTTTGAAGCTCGCGAGCGTCATGCTTGAACATGCGGCTTGAGTGCAAGGCTGCAAAGTCATTTCGTAACTGCGTCCTGGCGCAGTTGTGTCGATGGGTCTCCGGTATTCGGTTTGTCCCTGGGCTTACGGCCTCAGGTATGTAAACGAGGGCATAGCCTCGAATTGATGACTCGAATAGTCGAGCCGCAGCCGAGGAGATCAAGATTCGAGTTCCTTGAGTTCTTACTCGGTCTCAACGAAGAGATCAACCAGAGAGTCTGGGGGCTGATTGGATGTGCAAGTGATGTGCACCAAAAAGAACGGTAGATGTAATCAGAAAGGCCGAGCTACCTTTCTCTGTTCCGCAGCACCTGTAACAGGATCTCTCATCTCCTTCCAGCTGACTGGAAACATCATGTTACCGGCCTCACTGCGAGCCATGACGACACCAAGATCATTTCGTGCTGTGGTGATGTAGTAAAAGCTCTGATCACCGAGGGATATCACCGTCCCTCGCACAATGTCTCCAACGCGGAACATCTCGTCCATAATAACCCGGTCTTTTTCCACAGCACGCACATCTTCCTTCCGAATAAGTGCCTGAAATCGAAGTTCATCTGAGCTGCTGTGGTTCTCGGGGTTCGCTGCAGACGACAGGATTGACTCGATGTTATCGTTATCGGACGCGGACTGCGAGGGATTCAATGCTTGAGTACTCGCCAACTCATCCAAGACAACCAGAATAGACACTGTCGCCTGTCGTTTTTGGACTCGAGTGACGCGTGCCAATACAACGGAATCAACTGCAGGCAGTGTGTTGTACTTGGACTTATGTGCGGGTGTTGCAGACGCGGATGTAGACGTGCTCGTAACCGCAGTCTTCTTCGTAATGGTTCTTGAAACGCTAATCACCGACTTTGCCTGTGACTTCGGCTGCGCTTGGTCAACGAGAACTGGCCCGGCGATTGAGGCATAGACATGAGAATGATGAACATGGGTACCAGGGCCGGCAGCGTAATTGGCAACTGGCCCCAGACGCTGGCCTGGAATGGCCAAGGACGGTAAAGGACTTGTCATTAGCGCCAGGCCTGATTGATGCAAACTGTGAAAGCAATGGTGGAGGTCGAATGAAAGCAATCAAGAGCTTGGAAGTTCTTTTTCCCAGTGGGTCGAGCGGAATTACACTTTATCCGATGCCGATTCAACAACGTATAGTTATGAGTAGGTAGTTAATTATTAGAAAGTAATGACTATAATAGAAACATGGGAATGCAGGCGGAGAGCCAGGAATCTGACCAGAGCAGTAATTGTAAAACCGAACGTTATGGATGGATATACACTGTATATAAGTATCGTCGCAGCTAATAACAGCACCAGATCTCGAGCATCACTACAATAATTATCCGCGGCGAGAACCGCGTCTTCGCAAAAGAAGAGACAAACCCAGAGAAAATTATAGAACCTATCACTCCGAATGCTCGCTGAAATCAAGGAGTAACACCGAGTGAAATGCCTCTGAACACCCATAACATATAGAAAACAATGTATATCAAGGTAAGAAAAACAGAGAGCTCATGTAAGCAAAGAGGATATAAAGAGAAGAGGAATTGAAATAGGACGCTCGGGAACATACGAAGAAAGAGGACCTGATACCTGAACATCAACCTTCGACCAAGGTCTGCTTAGGCCCACCTCCGAGAAACTCGAGGCATCGTCGTGCCAAAGCAATGACCTCCGCCTCGCCGTCCTCTGTGTCTTCTTCATCGGACTCAATATTCTTGTCCGATATCGACTTGACCATGTGGACAATGTCGTCTGATTTGGAGATGTGGCCTATAAGGCGCTTGTCTTCCGACTCCAGGAGTTGAAGAAGCGTCCAGATGGCGATGTGCTGGAAAGTAGGGTCTCCACTGGCAAGGAACCGCTTAAGGTAGCCATGGATCCCTCCGTTGGGATCAGCCCAGTCACGGACAAATATAGAGTAGTCTCCAACTGTTGGCAGTCAGTCTCCGAGCAACTCTGTGTAGATATGCGCAGAGTATAGAACTAAAGCTTACCTTTGGAGGAGAGGTTGCCAAGAGCCGCAGCACTGTTTCCTTGCACCTCGATGCTTTCAGATTCCGTGAGCGGGATAAGTACGTCGAAGACACCGAGATTGAGCAAATGTGGCTTCAAATCATCACTAAGAGCCAAAACAGCTATCGCGGCGGTCATTTCGGATTGGACACTGATCGGTACGCGTAGGACTAGATCTTTGCATTTCTGAACAGCTCCAGCCTGGAGCACAAGCTCTTTGTTGCGGTCTGAGCTTGCGGCAAGATTCCGGAGGGTGGAGATGGCGTGGCACTGGATTTCTTCGTTATCGGTCGACCCTAGGAGATCAACCAGCGGCTTAAGAAACCCGGCATCGATGATAGGTGACTCGTTGAGAGGGTGGATAGAGATGTTGCGGATGCACGCAACGGCGGAGAGGATCAGGGGGAGGTAGGATGACTGTAGAAGCCGCAGGAGTGGTGGAAGGCCCTTCGCACGGACGATTTCGAGTTGATACTTCTCGTCAGAGGCGAGGTTTCGAAGAGCTAGGGCGGCCTGACATTGCACTTTCGGGGTGGACGAGTCCATCAAGTGGACGAGTGACTGGACCAGTCTTGACTCGGTCTGGGCAAGTCTCTTGCGATTGGACGAATCAACAGCGATATTACTTAGAGCAGTTGTGCAGTAATACTGGACGTCGACGTCCGAGGACGATAGCAGTTGAACCAGGACAGGAATCGCACCGGCGTTCACAAGCTGTTGCCTGTTGTCATCTAAGATAGTGAGTTAGGACAGAATAAAACCAATGGTCATGCTGGCTTAGGCTTACCTGAATGCGTCATGTTGAGGAGAGCGCCTGTCGCATTACGCTGCACACGCATGTCCTTGGACTTCGCAAGGCGGATAAGCGGCCCCAGGGCGCCGGAGCGGGCAATCTTGGCTTTGTTATCCTCATGAGTGGCGAGATTCGTGATGCAGCCCACCGCATTGCATTGGACTTCCACGTTAGGCGACATCATTTGTTTTATTAAAGGGGCGAGCCCTCCCAGGGCGACGATTAACACCTTGTTGTCCGCTACATTCCGTCAGCAGTCATCGAATAAGAGCTAGAGTCGAACCAACCGTTCACCGCAAGATTTCCAAGAGCGGCGCTCGCAGCCCGCTGCACCTCAATATCGGAGCTCTGTAGTAAGAAAAGGATTGGTTCTAAGGTGTCTCGATCGACCTCACGCACATCTGATTAGATACTCATGTTAGTCCTTACATCGATTTCGTAGCCTGCCATTGACATTTACCTCGCTCTGTAATCTCAGCAAACGTCAGACTAGCGCTTCTTTGAAGGTCAACATTATCGGAGTAGACAAGTGTGCTTAGAGCTCGAAGAGGTTCGCCAGCGAAGAAGTCGGTTTCGGCTCTCTATTTATTACATTAGCGGCGTTGATCAGTGAGATAGCCATTATCTGAGAAGCATGACTACTTACATTCTCGAGGTAGCTGAGCAGGTCGGACACAGCTTCCCGTTCATTATCTGCTAGAGTTGTTTCGTAGATCCCTTCTCTCGAGCGACCGCCGAAGGGTCCGAGGCAGGCGGTGATATGACACCATCGATCAACCGCCGATAAACAGGAGAGACAGGCGTTTGCGATTCCAGCCATGGTTTCGAAGCTATCGACCCTGCAGCAGAACCGAAACGCAGCCCCGCAGGCGTCAAGGATCGAGGTGTAGAAGAGGTTGAACGCTGGTCACTGCGAACACGGAAAGCATGCACCAGAGGACCCGAGAGTTGCTCCTTCTCTTAAGATGTAGTATTCGGATCGCCTTCTCGAGCGCTGGATTCGATCTCGGGCGCCGTTGCGGGGACTTGCTGGTTGTTTATGAGAGTGGAGAGTAGAGGGTCAGATGAAGGGAGTAGGAGGGAAGGAGAGGTCGACAATGCGAGGCAGGACGGGACCTAGCTCTGCATACAGGAGGAGCTTGAGCTTGGGAAAACAAAACAAGATCGGGCGGTGGAAGGAGAGAAGTCGCAGCAATCACGACCGGTAATGGCAGCCAGTTCCCGTCTGATTAGAAGCAGCCGACTTTGATCCCCAAGAGGTGCCTGTCGCAGAGAAAAAAAAAGGCAGTGATGGAAGAGGGGGCAGAGAAGGGTGAAGATGGAGAGATGGAGTTAACTAGGTAGTGATTATGACCAAGCGGGTTTAGTTCCAAGCTCCATCCATCCATGACGGGCTGGACGAATGACGGCACGCTTTTCTTAAGCAGGTCATAGCTAAAACCAGCCCAGGGCTCCCTTTCCACTACATCATATCAATATTAAGGCAGGTCGAGTTTGCGATGCCCGCATATATTAGGTATTGACAGGCAGAATACTAACCGAGAGCAACAGACAGACAGTCCTGATCATGTCGCATCATGTCGATCCTCGTTACACTGTTATCGAGTCATCTGCTCTGTGCCTCGTGCAAACATAAGTTGATAGATAAGCGAGTATCGTACTATGTGCCTTTCCCGATCTAATGAGAGCCCTGGCCAGTCGTCATTTTTCAAGATCGATCTTCCCTATTCCATCCTATGGGCGGTGGTTCGTCCCGTCAGAGAATCTTCGGGCGTACCTGAAGTGCCGGTTTTGAGGGACCAACTCTCGATTATTTGCGCCTCAGTGATGACCAACCTTTGGCATCCGACAAATACTGGGACGTTTTTATGTGTTCTCGTGCTCCGATGTTGTTGACTGCTCGGTGGTGCACTCCGCAGCCTCCTCCACGACTCTACCCGCAATTTATACAACCCGCGACCACCGGATGGATTTGACACTGAGCTGAAACAAGTCGGTGTCATCGATATCAAAGCGGACCGGATTGGTGCTTCGTAAAGCTGACATGGATTTTACAGAAACCACCCGACATGCCGGTCAATGGAGCCTGGATGTATCGTTGCAGGCGTACGTAAGATGGTCGCGCGAGGAACGCCTTCACCGCGATCCCTACAGCGGACGAGTATACGAAAGAAGTTGCGTACTCTGTCTTCTGTTCCTGGCGACATACAGATCACTACTCAAAAGTACAGAGGACTTGCCTGTCACAAAGACCACGTGAGGGGCGCAACGTCACATGCGGAGAATGGGGATGGGCTCATGACCGATTCTGGAGCAGTTTGAGGTCGTTGGAGCAGGACTGCATGCTGAGAGGCTCACCAGTTTTTGACTCCGAGCCTTAACCCATCGGCCCCGCACACTAAAAATGACACTAACGGGCCATTCTCCCATCAGAAGGTGCCGACCAGCCCCATCTTGCCATCCTCGGCCGAAGGTGGCAACGATTGAATCTCCTCCCGAGTCTCTTGACAACTCTTGAGTCTTGAGCCTTTGTTCCTCACAGGGTCACCCTGATACCAGATGCCGCCTGGACTTCAAGGCTCTATCGGTCTGGATTGCTGATCACCAGTCTGGTGGTATCAGCGACGAGAGAGAAACAGCGTAGAGACTTTCCAAGTAGCCGAAAATAGAGACATGCTGAGTAGCAGTACGTTTGCCAACCCGACTGGACAAGATGCGGGATCCATGTTTAGGTCAACTCTGGTCCCTCGAGATTCGAGTTGCCTGGTTGACTCGGGCAAGGGAAAGACGTTGTCTGACTGGATATCTTCTACAAGCGTTCGAGAAGAATGGGTCGACCCTGGTATGGCCCGATGCTCCACTCCGAAGAAAGCGTTTCATCATGTTCTGTAGAGCCCTCGGAATGATTCTTGAGCAAGAAAAGCCCTTCCTTCGTATGATGAAGCTGCATTCCAATCGCCCCCACTGCCCAGGCTTGCTGAAGATCGCTTGAAAAAGACAGTGATCATAAAAAGAACATGCCCCCTCATGCTTTCCCTTGCTTCTCTCCTCTCTGCATCTTTCCACCTGCATTCCAGAGCCCTGACCTTGCTGCATCCCCTCAGGACCTGACTCAATCAGACACTGTCAATCCATCAAACACGGGCCCATCTACCTCGATGATTTAAACGTGCGATTCACTCAGAGTACATCACCAGACGACCCAGCATACGGAGTAGAGAAGCTATCTGCCGATCTCACGAGGTATACTACTATTTGGATTTGGGAAGAAGTGCGCAGTGCTGTTGGCTGGGAATAAAACCCAGTCTCTAGTCTCTGTAAATTGGACAATTGGAACCCTCAGCTTTTCTGTTCAAATTGCCCCTTTCCCTCCTCCTGATTTTCTGCCTACGGCTCTACGAACGACTTTTGGCATAAAAACGCCCGCGCCCAATGATGGCAGCGTCTGTCTCCGCCTCCACCACGATTTCCAACCCCCTTCCTCACGTTTCATCCGACTCCCGCTCTGGCCCATTTCGGCGACTCAGTCAACTGCGTGCCTATACTCAGAGTCATTTTTCTGCTCCGCACTCTCCTTCTGTTAATTCTACAGCTTCTTCAACCGCCAACACCAACACCAGTACCTTGAACCAACAACCACGCCCTGCCCGCCGTCACAGCATTGGCGGTCGTCGCCTGTCCTGGTTTTCCCCTCAAACCACCACACGCATCGACTCCGCTCAACAAGCAGCTGCGGACTCGAGCCCATGCCCCGAGCCTCGCTCTGAGAACGCTCGTTCAAATCGCTATAGCGCGATACTATTTCCAGGCTCTCGTGGCTTCGAACTCGATCTACGATCTCATTCCCAGCCGTCAGAGTCTGCGATCTCCACCTCGTCAGAATCTTCAGCACAGTCGAACCCCGGCGACATGACGAGACTGCGAAATTCATCCCTAAACCACCAAGACGCTCGCAGCGAACAAGCCTCTAGTGCTCCGCCGTCGTCTGCTCTTCACAGCACAGCGCTTGACTCCCCTGATCCTGTGATCGTCGAAAGCGCCTCCTCCACTCCCGGTCCAAAGTCGAAAAAGGGTGCAACCATCAGTTTCTACCCTCACCAAGACCCGAGTCAAAGCTCCCGCCCCTCCTTACCGTTCATCCCAGTTTCGCGAACCCTCCCCTCGGACACTTGCAGTATTCGTGTTGGACGTTATTCCGAGCGAGATGGACTTCCTCTCCCGAACCCCAGCGAACCCTCCGATGCCCCTGTCGGATTCAAGTCGAAAGTCGTGAGCCGCAAACACTGCGAATTTATATATATGAATGGGCAGTGGCATATCAAGGATGTGGGAAGCTCGTCTGGCACGTTCCTCAACCACATGAGGCTAAGCCAACCCAACATGCCGTCTCGATTATACTCCATAAAAGATGGAGATATTGTGCAGCTTGGTATCGACTTCCACGGTGGAGAGCAACTGATTTTCCGATGTGTGCGTATCAGGGTCGAGTGCAACAGATCCTGGCAACAACAGCCGAATGAGTTCAAGTATGGTTACAACCTCATTCACTTTCGCTTGCCGGGCTTTTAAGCTAACCTAATCGTACAGCAAAAATACCGAGAGTCTCATCAAAAACCTAGGAAAAGGTGAAACCGGTGATTACTCTGGCTGTCGAGAGTGCTCCATCTGTTTAGGATCCGTGCTGGTAAGCAGTATTTTTGAATTTTGAGGATATGCAGAGCTGATCTCAGAATGCAGAGACCGTATCAATGCCTATTCATGGCAGCATGTGCGCACGTTTGGCATTATAAATGCGTCAGCCGCTTGATTCATACCCCCGATTACCCTATGTTTCAATGCCCGAATTGTCGTGCATACACCGATTTGAGTGCCGAGGTTGATGATTCGAACGATTATGAGGCCGAGAGCACAAGCCGGAAAGATTCAAGTACACAACAGGCTACAAACGAAGTCCAGTCAACTCCTTCCCCTCGATCAGAAACCAGCTGCAACTCGAGTGTTTCACGCAGTACGGATGAACGCCACACACCTGACTTACCCACGGACAGTCTATCTGGCGATGTGGAAAACATGCATTTAACCACCACTCATACACCTGGACCGGCCTTGGAAGGTTCTACCACTTCTGAACCTATCTCTTCCTGCGGCGTTCCAGGCTGGCAGTCATTATCACCTTCGACGAGTGCAGTTCCATCCCGGCAGGCCGCACTCCGTGTTGACACGCCCATGCGATCAGAGTCTTCAGAGGAAAATTTGCTAACTCCTCGAAACGACTCCGGCCCTCTAGCTTTCGACGGCCGGGCGGGAATGTCATAGGATCACTCTGAATAGATGGCCGTGGTCGCGGCTGCAGATCCAAAATTTCTCGTCGGCTGTCCCGACTAAATAAATCGTCACCTCATCTCTGCCTTGGGACACCATGCGCACTATATCCATTCATTCTACATGAGTGGCTATCTCATTATCTATGATCAGCTTTCTGATTGTAACTTGTTGCATCTAGCATTGCGATAATTTTTGTTTCCACCCTAAACCTTGACTATACCCCCTTTCGCTGCCTTGGTCCAGTGTCAATTCCACTCGTTGACTTTTAGCATATTCGGCTAGCGATCTCTGTTTTCGCTCCGTTGATTGTCCTCGTTGTATATCTTGCATAGCCTGTCCGGATCACGCACTCGTTTGCGTCGTCCTTATTCTTCCTGGTGACCGGCGCTCTTCTACTACACTTGCAAGTTGCAGATATCCATATCTATATTTTCGACTATTTAGGTTGAAGGCATTCTTTTTCAGTTCTTGTCAATATCTAATAGTTAGTCTCTTCGGTTGGTACCATTTAACATAATAGAAATCCATCATTTAAGCACATTTTGGTACTTTGTTTTTCGTGACTGATTCCTTGAGTATTTCGTAACTAGGCTTGGTGGACTGCGTTCGCAGCCACTCGATGACACTCATCAAGAACCCCGCTCTCAGGATCAGCTGGGGGATGAGCATCATGCCTCTTTCATCCAAACCCCGTCGATCGACAAACAACAAAGTGCGGAGGTGTAGGTACCCCACGTCTTACATGTGGGTTGTGATTGATGGACTGCATGGATTAGGTGCATCGTGGCTAGGTATAAATCGTAAGCTTTGGCTTTGATTTGCTATTCCTGAATCCTGGCGGCAAATGGACCCGCAGAGCAAAGTCCCCTTATCTGAGTCCGCAAGATGGACTAGTTAACACTATCCTTAGTCTCTCTCTGGAGGAGTTGACAGGAGATGAACCCTCACCGCCACCTCTTTTCCCTTGTCCTGAGCTTCCATCAACAAAGCTGCAATGCGGTTGAACTTCAGTGAATTGCCTACTCCGACATTAAGTCGCCAGAACACGTCGCTTCTTGGCCATGGCCCTGGCCATGATCGCCACCACTCGCGCGCCAGTACACATCCGCATCTGCTCTCAACCCGTCGTAAGCCAAGAAGGTAACCGCACTCCTTTCTAGAGTCTGCGAAGAAACAAAATTGATCGAACCTGGCTAGATGGCCGTTAGTATTCCGATTCATCAAGGGCGCAATCCATGGCGCAATTCTAGTCTACGTGCTTCTTCACGCGGCTTTCACGGCGTTCGTCATATGTCTCGATCAGTATGTCTTTGATACTGTAGGGCTGCCGAATACTATAGTACGTTGACTCCTAGCTCAATATGTATCTAGCGATAAGAACTAATGAGAAGGAAGATTCCCTCTCTCTCCATCGTTGTCGGCCTAATGCTCGTCTTCCGCAACCAAACGTCCTACAACCGTTTCTGGGACGGCCGTAATGGAATGACAACCATAAACACTGCAATCCGGAACCTCGTCCGCACGATTCTCACAAATGGCTACAACCCCACCCGCCCACTAACCCCCGCCGAGAAGGCAGACATCGAGCGCACCATCCGCATCCTCATGGCA
This sequence comes from Aspergillus karnatakaensis, assembly GCF_047715665.1. NCBI lineage: Eukaryota > Fungi > Ascomycota > Eurotiomycetes > Eurotiales > Aspergillaceae > Aspergillus > Aspergillus karnatakaensis. Next base: position 187,279 of record NW_027395713.1, on the reverse strand, counting down.
ATCCCCTTCGCCGTGAAGAACCACCTCCGCGCTGAATGGGGTGCCGCCTTCACAGGGATTCTACTCGGGAGTGACGTCTCCGAGAACGGAACGGCGGCGTACAACCCTGTTTATGCTGGGTTGTTGCCTCGAGATCTTGTAGGGAGGGAGGACGAGGGTCTCGGCGTGCCGTTCCAGTTGACCTTTTTCATCGACGGATTTATTAAGCGGGGTGTTGAGAGGGGGTGGTTTCATGCCCCTGGGGCGAGTCAGATGCAGGCGCAGTTGAATGGCTTGGTAGACGCTTATGGCAAGATGGAGACGATTAAGTTAACGCCGATTCCGGTGGCGCATTTGTAAGTCTCATTTGTCTCGGCCAAGATTCCTTTGGATGGGAGCGGGCATGCTGATCAGACTTTATGTGATAGAATTCACCAGAAACAAGTCCTCGCGTTGTATGGATGCGTTCTTCCTTTTGCCATGGTGGATGATATGGGGTGGTGGACCATTCCTATTGTCAGTCTGGTAATCTTTACGCTCTACGGAATCGAAGGCATAGGCTCGCAACTGGAGGATCCATTTGGGTACGACCGGAATGATATCAAGATGGATGCCTTGGTCGGCGATGCCAAGATTGAGATTGATGTTGTCCTTGCGGAGTGGCGGCGGCTTATGGAAACGATTGAGCGCGATCATCAGGTCGGTAATAGTAATGACAGCCAGGGAGTCACTAATGGAGCCGGGAAAGATGAGGGGTTTGTAATGCCTGATATGTTTCTGAGGGCGAGGGCGAGGGTCCCCGGTAATGGTCTCGAATAGAGCTGGACGTAGGTAGAAGCTTGGGGAAATGGAGTTCCTAGCTATAGTGGCTAATCAGGGTATATGACATCTATAAAGTTGTTCTCAGGTCGAAGTCTTCCGAGCAAAACGAACCAATTGATTCCTCATAGAGGAGCTTCCAACATAAGCACGCTCTCTAGAATTGTGTCTGGGGTTGCGTATTCCAGCACCTTTGCAACGGCCTTCAGGTCGCTCCCATACTGCAGACTACGATCATCCTCCGCTTTGGCGACGACAATTCTGTGCCGGAACACCTTTTTAGCGGCCAGCGCTACAACTGACGGAGTGAGGTAGTCTATCCCGTGGATTATGGCGAGGAGTCTGCGCATATTAGGTCCGTTCACTTCAGTTGCGAGTGAGATAGTGGAAGCTCACTTGGCTAATTTTGTAAATTGGATACTTGATCGCGCGGAGATACCACCTGCAACAGCACGACTCAGGCGGAGGAAGACTACGATATCTTGTTGATATCGAACGAGCTCGGCAGTGACTTTTACCAATTTACTTGCGTCGTGTATCTTGTCTAGTAGCTTTAATGCGTCAGCAGCGATGCGGTTGCTAGGCTGAAAAGGCTTACATCAGGCTCGATACGTGGATGACGGCCGTAGTCCTGACCGCCTGTTCTATGAATGACGGAAGAAATGGACTGTCCATCAGAGTACCAGTCTTGATCATCCTCGAGGTAAGCATACCCATCATCATCGTCATGAAAGTGTGAGACGAACAGGTTATCGTTCTGGGTTCAATTAGTCCAGTTGATGCACCATGAACTAAGGGCAACGCACGAGATGCGCGACGAGCTTCGGCCGGGCCTGCCCCGAGTCGCGAACTACAATGGCAATAAGCAAGAAGTTTGTTGGGGCTTCGAGTATACCCCTTGAGGTTACAAGCTTCTTTGAGCGCATCAACTGAATAGACTTAGTATGAGTTGATGACAAGGGTAGGGTAGTAGTATACCTCTAGAGCCTCGAGCTGTATACTTTCACACGCATAATCAAGGTTCTTCGCAATAACGGCATTAACAGTCCTGTACCCAACCGCACCATCTGCCTGCTCGTAGCGTGAGGTCGGGATGCATATATGGTCATACAAGTCCTCAGAAGACGTGGTATCTGTAATATCCAAGATCGTGTAATCGAGACCGTATGTATGAGAGCAGATCTTGTATTTTCGTTAGCTCATTAATGAACAGCAGGGGTATTGCAATTTACCAGAGCAAGTTCTGCAGCAACATCATTGATATTCCCGCCAGTAGCCTCCATCAAACAATGCTCCCGTCCCCCTAGGCAAAGGAGGAGAGCCAGTTCAAGATCCGACAGCTCATGGGCAAGCCCACTTATGTCTTGCATATCATCCATTATTGTATCCTACAATGGCGCTCATAATGAAACATCGATGACCGAAAGTTGAGCTTGAGATATTGTAGAAGTGACGGGGGCAGTGGCGATCGGAGCTTGATCTAAGCCTGTACTAATCGGGTTAGCGTGGCTCCCAGTCCGGAGCGATGCGAACGACAACAACGGGCAGGCGGCCAGCACCACAGCATCATCCGCAGTTCGAGAGCCGTCACACTCTCGCCTTTCCATGAACCCGTCATCTCCCAATGGCACCTTCTAATCCTCTAGCCAACTGGGAGAGGCTAGGGACTAGCTTCTACCGGAAATTCCTTGTCTACCGCTCTGTCTTCGATGAGGATGTTGAGTTAGAGAACTACATCGTCGCCGGCGCTCCGTATGGAGGAGCTATTGGTGCGCTTTCCTGTTCGAAGATGTCTTTGACTAGAAATTAATCGAGTCTCAGCACTGTATCGAGATGAGAGTAAGCCTTTAAGGTTTCGAGACGCCAATACCGCGAAATCGAACATCGACATCTATTCTCGTTCTGGGAAGCTAATCAATCGACTCAAGGTAAGGTTGTCCTTTCTCTTGCTGGTACGCATATCTAATGAATTTACTAGTGGGAGCATGGCACCATTCGGGGTCTCGGCTGGTCCGATCAAGAGGAGCTTTTGGTGATTACAGAGGACGGTACCGTCCGTCGCTACTTTGGTTTGTATGGCGACTTTACGTCGTTTTCTTTGGGCAACGTATGTTCGAAACTCTTGATTTAGCTCTCAGAATTTTGGCTGACCTTCACAGGGAGCCGAAGAGTATGGGGTAAGAGCATGCAGGTTCTGGAACTCCGGCTTTGTTGCTCTGCTGGCCAATAATCAGCTGATTGCTGTGTCTAACTACACCGAACCGCGACCACGGCTTTTGGCGCAGTGTCCTGAAGGGGAAGTGGCTTCTTGGTCGTTGATTCCTCCAGCTTACACCCTGTCCCGCTCGGTTGAAGTACTGCTAGCTGTCGACAAGACGATCTACTTGATTGACCCTACCGAGGCAGAGGATAAAGTGCTTCAAAATGGACCTTTCAAGCACGCGAGCGTATCACCCACAGGCCGCTTTGTGGCTCTTATCACCGCCGAAGGGAAAGTCTGGGTGGTGAGCAGCGATTTCCAGAGCAAGTTCAGCGAATACGATCCGGAATCACGAGTTACACCCCGTGCCGTGGAGTGGTGTGGCGATGATGCAGTTGTTATCGCTTGGGAAGATGAGGTGCATCTGATAGGGCCTAACGGCGCTGCCGCACGGTAAGCTTATAAACTAGCACTAAGGGCTCTCTAATTCGAGCAGGTACTACTACGATGGGACTGTCCATGTCCTACCAGAATTTGATGGAGTTGGCCTGATCACAAACGATACATACGAGTTCCTACACAAGGTGTCAGGCAGGTTTCCTGTTCCGTTACTCGTCAAAATCGCCGCTAACATGCAGTAGATGTGACCGAGGCTATTTTCCGACTTGGGTCAACTTCTCCTGCGTCTGTTCTCCTAGACTCCATCGAACTTCTAGAGAAGAAGTCTCCGAAGGCAGATGACAATATACAACGCATTAAGGCGAGCCTGCCCGAAGCCGTCGACACCTGCGTTAAGGCTTCTGGGCTCGAGTTCGACGCCCATTGGCAAAAGCGACTGTTAAAAGCAGCTTCATTCGGAAAGTCTGTTCTAGATCTGTACAACAGCGATGAGTTCGTCGAGATGACCGAGAAGCTCCGAGTGCTGCAAGCTGTGAGAGACTTTGAGATAGGGCTTGCTGTTTCATATGAGCAGTACATGCGCCTGACACCAGAGAGACTAGTTGAGCGGCTAGTGAATAGGAGAGAGTACCTACTCGCGATACGAATATCAGAATACCTCCAACTTCCCGCCGACAAGATCTACGTCCACTGGGCTAGCTCAAAAGTCAAGGTTTCCACGGTCGACGACGAAGCCGTTTGCAAGCTTATCGTGCAAAGGTTAGATGGAAAACCAGGAATTTCCTTCGAGGTGATCGCTCAGGCGGCGTACGATGAAGGGCGCTCACATCTCGCTACGCAGCTGCTGAACCATGAACCGCGGGCTGGGAAGCAGGTTCCGTTGCTGCTGAATATGGAGGAAGATGAAATCGCACTGGATAAAGCTATTCAGAGCGGAGACGACGATCTTGTCAATTATGTCCTTCTCCAGCTCAAGACCAAGCTTCCCCTTGCAAGCTTCTTCAGAATGATCAACACACGCCCAATGGCATCGGCCCTTGTGGAGACGACTGCCCGTGCCGAGGATACGGAGCTGCTTAAGGACCTGTTCTATCAAGACGACCGTCCTCTAGATGGATCCAATGTGCTGTTGTCGGAGGCATTGAAGGAGACAGACCTGCCACGCAAACAGGAGAAACTGCAGCTAGCCTCGCGATTACTCTCGGACTCGAAAGACCCAACACTAGTTTTACAGCAAAAGCTGTTGACGGAGTCGTCTCAGTTACTCAAAGTTCAAGAGGCCTTGGACAAAGATTTGGCGGAACGATCCGAGTTCCTTGGCCTGAGCTTAAACGAAACGATCTACAGGTTGATCAGGTCTGGCTACGGTAAGCGCGCACAGAAAATTCAGAGCGACTTCAAGATGCCAGAGAGGACATATTGGTGGTTGAGATTACGAGCCTTGGTAGCTAAGCGGGACTGGGGAGAGCTGGAAGAGATCGGCAAGGCCAGGAAGTCGCCGATCGGATGGGAGGTGAGTGAAAAAGAAATCGTAGGTATCATTGCATAGCTAACGTGATGCGAAGCCTTTCTATAATGAGATTTTAGGTGCTGGGAACACAAAGTTGGCTTCGGTCTTCGTTCCAAAGTGCACCAACCTGTCCGCGGAGGAGAGGATCGAAATGTGGGTTAAGTCTGGAATGGTTGTCAAAGCCGGAGAAGAGGCTTTCAAAACGAAAGATGTCAATGCCCTTGAGCTTCTGATGGGGAAGGCCTCCGGTCAAGCTGCCGTCGAAATTGGGCGGATGATCAATCAGCTCCGGCCAAAGAAATAGCGATGTGATCGTGCATTGCATCCTAGCGCACATTCTCAGGTGATCTCGTCATCCTCATCGATCGGTGCGTGCTCGTCAACCACAGAATTCTGGGTAACAGGGGCGGAACGTGTCTTTGGCTTGCTACTCGTATGTGCGGTAGAGGCATCGACCATGGCATTGTCATCGTCATTGTTCGCCTCGGCAAGGGCGGCAAACTTGGACGCTTTTTCGTTCAAGTCGCTCCAATCAGCCTAGAAACACGTCAGCGCCAAAAACACAAGTTTCTATCACTGATTTTTATTGCATACCGCACGAGACTTGACAGCTTTCGCTCGGGTGACGCTGCCGGCCACCTTCTTCTCCAGCTGGTCCAGAATAGCCTCCGCCTTCTCCATGCCCTTTTGCTGCCGTTGCCGCTGCGCCCGTGATTTGGCCCTGGGCTTCGATTGCTTCTTTGTTACGCCGGCATTGGCACGGTCGGTGAGAATGGACTCGCGGTGCAATTCTGTTTTTTCAGCGCGGGGAAGGGAGGCCAGAGACTTGTCAAGGTCGAGACTGGGGGAGGCCGCCCGGCGGGCAGCCCGCGAGTGTTTGGATTGCGCTGTATACCGGTAATGTTAGCATGTATACTGAGACCATAGACAATGGAGCAATAGGTATTGTAATGACTTACGCCTTGATTTGGCCATTTTGGAGGTCGTTGTGATAGTTGTGTTTCCGTAGAATATTTTTGTGGAGACCGCTATCGATAAAAGTCCGCTGCGGGTGGCCAGGCCGACCCGAAGTGCAGCTGGGGCGCTTGCTTGCTTGCAGCCGATCTGCAGGTGCTTGCCGGTCGCCTCTTCTCCAATTCAACGCTTTTCGCTCCAGTTGTTTTTCACACTTTCCGAGCTTCTAGCAACGCTGTCCTTATGCCGTGTCTTATAGCTCTCCAACAGCCATGAATGCTCGCAGAGAGGGGATTGATTTCCTCACTCAGAGTCCCCATAACAGATACAAGACGAACCAACATGAGACCTTTTGGCAGAGCAACGCAAACTTGACATACCTTCTCGTCGCAGCGCTATCTGTTCTACTCTTCTTGAACCACTTCAGATCAATCCCGGCCTCGCTCGTTGGCGCAGTGTGGGATATCCTTGTCTATCTGACGCCTTCCCGAATAGTCGCTGTTCTCGATTCGAAAGGGTCGAACGATTCAACGGACGAATATACCGGCTCGATGACCTTTCAGGCTAAAAGCGAGGCGATGCAACGGATTCTCGGAATCGACAATACTTCCTTTTCGTCGTTCTTTTCCCGATCCACGACCTTGTCTGGGCTTGGTACCGCTCTTCTCGGGAATAAAGACGCTGTGCCGCCAGGCCTTGGAAACTGGGACAATTCTTGCTACCAGAACAGTATAATCCAGGGCTTAGCATCATTGCCATCATTTGCGGGCTTTCTACAGCGGAACATTGATCTACTGGGCGAGAAAGTCTCGCTCTCCACACACGAGGCTCTCCGGGGTATCATCGACCGACTCAATAACGCGGAAAACCACGGACAGCGGTTATGGACTCCTCCGGATCTCAAATCGATGAGCAGTTGGCAGCAGCAGGATGCACAGGAATACTTCTCGAAGGTTGTGGATCAAATCGATCACGAAGTGCAGCAAGGTACACGACGCCAGACACGCAACCTTGGACTGAAGATGGCAGGGCCGCAGGAACATGTCATTGGTACTACAGGGGCGCAGGTTGACGGTACGGCGCAAGGAGGACTTGCAGAGAACACATCTTTCCGAAACCCGTTGGAGGGCCTTCTTGCGCAAAGAGTGGGGTGCATGCAGTGTGGATGGACAGAGGGGCTTTCTCTGATACCTTTCAACTGCTTGACTGTTCCTTTAGGCGTGGGCTATGAATACGACATTCGCGACTGCCTAGACCATTACATGAACCTAGAGCCGATCGAAGGTGTGGAGTGCGCAAAATGCACTCTCCTCCGCGCTCGAGACCAGCTTCGCAACATACTGCAACAAATCGAGGATGAAAGTAGGCTTGCCCAGTCTGCCGAACCGACGAAGGTGCCGGCTTTGAAAACACCCGTGGAGGAACGGCTGCGCGCAGTTGAAGAAGCTCTGGAGGAAACCGATTTCTCGGAGAAGACACTATCGAAAAAGTGCCACATCCCTTCAAAGAACAGAGTCTCCACGACCAAGTCTAGACAAGCCGTCATTGCAAGACCACCTAGTTGCTTTGTTATTCACGTTAATCGAAGCGTGTTTGACGAGCACAGTGGTATGCTGAGAAAGAATTATGCAGCAGTCAAGTTTCCAAGAGTCCTCGACCTGAGCGAATGGTGCTTAGGAGGGAGCTATGCAGGAGATGTTGAGCAGAAGATCGAAAATTGGGGCACAGATCCTCGATTGTCAATGCTCCCACAACCAGGTGCCGCTAGAGATACTTTCGGACGCCGCTACGAACTACGTGCAGTAGTTACTCACTATGGCCGACACGAGAACGGGCATTATATATGCTATAGAAAGCACCCTGTCGAAATCTTCCCAGCTCATGTCCCAGATGCAGTTCTGGAGGCGGACGGCGAGAAGGAGAAGTCAGAACGCTGGTATAGACTCAGTGATGAGGATGTTCAAATGGTCAGCGAGGAAAACGTGATGTCTCAAGGAGGCGCATTCATGCTATTCTACGAAGCTGTCGAGACGCCTCCTCCTGGGAGCGATGCCACTGTGAATGGGCACCCAGTGTCGAGCTTTACCTCTGCCTCTCCTGAAGATATGTCATCAATCACTTCAACAGCCACAGATCGTTCCACCGCGTCCGACACGTCTCGCGCCACCAGTGTGTCGGCTGAGGGGATTGAGCAGACCAGCGACAAGGGCCTGTCTATGTTGGAAGTCGATTGAGACTTCTGCTGGCGGACGAGCTCCGTGGCAAAATTTGGCTTTCTCTCCAGAGCAACATGCAGTTGCATGCACTATGATACCCCTGCAGAGCATTATTGGCGTTTTGGCTTTCGTCAAACATTTTTTGTATTTATATCACAGGATCTTAAAGTTTGGTCTGTATCAGTACACGCAATAGGGACTTTCCGTGCTGTCGCCGTCCATCAGTCGTAAAAATTATCGCCCTAGGCCCTGTAGAAGATCACCCGACCCAACGCCTTTTCCTAAATACAGTACGCCCATTCAAGCCAAACATAACCTAGAAAACACCAGCCCGAAGCATAATCTCATGAAACTGCTCCAACGAAACCCCAGCATCGACACCAGACCCCCCATTCGCTTCCAGAATCATGTCCTTAAGCAAGGCATCTGCCACATCCTCTTTCAATTCGCGCGCAATCCTCCCCAGATGACCCAGTGTAATCGGCCCATCCTTACCCCGCGTAAATAGCTGGAATGCAGAGTCCACCTCCGCAGACATCGCCTCGTCCGATCGTGATCGCAGCTTCGCTGCTGCGACAGAGAGGAAAGGCGCATAGGGGACGTAGCCGGTAACTGTTGGGTCGATCGCGGAGAGAATAGACTGGAGTTCTTTCGACGATGATGGTTCAAGACCTAGAGCTCTGCATTGAGCATGCGCGTTAGCTAGAACTCAATCACCTCCGGTCATTCCCGGAAGCAGGAGGACATACACAAGAGCCTTCCGTACATCCTCCCGGGCAATGACGCCCTCCTTCTCATTCGGAAAATCCTCATTAGGCTCGGCGAAGATGTGAAAGACCTCCTTAATCTCGTTCTCTTCTTCCCCGCTGATATCGTTCTCCTTTGCGAGCTTGGATTGGCGCGCTTTCTTCGGTGCGGACGAGGATGCGCTCGGCGCGGAGCGCTTCTTGGGTGGCTGGGCGACCATTACGAGTTAGGAGTTGAGTACAGGGTTTGGGGTCGGGAATGTGCTTACCATCTAGCTAACCTGAAGGAGGCGAGGTGCGGTGCTGCGATTGACGTCAAAGAGAGTGGTGAAAGAGCGCTGGTGTTTGATGCGGGGTGCCGGCCATTGATAGGCGCGGGGTGAAAGGGCTATTGTGAGCTTTTGGATAGCATCACATCGCAGGTCTGTTGAGTAACTGTTAAGCTGGGTTGAGGTTGTTGGCTAGTGCTTCTTGTCGCATCTCATCGAACAGGACGGAAGCTCTACAGACTCGTGATGGATGTGCTGACGTAACGGTTCGTACCTGGGCAGTTACCTACAGCTAGATCCGAGCGAGAGTCGCCATCGCAGGTTATAAAAGTTGGATTTCTCTTTTAGTCTCTACGCCAGAGTACTTGAACTGTTATATCATCTCGAATTTCATCTCAAGTCGACCTACTCCCGCTGGCCTCATCCGCAACCATGGATGTGCAGCTGTATGTTTACGACCTGTCCCAGGTGGGTTGACCTAGATCAAACTATAGGATGCTCATGCTGACAGGGTGCAGGGCATGGCGCGTATGGTATGTACTTTGCCCAGTCTCCTACTGGAGATGCGCTCTAACTTCGGTAGTACTCCCTCGCCTTGACAGGCACGCAGATGGATGCCATCTACCACACCTCTCTGGTCTTCAACAACGTTGAATACTACTTTGGCCAGGGCATCCAAACAGCCAGGCCCGGTAGCACTCATCACGGACAGCCGATGGAGAAGATTCACATGGGTCAAACCCAGCTTCCTTTCGAGGTGATAGAGGAGTATCTGCAGTCCTTGAGCTCGATCTATACGCCAGAGGTATGACTTTTGTCTTGAGGAGTGCATCATACACTAATGGAATAGTCATATGACCTCTTTCTACATAACTGTAATAACTTCACACAAGATTTGGCCATGTTCCTCGTCGGAAAGGGCATTCCCGAACATATCAGAAACCTACCCCAGACCTTCCTAAGCACGCCTCTGGGGCAGATGCTGAAACCCCAAATTGAGGGTGCACTGCGTGGCGTAACTCAAGCTCCAGGACCGGGTCTCCAACAATCCGCTGTCAAACCTTCTCCCGTCCAGCCACCCCAGCACAAGGTCCAGGTGGTGACGAACTTGAAGGAGGTTGATAGACTACTATCCTCGGCATCAAAATCATGCGCAGTCATCTTCTTTACCTCAGCCACATGCCCGCCATGCAAGGTGCTGTACCCACTGTACGACGAGCTCGCCGAAGAAGCCGGCCCTAAAGCGGTTCTTATCAAGGTCGACATCAGCGTGGCTCGTGACGTTGGGATGCGGTACAACGTACGCGCAACACCAACGCTCATGACCTTCCTACGAGGTGAGAAGCTCGATCAATGGAGCGGTGCCGACCCAGGCAAGCTACGTGGAAACGTCCGCCTCCTCCTTGAGATGGCGCATCCTACACACCGACACCGCCAGCTTCATCTTCCCAGTTTTCAGCGCACAATCAGCAACTACGTCCTGTACAAGAAGACCCCTCCACTGGAGAAGCTCGTTCAGAAGCTCAAGCCACACGATCAAGACCCTACACTCTTGTCAATTATCGACCACATCAAGCGCCACAGCGCATCAAAGACTACAGCAGACATTCCCCTTCCAAACGACCTCCCCTCCTACCCAGGCTACCTACAGCAGACCTACCACTCTATTCCGGTAGAGAACCGGTTTGCCCTCGTGGACCTCGTCCGACTCCTCTTCATCGATCCTAGAGTAGCAGCCTATTTCGCCGAAGACACCACCCATAAAGTACTCCTCACTTTCTTCTCGCTAGACTCCGAAGCCACCCCTTACAATCTCCGCATCATCACCCTCCAACTCGCCTGCAACCTCTTCACAACCCCGGTCTATACCAACCACCTCTCCGACTCATCTTCTCCCCTCCGCCCAACTCTTCTTACCCTCCTCACCACCTCCCTTCTAGACCCGCATAGTAACCTCCGCGTTGTCGCCGCATCTTTAGCGTATAATCTTGCGACCCTCAACCACAACGTCCGGTTTACCGGTGGCACATCGGAACCCCTCACCGAGGAAGAACAAGTGGCGCTCACAGCCTCGGTGGCCGAAGCAATCACCCAAGAGTCAAGCAGCGCCGAGGCACTGCATGGATTACTCTACGCGCTGGGGCTGTTAGTCTACGAGGCCGCCTGGGACGGCGCGGTGATGGACCTTTGTCGTGCATTAGGAGTGAAGGAGGTGGTGGAGGGCAAGAAGGGGGTTGAGGGGGTGAAGGGGGATTCTTTGTTCAAAGAGGTGGGAAGCGAGCTATTGGGGAAGGGGCTGTAGATTCCAACCTCCGTCTAGAAGCCCGGTCGAATCTTTTATATATTGAAACCTTGATTTGGAGTCTGTACTTTTGTTTATGTTTCTAGAAGACGCGAAGGATTGGCATAACAGCAGTAGAGGCAGTTACACCTAATCTCGACCATAGAGAGAATCCAACGATCAGAAGCCACAGAGTCACAGACTAACGACCGCTGCTTTGTTCCATCACACCGGGGTACTTCTGTCTTCTTTCTTTCTATCTCGAATCAGGTTCTAGAAGGCTGTCAACGCAAGGATCGCCAGGAGGCAGGCTGCAAACTGCCAAACAGACTAACGGTCAACGCAAGCAGTCTCAAAATCGAGTTTCAAACGGAAAGGAAGAAAGAAAGGAAGGAAGAAATGTGACAGATTGATCTACAATCTCCAAGCGCCCCCTACAACACCCCGTGCCATCTTCTTTGTCACTGACACAGACTACTGGCCGGCGCCAAATGAGGCTTGACGTATTTGCTTTTTCGGTGTTTTGTCCCCCTCGCTCGAATCTCGATCTTTCTTTCGCTACGTGCCTAAGCGCCTGCTAATCCGTCAGCCTCATGCCCCGGTCAGACGGGCAACATCCATGCCATGGCATGATGGGGGTGTTGCGGTTGGGGGCTTGTACGACTCTGGAGACTGGTCTTTGGGGGTTGGAGTTGGGGGAAGGGAGGGGGACTGTGGGTGGCGGCTATCGCTCGTTAGACTGGGTTAGGTACCTTCACGTACTACCGGTTAGGCAGAGGGGGCAGTGACACGGACACGAACACGACACGACTCGACTTGATGGGACTGGACTGGAAGAAAGACGAGGCGAGAAGGAATGAGACAAGACAAGACAAGACAAGACAACAAAGACAGCGAGGCGATGCCATGCGATGGATGGATGCGTTCAGTGTCCTCCGTATTGTTTGTTTAGTTTCCTGCCTAAGAGTATATTGCCAGACGCAAACTCATCTTAGCCTTCCAAGTCCGGAGTATATACTTCGGAGTACTGTCTGTCTTAGAATAGATTGTAAGTAAACGAAATACAAGGAGAGAGGCATAGTGATGATGATCATATCTCGTATTGATGAGCTGTACTGTTCACATGCTCGGAACTACCTATTATGCTACCTAAATAAAAGAAACAGTATGGATGGGTATGACGCTGGGCTATGCTAAGAAATGAAATGCTAGGCAAGGAAATGCTAACGTGAGCTGCTGTGGCACGCTCGGGTATGATAGGAATGAAGGCTCAAGATCAAGAGTACACGACTGGGTATCGAACATGACAAGATGGATGATCGCTAATGCTGGAAAACAGGATGAATGGCAAAAGAAGAAGCAATTTCCCGAAATGGAGAAAACAGGAAAAGGTGTGAGTCATACTCCGGAGCAGACAGACACACAAGATGGAGCGAGATGATAAGATCGGGTGAGATCCGATCAGGATTAAGAAAGGATTAAGAAGCAGAAGAGAAGTCGGTGAAGATGGAGAGGATGATAGGCTGGTGGGGGTTGTCAGGTGTGAGCCGGAGAGATGCGGGGGTGAGTCTTCACAATTTCTGGAGGCCGCCGACTGCGACTGCAAAATTAGGTAAGCCGCGCGAGCGTCGGGTCGGGCATCAAATCAAACGCCGCGTGAGGCTATTCCCGTCCGCTCGACGCGATTGCTCCAGGCACGTGTGCTCAGCCTCGCTGCAATGCTGTTGCTGCTGCTGCTGCTGTCATGCTTGCAAGGCGTGCTGGTAATGCTCTTGGTTGGTCATCATGGTTTGTTGGGGGTGGTTTCGGTCAGCCCTATTCAGACACGACCAGCGCGAGGCGACCGAAGCCAAGGAAAAGGCATTCGGTCTACGCGCGGTAGACGACCGTCTTGGAGTGGGAGGTGGTGCGGCGCTTCTTTTCCGCGACCACAGGCTTGCGCTGCTTCTTCGTGCGCTTGTTGGTCTCCTTCTCGGTGGCGGCGAGTTGAGCGAAGCGAATAGCTTGCTGCGCTTTGGCGTGGGCCTGAACCTGCGCGAGGAAGCGCGCTCGCTGGGCCTCCTCTTCGGCTGCAGCTCGGAGCATCTGAATTTGCTGTTCGGTGGTCAGGCTGGCTCCATCCATGCGCGGGTCGTAGGCGGCGGACTCCTCGTCAATAGCTGGCTCGGGAGTGATGGGACCATCGGGAAACAAGTCCTCGTCGGAGAGATAGGCGCTCGCTGTGGACGATTCAGAGTCGGCAGTGATGAGCGAGGGGCGGTTGGGCCATGATGGGAATGCACAGGCGTTGTTCAACGAGTTGGATGAGAACGAGCACTTCCTTGGTGTGATGTCAAGCAGGTCGTCGTTGAGCGACGGAGGCGGCGGCGGTGGTGGCATACTCGCCAGCGGCGAGGATGTGTTGCTGTAGCTGAGATCGAAGTAGGCATGTTGGTTGCTGGAGCTGGCCTCGCTGAGAGAGGAGCGGATGCTGGACGGGTCCCTGCTCCAGGGCTGGAATGGGTAAACCATGATGTTGGTGTGGGAGGTGTTTCTTGTGTAGATGGTGGTGAGTGGAGTTGATGTTTGGTGGAGAGAGGAGAGGGAGGGTCGACAGGCGACGGTATATATAGAGGGTTGGTGTGAAGTTATGGTGAAAGAGAAAGGGCGAGACAAAGTGGCGGCGAGCGAAGAATGGATATATAACAAGGGAAGAGGAAAGGGCCAGATCGATCGGGGTTCTGGACTCCCTTGCATTTCCCTCCAGATAAGCCGCGGGGGGGAGGATTTATTTTATTTTTTATTATCCGTTTTGGGATTTCACTTTATTCAATTAAAAAAGAATTCCGAAAAATAAATCAATCGGGCCCCACCGACAAAGCCGCGACGCAGAAGAAAGACTGAACAGAGCAACCCTGGCGAATGAGGCGTCCACTGAATTTCCTGACACCCTGCGAGTCAAGCGCGGCGATCAGGCGGATGGCGTTCCGGCTGCTGTACGATGGCTGCACCGGAGATGGGTTGATTATTTGTGGTTTGCTTGCTGTGTCGAGTCGCGGTCAGAGAGCGAGCGTAAAGTGATGAGTCTTGCAATAATCACTTTGAGCCTGATGATAGATAGAATGGTACTTTGTTTGGCAACAATAATAGAGGCAGAATCAAAGACTCGAAACTCCATCCCCCCCCTCCCCCCGGGGCGTGGATCACTTGTTTTTGAGAGAGAGCAGCCTTTGTTATTGCGTTTCTTTCTCCTGTATCGGTCCGCGGGCCGGGGAAGATCGGATGGAATTTGGGGTCGTGGGGAGAGATTCCCAAAATGAATTGATTTATTGGCATTTCTTTTCTATTACCCGCCGACGGCTTGTTCCTCCATTTTCCCGGGAGAATTCACTTCCCCAGACTCAAAGTCAGCTCTGAATAACCGTTTACCAGCCAAAGTTTATCATCCTGACACCTAGCCGGAGTATCTCTCAGACTCAACAATAATAATCACGATTACTCAAACCGTTACTTATTACTCACAACCAGTCAAGACAACTCATCTCCGTGACTGAAGCGGTCTGAATTCCTTACCCAACCGGCACTTTTGGTGCTTCACTTGGTGCTTTGAGTTGGTTGGCCTTGAAACGCTCCTCACCGCTTCTTAGATTGCAGCGAGGTGTTACGTACCGCGGGCGGATGTGCAATGCTGCTGCTGCAAGACTTACAGTAAATCCTCCTACATCCAGTTCGATTCGACCCTGGCGAGAATTTCAGATGCGACTGAGATAAGGGTTCAGGCCCTCATCGCGATACCCCTCTTCTGCAGGTTGGCAACTTGGCCTGCACCTTCTGGCGGTCAGCACCCTCCAACAAACACCCGCGCGACCGCTTTGTTTGAGGAAGGCGATCAGTACTTTTATATCAAAAAGCAAAAATCGGATCATCCAGGAACTTCCAAATGAGGTCTTTCGTCTCCAGATCACGGGCTTCTCCATCGGCGCGGTATGCGCGGGGAATCTCCGGCATTTCTTCGCTGAACATGAATGGCACTGCCATGTTATTATATTATATGGTAGCAACCGTTGGATCGGACCTGAACCACGGGTTGAATGCTCACACATGAACGGTCGAACCTGTTTGCGGCCCCCAGTCCAACCCTTGTCAATTGTCACCTCATCGAGTTGCAACGGACAACTGCCGCTTGATTAATCCAAGCCTCTAGAAGACAAAGAACAGAGCATCACCTTCTAGCTCGTCACTGGTCGTCGCACCATCGCCGAAGCCCCCAAACTAGTAATTAACCGCTCTAACCCTACCCCCAACAGGGCAAGGTCTGACTCCAACGGCCTGCCGGGAATTCTCCCGTACTCCAACCGTCTTTTTCCGTCTCCGCCTAGGCGGATGTGATTGCCTCCTTCAGGATTCATCGATGGTCGAGACTCGAGACCGCTCATTGTGTGAAATGAGGGATAATTTGCGGGAAAACTCCGGCCCCAAATTCGGGTTTCGGCGGAGTGCCTTGCGAGGGATTCTCCGCTCATATCCCGGCTGAATGGATACGAAAATCGAGACTATTGCGAATTCGAGAAGGCCGTTCGCCCATGTCTGGCCCTCGTCTCAGTCAATTGCCGAGGTCTCCCCAGACTGTTGCCAGGGGCCTCGTTTCACGGTCGCTCTTGATGTCATCTCTTTCAGGTGCACACACGAGGCAGAGTACGACCTCGGAAGATAATATCGTGAGACGGCTCCTGAGTCCTGACTTGCGACGGATGGTATGCTTCACAATTATGGTGCTCTCAGCCAATCGTACTTTTAGTGTACCCCTGCTTCCGCAGCTGCATGTACGGCTATCTCAGAATCGTGATCCATCAATGCAACCTGCCCAATCCGGGCGGAGCATGGAGTACCAGGACACTGGTACCTCACAACCTCTCCATCGGCGGTTCGGCCATATACCGTCAACAACAAAAGCGGTAGATGCCATGTCTGCCCAATCATGGATCCTTTTTATTAAGCCAGCCGCGGTAAAGTAAATATTTATTGGACCTGATCGACTCAGTATTGAGGATATCCCCAATCAGGCAAGGGAACTCAAACTTCAGCAGATCAGTGTCAACCACAAAGAAAGACGTCCAATGGTTTGCAGTGCTCTTTACAAACGGCTTGCGCGCCATTCGCGGAATTGCTCTCCAAATCTCACTCCTCGCATTGCTTTTTCCGTATTCATCCTGATGATCAAACCGCTGCGTCGGATTCCCCCACCACCCCCTTTCACGCGGCAGCTAAAAATCAATGATGCGACTCGCAAGTCGCAGCTAAGATGAATCGTCGCCCAAGGGGCCGCGGCGAAGCAACGAAACAGCCCCATAGTCAGGCCGTAGTCTCGTCCAGCATCATACACATCAGTACTAGTCGGCTTCAGTCTCCATAGACGATCCGTAACCACATGGTACCTTTGGCCCCGTAGTTTACCCAGCAATTCCAACGGCTGGATAATTCGCCAGTGCCGGTCAACCAATGAAACCCTCAGCCT
This sequence comes from Aspergillus karnatakaensis, assembly GCF_047715665.1. Taxonomy (NCBI): domain Eukaryota; kingdom Fungi; phylum Ascomycota; class Eurotiomycetes; order Eurotiales; family Aspergillaceae; genus Aspergillus; species Aspergillus karnatakaensis. Next base: position 170,412 of record NW_027395713.1, on the reverse strand, counting down.
TCGTCACTGGCAAACGGGTAGGGCCGCGGAGCCACCGGAACCAAGAAGCTAATTCAAGCTAATGCCCAACCAACGTCCCAGGAGCTGGGTTGCAGTGGGGCGCGCCCCTTTTTTGGCTCCGGTGTCCTGGTAACTCTGCTGCAAAGGAGATCTATCATCTTGAATCTCGACTATCGTGATCAGTCGGATTTCCCTTTGTTCATCTTCACAGACCAGAATACATGATGTGTCTTGAAAGGGGAAGAGAAGGTTAGGCCCGATTCCGGTGGAGAGACGCGTCGCGGAAGGGTATTCTGATCCGTACCAAGATTAGGGGCTAGATCAATTGCTTGAAGTTGATCTGTCGACTGCACTTTGAAGCTGGCTGCGGCACTGGTGGTTTGGACTTTCTGCAGCTTCCGTACTGTCTTTCGTATAGGGTACTTTTGAGACTCTGCCTCTCTCCAGGGCTGGAGTCTGCACTGTCCGAATTAGGTTCTCACTCTCCTGTACAATATGTACATTCCAATGCTATGCTATGCTATGCTATGCACAAGCATCAGAATCAAGTTCTGACCGCATAGCTCCAGCTCAATGCGATGCATATAACTCCGGAGCATACCTTACTACAGTCTTCGATCGCTACTCGTCGGACTCGACTCCCATGCTACTACGTTCATGCAGAGCACGGTGCTCAGTGCGCATTCCAGATCACTTTGGTCTTCGCTGTTACTCTAGCATTCCTAGTGACGAAAGCTCACTGCCCATCTGCAAGCTTCGATCGCGGATGCACATTCCAGATCCTGGATTCCACAGAGCTGCATATCCGGGGACACAGACACGCCACTTCTTCAGATCATAATGTGTGGGGGTTGATTTGATGGAGAAAGTACCTTTTTGCGGTTATCTGGGAGCTTGTGAGAAACGTGATCTATACAATATCGCATCGAGCGACTTGAGACCTACCTACGAGACCCAAACTGTAATATTTCCCCAGCAAGCTAGGTTCACTCGACCATGCGCACCGCGAAGTATCAACAAATCTAGACCAACAAAACAAACCTCGAAGGGACTCTGCAGAAACTTGAAAACGTCGCAGAACCCTGGATTCTTCATGCGAGGCACTTCAAGGTAGGAGCTTTGATCCCCGGGATCCCCATCCCCGACCCTCCCCGCTAGGAGCTCGAAGCAAGGGATGAATGTAGATCATCGACAGATCGCGGAAGACGGAGTATGGAGGACGGAGTCTGCGGAGGCCTTTTGCCACTAATTCTGGGGTTGCTTCACCTAAAGCTATTGGCTCTAGTATCACTTCTTTGACTGAATCTCGGGGTATACCAGGCACCAGCTCAAATCACACAGTGCCCCCACGATCCTTTGTCCCTACGTACTTACATGAGAGATGGCAACGGCGCACAGCGTAACAGTCCCTCAATGCATCACATCAGTGCCACAGTGACACAGGCTTCTCCGCAAATGCAAGGTCAAGCCACTGACGACGATTGTGAGTGTGAGCTCTCCGACCGCAACTTCGATACAGAGTTGAATGCGCGACGCACAGATCAAGTCCGGAAGTTTATGGTATTGGTGGTATGTGACTCCTCACCGCGGATTCCTCTTCCCGCAGACAAGGCGCCTCCGCGTTGAATATCGAATGTGATCCGCACGGATTTCCGGGTCGAGAAGCTACAGACTCCAGAGCTACGGTAAGATTCCATCCATCCAAAGTTCGAGCTTTAGCTTTTACTTTGATGAAAGGGCGGCAGTGTCGGACGTATCTCCGGCCTGTATCCGCATCTGATTCAGAAGTCTGGACTCTCCAAAGTTTCGTTGTGGAAATTGGAGAGATCCCTTTTAGCAGAAGTGAGGCGCGACCAGCAGCCTTCCCCGGTTGTTCCAGCGTTGGCCTCCTCCCCGGAACCAAAACTTCCTTTCCTGTCCTGTCCTTTGTCTCTGGGTGAACCTCCAGCTGGAGGTGAGTTTAATAGCCGAGGTGAGGGAGAGCGGCTATTGAAGCTGTTTCACTCATGATTCAGCCATCAACATCAGCCATTTTCATGGGGAAATTCGGTCATCCAACGATAATTCTTCCGCCGGACAAGGTATTTCCGTCCGCCCGTCTGGGGTCCCCAGATAGGCGAGAAGAGGAAGAATCTCCGTATCACTCGCCTCCCTCAAAATAGAAATCCCACGGAGCTCCCTCCACAGCAGTTTCCTCGGGTGAATGGTCTCCGCTGATTGCTCTGTAAATACGGTGAGGAACTCGAATCTCGATGAAGATTTCCCAGCCAAGGGTGATGAGTACGCGTTCGCGCCTCGCCACCGGCAAATGATCGGCTGTGCAGCAGTAGTACCTTCGGACCATTGCCGTCGGGTAAAACCCGCTTCTTCCTCGGTGCTTTTTGACCCCAAAGCACGAAGTACGAAAATCGTGATCGTGACTGTCAGGAGCTCGGTCTGTGATCGTGATCGTGATGACTGTGATGAGACGCCGGACGGTCGCAAGACCGAGGTCGGAATATCTCGGGCATAAAATTAATCCCATGCATTATCTTATGATTATGTTATGTTTTGCCTCTGGCTTATGCTTCGCTGTCGCTGTCGCTGTTATACTCGGTATAGGCTTACTCTATACATGTGAAGACATAAGGTATGACTCCATCTGAGCTTACATATCCATGACTGAGTAGTCCGGAGTAACGTAGCAGTGGCCAGGATAAATGAGATGTCAGGGCTGAGGAGGCGTGGTTGTCCCGCGTGGCAGCTTCATGCAGTGAGCATGACTGATATATATATTGGTGGTGTGCTGATATTTAACCGAGTGGGCTGCAGCATCCAGCGAGAGCCTCATCTTACCACACAGCATCACTCTCGTATTACTCAGGTAGACTCGAAATGAAACACGACAGATTACTCCGGAGGACTCTCGGCCTTCGCCGAGTAACTCACCCAAGTTCTCGAGTCGAGGGCTCCAGGTCCGTCCTCTCCAAAACTCCAACTACTCCAGTGCTTACGATTTCCTATTTGGGTGAATTAAGTCGCATTAATGGTTCAGGCTCAAGTGGAGGGAGCTTGAACTCTGAAAGATTGCGATGACTGCATGGTGCATGGTGGCTTCCGCAAGAACAGGGTCTTTATTTAGGATATCTTGATATCGCGATTTTTTCTCGCTTTTGGGAAAAGCCACCCACGTCGCGAGGTAACGTGGACAGACACTCTGTATCCCGTACGGGATAGTCGTTCCTGCTCACCGCGAGATGGACGATGGCCTTGGAGTTGGGCAACGTGTGGTGCACCTGCAATGGCCCCCTGGCCCCCAGGTAAGAAATCCAGGTAATCGCGCTTATGGACGAATTCCGGTCTACCCCTCCATCACGTTTTTCAGTCACCCCCACCTTTGATGCTCTCACTCATGCTCCCCACGTCCTGTTCGAAATTCGAGTGACAGGCAGAGCACGTCAGCAGCTCTCATCCTGATACGATGGAAATGTAACCTTGCGGTGTTTAATTTCTTCACATCGTGAATAACCGTTGGTGACTAGTAACTCGAACACTAGGTGGGGGCGCTGCCCCGCTGTCTGCCGTTATCGCGACCAGGGTGGTGTTCGAGAAACCTTCCACACAGCTCCCGTCGATCAGGTTGCATCAAGATGAACTAATTCGATATCATAATTAATACTCACCATTATCGTCAGGCGTGAGCTGAGGCCCTCTCTGCGATTTTGCCCGCTGACGCGACAGGCGGCGGAGTCCGGCGACTTGGATTTCGTATCTCGCTCCTGTCTGTGCCTGTCTCAGCCATCTCTATCAAAGCGAGAGACATCTGTGAGCGCCGTGCGCATGTGAGATCTTGTTACTGGGTTCTGCAATGACGCTGCCTTGACAACATCGCATGGTGGATCATCACTGGCCAGAACGCGTGTTTGTTGATCTCCAATCAAACGCACCATCAACGATCACCACGAGTCGCTGGCTCTCGGTCCGAGTTCATCTTATCAAATCAGTTCGAGAACGACCGTGCAGGGTTTTCAGATAAGGCTGAACTGAACCCCTCCATCGCATCCAGACCCTCGAGTCCTCGACTCTGACGCGTACGTACCCGCTTAAATTCAGCACGCACCTCGACTCCAGACTCCGCAGAGTCCAGACAGCCACTGTCATGCCAGTCAGAATTCGCCGTCCAAGCGTCTTTGCTATGACTGTGACGAAATCCCTGATTAGCGGACCTTGACGCCGTGTTCGACAGCTTTTGGCGGGCTCAGAGAGGCCATCCAGCTGAGCGGTTGAGACAGGGCCACCCTTGTTCCTGATTCACGCGAGGTTGGTGGACGGTCTAGACTCGAGCACACACACACAGTTTTCTCCTCCACTGAGGGGCACTGACAATGTAAAACATGGTCTCGAAGGTGTACTTTTTTTAGTACGTAAACGATTCGTGCGATGCGCACTTGGATTGGATTTAGGCTGTGAATCAAACAGGTCCCCAAAAAGATCGCTGGCGGAACCTCGAGTCCGTAACATCCACCACATCCACATCAAACCATGATTTGATTGAGATCAGTGCAATCAAATCAGACAGTCTCCTAGTCTGGAAGGTCTGCAAGAAATAGCGGTGAACCCAACTCTGATTGCTTTGTTAACGTGCATGAATAACCTATCAACCATGCATGCATGCACCCTCACCCGCTGCTGCCGGCCAACCAACCCCTCCATCCCGGTCCTTCAAACCCGAAAACAAACGACACAGGGTGATGACTCAAGTCTAAAACATGCAAACAAGGCAGCGCGTATGCTGTCTTCCGAGTCACAGACTCATGAAGTTTGATAATCATGCTGGCGTTGGTCTCGGAAATGCAATGGACCTCTAACTATCAAACTGTCAAACTTCCACCAGGATCCTTCCTGCAGCAAGCCATCTGCCATCTCGACAACCCGACCCGGTAGTTCCGCCAACCCAACCCAATGTGATGCAGAAGGTCCTTTTGTTCTTTGATCAGATCAGTGATGCGACCAGGGCTCCGATCCGCGCGGGTAAATACATCCCAGCCGCTGCCGCCATTTACCCAGATCTGCATACACATGTGCATCTACGGATTGTTCACCGTCTTCTCGGGGAAGTACATCCCGACATCTGTTGCTAAGTATTTGCGGTGAGTTGACCGTATTTTGACCCGTTCGATGCGACAATGACTGTTGGGTTTTCGGGTTCTGGGACGGGCTCGAGATGGCATGGAGAGGAGCGGTATGGATGCATGGCGTCGATAATCTTTGTTTGAACGAGGAGGTGAGATGAGAACCTCGATGTTGGTGGGATGAATCGCCGAGTGATCGATTCTACGCACAGAACCACGATCATCGACTTGATCGAGCGAACTTGATGAACGAACGGGGGTCTCGATTGAAAGTCGATCGGGGAGCTTCAGTGACAGTCACCGGCTCGAAAATGTCTTGTCCTTCGCGTTGGTAACTTTGTTAGTTTCCTCCAGGAGGCCACTCAGTCGCGAGCCACGACCACGTCTACACTTGATACATGCGCTGATCCGACTCGCGACTCCTGGAAAGCGACATTTCCGTTGGGATGACTCTAAGATCATGTCTGGTACGAAGGACAAAACGACTGTCCTTTCGGGACCGGGAGCAGTACGCGCGTCAAATAGTGAGCATTAGACTCACAGTCAGAAAAGGCCACCGCACATGGTCAACTCGCGGCTCAGCATGACTGCGGTGCTAGTTAGAATGGTGCTGCTGTCGTTACCGCGCAGATACCGTGAGTTAGGGCTTCAATCACTTCTCTGGCCTGGGCCGACAGGCACTGCGGAGTTGTTGGCTAAACATTCGACTTTGCCTTGCACTGCACTTTATTTGCACCTGTGCTGTATCACAGAGACCTGGATATCTCTACGGCCGGTGTTTCGCTCCTCGCAAATTCTACCTAACATTGCTGATTAGAACGGGTATCTACATAGGTGAGTCGAAAAGAGTTGTCACCCAAGGGATCGCAGGTAGGTCTTTGGGAAGCTCTTTTCTGCCTTTTATTCTTGATTGGGCATATATAAGCCATTGGCTGTAGAAGCTGTTGTATGGTCGGTTTCGTAGGCTGTTAGTCTATACATATCATAATGTCATCACTATTCCTCAATCTCTATATGTGTAACTACAAGAATAGCTACGGCAACCACTACACCGGCGAAGCCGATCCTCGCTGCACCGTCATCACCAATACTGAGGAAGGACTGATGCCGTTTAATGCTTTGTCGCCCACACTATCCATGTCATTGCCGCTGTCGCCGTCGCCGGTACTGTCACTCTCATGAACACTGTCACACATCAGCCTTGAAGAAACCGCCGAAATAGCATCAACACTCCTGATTCCCAACGTAAACGGCAGATTGCCCTCGGCAAGTCCGCAATCATGAACTGTTCGCCCGACTCCTCCATGCTCGGCCTAGAATAAGCATGCTCGAACAGCACACCCCTGTTGCAATATATTTCCGTCTATGCTCCCGTGTCCACCTGCTGCAGGGTACTCGTGTTGGTGCCACTGTCGTAGTATGCTGTGACGAAGTCAAGGGCAGCTAAGGGCAGGAGCCACTTAAGCTCTTTCGCAGAGGGACTTCGGACTTGGAGGGTGCGCCGAAGCCCCGAGATTGCCAGATATTCGCTGACATGAGCTCACTTCTCATATGTAGAACTAGCCTTGGTGCTGGGATTTTATCAAAATCTCATCGCCTGACCATGTCGGCGGCGGGCCTGATACTCATGAACGCAGCAGTCCTCAGTTCGAGACATCCAACTCAAAGGCTCTAGTTAGTGTCGGTGCCTGCCATAATTAGGGAAAAAGTGTAAGTCGTTCCTTCCTAGAGTAGTGCACGTTCAAAGTGTACCACTTCCACCTGCACGAAGATATAGACTCAGCTGTTCCCAATCATCAGCCTGTCACGACCTGACGTCGCACAATGGTCACTTCATGAATGCCACACGCATGAGAAGCCTTGATTACATTCCTGAGTGAAAGCAATTATCGAACGACGAACAGCACGCGCAACAGCAATAAGGACCCACGATGCCGCTTTCTGCAGAGATCCAACAGTTCATCAGGAATTTCGGGAACACTTGGAGCCCTGATGTCAACTCCGCCTGCGAACATTTTTTCGAGGATCAGCATGTCGAACAGGAGAGGAACCACACCGGGCCTGAGGTTGAATATATCAAGGGGGTGAAGTACGGCCCGGATGAGCGGAATCGGCTTGACGTATGTGCTTTCAATCGATTGTTTCCTGGGCTGGCAAGATACTGACTTCGAGATGCGTGTGCATATAGATCTACAATCTGGTTGAAGATACAAGAGAGAGCGCATCTCTTCCGGTCGTTGTATATTTCCATGGTGGAGGTTTCGTAGCGGGAGACAACGATATCACTCCGCATATGCACGGAAACATTGGTATGCTCAACTGCTCGAGTATCTCGCTTTCCTCTGGGGCTAACGGGAAGGGTAGCTAGATTCTTCGCAAGCTATGGCATGATTGGCGTCCTTGCAACTTACCTGTTACTTCCCGAAGCTCGTTTCCCTGAAGGAGCGCTGGACGTTTCGCGGGCGTTCCGATGGCTTGCTAAACATATTGGGCGTTATGGTGGAGATCCACGGAGCATCTTCTTGATCGGACAGAGTGCAGGCGGTGCTCATCTTGCCATGGCCTTGTGGTCGGGTGTGCTAGGGCACAAGGAGATTGAGAGTCCTGACATAATTGTACCTCGCGGCATTGTTCTTCAAAGTATGCCCTTCTGGTATGACCTCAGTCAGGAACGACGCCGCAACAACATGCAACAGTACTACGGCACCACGTCGGAAGAGGAGATACTCTCTCGATCCCCCGGGGCCATCTTTCGACATGCCTCCGATGACACGGAACACTATGATGTGTTTGGCATCCCGGTCTATGTTACCGTGGGAGAGCTCGACTCGGAAGAGATTGTCAAGGGCAATATGATGTTTGTGAATGATTCGATGCAGTTGGTCAAGCGCCTACCTCTTCTTGAAGTTCTTGAAGGGCATAATCATATCAGCTATGCGCTCTCGATCGGGCTTGAGGGGGATGAAGTTGGACCAAGGATAGTACGGTTTATTCGAAGTACGCTTGGCCAATAGGTCGACTACAGGTATGTCACCTGTCAGTTGACACTCATATACGCCAATATCCAGTGGAATAGCCAGCTACCTGCACATATCAATACAAAAACGTGAGAAGCAGGTGGTTAGGGCTAGCATGCTCGGCGTTCGGTGATTATCCATTAGTCGAGGTGTTTCAGTTGCTTTGTAGAATTGAATTTATTTATTTGCTCACAGTCCATCTGTAAAGCGGGAGGTGCTTGTAAAATGCCACCAAAGTTCCGAGAAGAGCCAATCCACAGTTAAGCTAGGGGGATTGCTGCTATCAATGCGCATTATGTGCGTGTCTCTGCAGCCCCAGACGCGGCAATCTACAACAAAGACAAAGAATGAGCTCAGACTTTGTCTTCGTCCATGTTCGCATACCCAGAGACACCCTTCAGCTGGCAAAAGTCTCGCAGTTTAGGTACCATGTGACGCGTCAATAATGGGGACTTTCGAGGATTGTTCTCATGTCGTGATCGAGAATCCCAGAGGGGGGAGGCAAGAAGGTAAGTGAGAGGTAAATATGTTCGTGGCGATAACCAGCGGTGCCATCCTGCCTTGCCTATCCCACGACCTCTAGGAGGACGGACAGGGGGCCCTATTTTTTCCATACCCTATCGCATGGTCACCGGCCTTACCACCCACGACTTGTGGATCGCTGTATGTACCGTAACGTACCCCAAGACTTACATAAAATCATGCTGATGGTCGTAGACCTCATGGGCATGGCAGACAATATACCCGAGCCTGATCAGCCAGGAAACCGAGACCTTCTCCGCACTAATTGGTTTCCTCTTGTCAGGAGCGAGCCGGTGCTCTTCTTGGTGATTGTTCTCCTCGTCGCGTTCCGTGCAGACAGCATCAACCGCCATGAGGATGGACCTGCTCGGCCTGTGATGCGCTGCCGTTAAAGCTGTCATGTCAATGAATTGTTGACGTTCCAACGTCTCGCAAACGTGAGCGATGCATCCATAGGCGCAATTGCCAAGATGGCCAGCTATGAAGCAATGTATGGCACCCTTGACACTATGCGGCTCACAGTGGGTTTGCAGCAGATCTGGATCTACTACCGCGCGAATTCTCGATCGTGCTCGCGATTCAATCCGTGATTGTCTTTCGTTTCGACTGGCGACGGCATTGAAAGCTTGCGCTACGGAAGTCGAAGATTAGTGCACCTCCCTCCTCGGCTCGTCATCCGGACTCTTAATCAACAAATTACTTCTCTTTTAAGCTCTCCTCAACGTAGAACGAATCTGTGCCATTTGGACCGTAGTAAATGATCTGTATAGCGTCAACAACATTGCCCCAGGGCCAATGGATACTCGTGTGTTTCCTCCCTTATCTTCGAATATGGCGAATATCACGTCTCCAGTTTCTTTTACCCGCAAGAGTCTCTTGAAGCTGTCGAATACCGCAAGTCGGACAAAATGGGCAATCGATTGACTGAGGTGCAAGACATTGCGCCTCTTGTTCGGTTCCTGTGCACGGAGGGTACTTGGATCACCAGTCAGCCTATCTTTGCAACTGATGGATACACTACTCGTTAGATAGCGCCTCGTTCTTCAGGATTGCAGAGAGCTGCTTCTCCGGGGTCCTGACAATGGTAGTAAAGCAGACTCATTATTCTGAAGGTTATCTTTCGAGCTGCCATACCGTAGAACCTTGCTAGGGGCATCTGATGCGCAGTATCCGGATGCTTGGACATGATATCTGATACTCTCTCTTGGGAAACTGCAGGTGGAGAGAAGTCAGGAACACAATTCACGCATCTTTAGGACTCACGTGCTGGGGGTGCGCTCATTTCGGGTAGCTGTGATTGGCGGATTTCAGGTCCATAAGGACATAAACACACTGACCTCAAGCTCTGGCAGTCGAAGACCCTTAGCAGCTCTTTGAGCTCTAATGGTCTGTATTGATACATCAGTAAGAGGTGATATACAGCAGATAGTATAAAGCCAGGAACTGCAGATTGCGTGCTAAAGCCTTTATGGTAGCCTTCGTGCTATAGCCAGAAAGCTTGCATGAAAGCTTCTTTCAGCTGTTCCTGTTCCTGTTCCAGTTCCTGTCATCTCCTTAGATGACGTCAAGCCACAGCCTGAGGTTCACTGTGCCAATTATTCACAGGCGTGGCTCTGAGATGTGTTATACACAAGAGCCGTTCGGGTTTCTTCTCCGGTGGCTCGTTTCGCTTGGAATTGCATGGCACACATAACGTTTTCAGTGGCGGCGTTGTCTTGGTCTTTGATTCTCGGACAGTTGTATACACGCATGGTAGATGTAGGTCGTAGACGTAGCTGCGAAGCAATGTACCTGTAATGAAGTCTGATCCCCTCGAGAAGGCAGCCGTCGAGACACCTGTGAAGTGAGGAAATGTTGCAAAGAGAGACTTTCTCTTCTCACTTTGTTGCTGGCTTCCAACTTGCGCACCTTCCTTCTTCTCTCATTTTCCCTCCCACCTTCCTCCCCTTCCACTCTATCCTCATCGTCTCTTCAAGATGGGATCCACCCAGCAGGAAGTCATCCTCAAGGACCTCCTCCGTCTCCAGGAAGAGATCACAAAAGTCAAATCCCTCCCTCTCGTCAAAAACATCGGCATCAAGCTCCGCTGCGTCTCCAAGCCCCCCTCGTCCTCTCCTAACCGCCGCCTCCCCTTCAAGCCATGCTACTACCGTCCTCCTGACGCCAAACCAGACCAGCCCGAGTCATCGCATCTCAGATGTGCGCGCCGCCGCTTCTCACGGGTGGTCTTGTCGCGGCCGCTTGCCTCGTCGTCTACCTTTGCTATTCACCAGTCGTCTTCGCCATCTTCGCCCGCCTCCTCATTGTCGAGACCCTCGCCCTCTTCGTCTTCGCCATCTTCGACCATTTCTAACCATGCTGGGGTCAGTGGCCCGAGTCAGTCAGGCTATCCTCCTGTATTGGAACAGTTAGCACAGACAAACGGACATGCGCTGCCTCCACGCCCACCGATAACTCGCCCTCTCGTCTTCAAGAACAACGGGTACGTACCGACAGCGTAGAGATTTCAGAGAACAGACTCGAAAAACTGACAATTCTCTCACAGACTCATGACGAAAGCGAAACGCCACGAAGACCCGGCCCTTGATCTCCACGAAGTCGACAGGTGGGAGATATCGCAGGTCCTCGAAGACACCACCTACAATCATCCGCACACCATCATCGAGATCTTCGTCAACCCCACTGGCCAATTAGACGGGTCCATATTGACGATGAGCGAGATTAGAGCTATCATCCGTGTGCTGATACTTCGTGCGGAGATGGAGCAGTACAAGAGCCACACTTGCTTTCAGGTACGTCGACTGAATGGGCTGGAAGAATCTGCGTGATCTGTTGCGGTTGCTGACGTGCTTAGGTGCTTGCGATAGTATACGTTGCGAGTAAGTACGGAGATAACACGGATTGCAGATCAGGGCGGATTGTACAGGCGCATCATAACGGCAAACATCTGGTGATTCAGTGGTCGAAGCGATTTGATTTCATCGACGAGAGAAAGGCAGCTATGTCGCTCGATACTTTTCTCCGGTACTACCTGAGTGAGCCCGTGAAGACCAAGAAGCGTAATAAGAGGGACGGAGGTTCGTGGATGTGGCTCAGTAAGTGGAATATGCGGAGGAAGACACGGCGTGGTGAGGCAAGCGATGGTGACAACACTACCGTGGGCAGTGAGAGTAAAGAGGACTTGTCATTGTGGGATTGGTTCACTAAGAAATTCTCTATATGAACTGCGACGTGAGATGGCTTTGAGCAAGGCCCCTACCTAACCTACTAGTAGATTTATCTTGTGCACAGCTTGTCATGTCAATATTCATTGGCTTTGTTAAATAACATGCGGTCTTGCTCAGCCTCCCAGAAACAATCGCAGTGGCGGGCGAGGAATATCAATTCAATAAAGGATTTAAGTAAAAGAGATAAGAAAACACACGTGAAAGAAGTATTCATGTCAAGAGAATAAAACGAGAAGCCCTCTGGGTGATTGCTGGGAGTGTGAAATCAGCGAAGTAAAGAAAGTGACGATTCAGCTGACCGGATGCAGCAGCTTGGTATCAATTTACTATCACACGTTAGTTGCGAGTCCTTGCGGAATCCTAGTGGTTGTAAGCTCACCGAAATCTCAGCCATGCCGAGATCCTCCCCAGCAGCGGGTTGCTGAGAAATACCGGCCGCTGCGGGGGCGCCAGCGGCAGCACCATTCTCAGTGCCAGTGTTGAAGTAATCGACCATCTCTGCGTCCAGTTCCTCAGCAGTCTTAGCCTTAGGACGATTAGCGCGGTTACCACCACGAGTGCGACGACCACGTCCACGAGTGGCATTGCCAGCCTTGGCGTTGGTTGCTGGCTTGGGCTGCGACTTGCCCTGGCTATAGAGAGATGAGCGACCGAACATTATCGTCCACGGGGCGGTAAACTTACGCGACACGGTCACCAAGAGGCTTGGAGGTAGGTACAGCGGGGGCATGTGAAGCATCGACAACGACCTCAATCTGCTCAAGTTAGGGCGGCCCAGAGAATTAAAGAAGCAGCATCTTACCTTCATCGGTCGGCCATCAACGAGAAGTCCGTTCAAGTCCTTAGCTGCCTTGGCGGCTGTGTCGGGCTTGCTGAAGACGATAGAGGCGATTCCACGGCTTGTGCCGTTCTGGTTGTAGGTGAGCATGACTCGCTTGACGGGACCTGCGGATTTGGTGAAGTATTCCTGATGAGCAAGGAGAGAGAGTCAGTACGTCGGCTCAGAAGGTAAATGTGAGAAGCGTCAAAAGTGCGGCGATGGCCCCGGAACGCGAAATGACCCCGACTCAATAGCAAAGAGCATCAGCGAGCGCATAGCGATGGTTAGTAGATAGCAAGCGAGCGCAACCAAAGCGTCAAGCCCCCGCGAACGACGGGTTGACGGCGAGAGGCCAATCCATGTTGTCGCGAAACATGACACAACGTTTGCACTTAAAAGTCGTCCACATAATTCTTACTCCCACGAAACACCCAACGCCCTTTAATATTCCTAACCGACTTCTGAACTGGCCAGGCGTACCCTTTACAACTGATCGCTCGGTTGATCGCTCGCATCGCGATGGAAAGGGCAGAATCGCTCAGTACATCCGTACCTGTTCAACCCTGAGTGACATAAAAATGGCTCAGTTCCCCGCGCGACGACAGTTGGAGCACAAGTTAACCCAATGGACCAATCCCATGATTGACACACTGGGTATGGCTTCTGAGAAGTATTGACTTTTTGAAACACTGCTGGTATGCTGATGCACTCGCTGACGCTCAAGACCCGAGACACAAATTACGCAGGTACGGAAAGCGGACTCGTTTGCAGAGATGTTTTTCGACTCTGACCGCAGCGCAGTCTGCAGCGTCATCACGCGAATCTTTGCAGATATCACAGATGTAAAGTACGCGTGTGCAAGACCATGACAAATACTCAACTTCCGCCATTCGCGCGAACCACAGTGATGGTTGTGGGGACGGATCGGGCAGGAAGGGGTGAGTGTCTGCGCCAAACCAAGCAACCACCACGGTACGAAGCGACGCGGTGGGGTCAAAGGCGAATAGGGACCGCTGCGACCGGGAGGCCTCGAGGAAAATACACGGCGATAGAAACCCAAGGCATTCGGAAGGCCTCTCAATCAACATACCTTGATATTGGCCTCGTTCACATCGGCAGGCTGACGAGACGCGGGTCAGTCATGTTCTTTCTTGATGAACAAGAGTGGCAGGAGAACTTACCAATCCGCTGACCATGATCTTGCTTTCGGTCGAGGCGGGATGGCCGCCCTGAGTGGCCTTCCCAGCAGGCTTAGCACTCTTTGTGGACTTCTTCACTCCTCCAACTGGAACGGCGGCACTGGCAGCCTTGGCTCTGTTTCCACGGCGGCGGTTGCGCACGCCCTGACGACGGTTGACGAGGATCTCGTCGAGAGACTTGTCGAGCTTGGCAGACATGTTTGATGAATGAAGGTGGAAGGACACGAGATTAATCGTTGGAGTGGATGAACACGGACGTTGGGCGCGAAAGTTGCGGTGGCGCCTGTCGCGTTTGTAACTCGAAAAGGGGGCGAGTTATAGGTGAGAGACGGAAACTCGGTAAGAAACGTCCAAGACGAGTATTCAATTGTCTTAAGGAAGAGGATTGATAAAGAGTATGTGGAGAGACAGAAGTTGGAGGATGGTGATGAAGGGAGGAAGGGAGCTGAGCCAAGATAAGGCCAGAGAGGAAGCTGAAAGGGGCCGTTTTAGGCAGGCGGCGTGCACTGCCCACCGGGAGCCTGCGCTAGTCCTAATCAAGATGATGTCTACAGTCGGGCTCCATTATTGCACACGGACAGTGAATAGTTCGGAGTTTGGTAAATGAATTCTTGGAACTGAAAAGTCTAGCAAGACTTTGTTGTGAAGCAGACCCTAAATAACTCACTGCAGCGTTGATTCCCTGGTGACTGAGAGAAGGTACAATATATATAGCCTAGGGAGTATAGGTCTAGATGCGCAATTACTTCCCTGCACTCAATGGTTCGATATTATTAATTGACATTGTATCTACAATTATAGTGAAGTAGAGGGAGATGCAAGTACATATGGAAAAGTATATTCTACCAGACTCCAGCACCTAAGACCAGCTTCCAGGCGGAGTCAAGGATGGGAAATATAAGATGATAAAACGCTCTGCCAAACCAACGCCAAAGAAGCAACCGAGAAAACACAACAAAAGAAAACAAAGGAGCCAACAGATCGGCAGTCATACGATCCGTTAAACTTTGCAAAGGGTCAACCCAAGAGTGCTGCCCCAAACTCAGCTCTTCAGAGCTTCCAGACGTCCTCTCATCTGGGCAAGGGCGGCTTCCTGATCCTCGAATTCTTCTTCGACAGGCTGAGGTTCCTCCAACGGCCGTTCGGGCTTGACGTCCTCCACTTGAGATAGTTTCCCTGCCAGGATTTCCTGTAGAATCTTATCAACTTCCTCGTCCGCCTCCGTCTCTTCATCCTCGAGTAGTTCGTTATTCGGTATGGCGTCGTCGACCATTTCCTCAATAATACCAGCTCGTACTAGCTCGGTCGCAAGCTGGTGCATTGTTGCTGACAGCTGCGGAAGGCGGATGAGAGTGTTGACGTCCTTCATAATCCCCGTCGATTTCTGGAGGCTACCCTGAATTTTGCGCACGGAAAATGCTTCATTGACCTGCATCTGCACGCTCTGCAGCTGAGCTCGACTGGTGTTAAGGCGAGTTGCCTGCCGTCGGACCCGAACTAACTCTCGCGCAAGCATTTTGGCTTCAATGTTTGCCTGTTTTGCGCGCGCCGGGTTCCGCTGGGCGCGCTTCGAAGCAGTGACGATGGTTTGCCGCGTTTTGGAATCGAGGGATTTGAGCTGAGCAATATCACGGTCCAACTGGCGGGTGTTTGCGCGGATGAGCTGGTTGCATTTCCTCATCTATGAACCAAGGGGAGTTAGTTAGTGGGCTGACGAGAGGACATTCCTTATCGACATACCTGCGTCTGGGGATCCGGCCCGAAGAAAACGGCCTTGATGGATTCCATGGTGTGAGTAGATGGGCTCCTCCGCGTTAAGTATCAAGCACTGAAAGCCACCAGTGAATTTGCGCTTGTGGTGCCTTTAGATGTGCCTGTTACGTAGGTCTAGCGGATTCCCGGAAGCGGAGCGGGGCACAGTGACGGATTCAATGAAGGTGAAAAGCACAAAAGGCTGATGTTGTGAGTCGCGCAAGCCAGTGAGACAAGTGAAGGTCACGACAGGTTCAAGCTTGGCCCAGTCCAGGATGTCAGGTTGGTCGGTACTGCTGTAGAAGCTGGCATGGTGGTGAGCGGAGAGGCTCTCACTATCCGCTGGAGACTGGCAGTGCCAAGGCGCATCCGGCGGCGCAAGAACTGCCTGAGTGACGCAGGTTTCTGAGGGGAAAGCGAGCAAACAGAACAAACAGCGGCGGTAGGTTCCAGTACTTTCCAAAGATCATCAGCTCTGACTGACTACTGACTCTCCCGCCGAAGAGAGGCTGGATTCCAATTGCAACATCCCTTCCAAAAACACCAGATAATCTAACACCTCACTTCCTTCACCATTACCATCCCGATTGCTATCCCTCTCATTCCCCTCTTTATTTAACTCACATATCATATTGTCATCCTCGCTCTCATAATGTCTCTCCCTCAAGTTCACCCTGAAGGTACGTTTTGCTACAGTCTCTCATTCTTTCCCCGCTCCACCTTCGGCAGTGTGCAGCCTGCCACCACACCCAAAAGCCCCTGGTCATCCAGCAATCGCTAAATCGAGCAATGAGTCGCGATCGCTCTGCTCTGAAAAGCTGCTAATTCTGATTTTCCCACACAGTCACATGGGCTCAGCGCTCTTCCAGCACTGATGCCGAACGTAACTATCTCTACGTCAACATCAAGGCCGCTGATGTGCCCAAGGCTGAGGCGAAGCTTGACCTTACCGCTAGGAACGTCACATTTACCGGAAGCTCAAAGAAGGGCGTGAAGTACCATGTCTCGCTCGACCTGTTCGGCGAAATCGAACCCGAGAACAGCAAGGTCAACCACAGCGACCGCGAGGTCGAGTTGGTCCTGCGCAAGAAGGAGCTGAAGGAGGAGTTCTGGCCCCGCCTTCTCGAGACTAAGCAGAAGATCCATTTCCTCAAGACCGACTTCGACAAGGTACGAACTATCCTGCCGCATTGTGGGTTGTGTAGTGGACGGGTGCTGACACACTGGTAGTGGGTTGATGAGGATGAACAGGACGAAGCTCCGGAGGAGGATTACGCCAACAACTTCGGTGGATTTGATGGCATGGACCAGGGTGGTCTTGGAAACATTGACTTCTCGAAACTCGGCGGTCTTCCCGGCGCCGGTGGCGCGGGTGACATTCCTGGCGGCGAGGAGGAATCGGTACGTTCCCCGACAGCCCGCCATGTCTTAACTCGATGGTACTGATACTGTAACTAGGATGACGAGGAGCTGCCCGAACTTGAGGAGGCCGACAACAAGGCTGGAGACAAGTCCGCGAAGATCCAGGAGGTCTCGTAAATATTGGAGTTTTGGAGATTTTGCAGGAGTTGGGGACGGATACGGGCCAGCCTGTACTTGGAGGTGTTCCAAAAGTATAATGGACACCATCGCCGGTTATTCACGAACATATTACTTAGTTAGCATCCAGAATTTGGATTGATGGCACAGCGATTGAGTTCGCCGTTGGACCTCTTCAAGTTGGCTCTGGCATTGCCAGAGAGCATAAAAATCAAAAATGAACAACACGTGCCTAGCTGTACGAACGTGATGAGACTGTCAATATTTTCCTTTCTCACCCAAGCCCCGTTTCTTACTTCTGGTAAATAATCTTCATCAATCGTGTTGCTTGCATAGATGTATGATGAGCGACTTGACTTGTGGACGTCGATTGGCTGAGGGCCGATTATGTGAAGGCCCGCCACACTGTAAGGCTTCGAAACCCACACCCAGTGTGGAGGAGAACTTGGATCTTTCATCCATCTGTGCCACCACCACTATCCTTGATTTTCTTTCTTCTGCTTTACTTGCATAGACTGGGTTATATCGCCCGTTTTGTTTCCCTTACGCCGACGAGGATAAAAACTCTCTCGCCCGCCTTTCCTCCACAGCCGCCTTCCGCCCGCCCCTCCACGACGCTAGCCTCGACTCAACTAGACCGTCAAGAGCACACTGGTTACCAGACATTTATCTTCTCAAACGATCTAGAGGGTCTATATAGACGTCGCCAACATGCCTCCCAAGAAAGCTGATGCCCCCAAGAAGAAGAAGGCCACGGTCGATGACAAGGTTTGTGGCCGTAAGACTTTTCGTCTGAAATGACGCTAACAGTGCTCTTGCGAACAGACCTTTGGCATGAAAAACGTACGTCAACACGCCCTATCCTTGCTATCGCCACTCGAAAAAAAAAATAACTAACGAAGTATTCTGCGGACAGAAAAAAGGTGGAAGCGCCAAGAAACAAATCGCACAGTTACAGGTTCAGGCCTCCCACAGCAAAACCGCCGATGAGAAGCGCAAAGAGGCCGAGAAGCAACGACGCGAAGCCGAGAAGAGAGCCTCTGAGCAGGCCAAGAAGGAAGCCCTCGAGCTGTTCAAGCCTGTTCAGGTACAGAAGGTTCCCTTTGGTGTGGATCCGAAGACCGTGCTTTGCGTCTACTTCAAGCAGGGCAACTGTGAGAAGGGCAAGAAATGCAAGTTCAGTCACGACCCGAGTGTAGAGCGGAAGTCGGCGAAGAAGGATCTGTACACCGATTCTCGAGAGACGGAGGAAGATACCAAGAAGACTGATACAATGGATCAGTGGGATGAGGAGAAACTCCGCAACGTCGTCCTCAGCAAGCACGGTAACCCACGAACTACGACCGACAAGGTCTGTAAATACTTCATCGAAGCGGTCGAGAATCAGAAGTACGGTTGGTTCTGGACCTGTCCGAATGGCGGCGATAAGTGCATGTATAAACACAGTTTGCCCCCTGGGTATGTTGTCTCCCTTTTCCGGATTTGATCGTGATTATACTAATGGCCTCTTACAGATTCGTTCTGAAGACAAAGGAACAGCGAGCAGCAGAAAAAGCCTTGATGGACAAATCTCCTCTCAACACCTTGACCCTGGAAGACTGGCTGGAAAGCGAAAGACACAAGCTCACCGGAGACCTCACCCCTGTCACGCCGGAGACCTTCGCCAAATGGAAGAAGGACCGTCTCGACAAGAAGGCCGCAGAAGAACAAGCCCGAAAAGCCAAGGAAGACACAGGAAGATCGATGTTCGAGAGCGGCAACTGGCGAACCGAGGACAGCGAGGACGAGTCCGACGACGAAGACGACGCGTGGAACCTTGCTGCTCTCCGACAGGAGACAGAAAACCTACAGGAGAAGAAGGAAGCGGAGCGACTGGCGAAGCTCAACGGCGAAACGGTGCCGGTGGGGGGCGAGGAATGAGCCTTGCTCGAGTTATCCAAGTGACCAGAGCACTTGGAATGGGTTGTGGAAGCCCACCCTTTACTGGCATCAGCCTGTGGCTGTCGTCTAGAATCATGGTGCGATCGTGATAGCTATGATGATACCCGTCTTCACCGGAGGTTGAGTGGCTATTAAGTTGTCGCGATCGAGGTCTTAGGTTGGTGGTTGAGGTGAACGCTGGTGTTTGCCGTCTTTATCCATACCCAATGCAGCCATGGGTTGTTGGAGTCATTCTTCATCGATGGTTCTGGCGACATGGAGAAGACTTAGCGCAGCAGCGGCACACAAGGTTGGAATATACTACTGTGTTAGATGATAAGACTGCCTGACATGATCTGATGGTAGATTTTTGTACGTAAAATGGTTACTGTGCACGCAGGTATTGTCCGAGAGAACAAGATTGTATTTGTTTCTCACGTCTGTCTGCTTGAAAAAAAAAAGCCTTTCTTTCGTCCAAGACCGAGCTGTCTGGAAGGCACATGGCCGGCCTGACTCGGTCTATATTGACCCGTAGATGCCGCCCCCAAGCTAAGAGAGCATGGTCATTTACCCGTGCTAGTCCCAAGTTACAGCCATGAATCTCCTCTGGTTTCGCTTGCCTTTTCTATTGGGTTGTAGGATTAGAACCAGCCGTTGACATCGGTGGCCACCCACCAGGGCATTGAGAACCCCTCCTCAAGTTCTCAACTGACTCGCAGCAAATCACCTCATCGCCCTCCGCACGAAGAGGTCTGATCTCTGAAGGTGAACAGTCAGACGGGGAACTCTGGGGAAGTCAGCGACTAGGACGAAACAGGACTTTTGACCGGGGTTCAGGCGGGTTAATTTGAACCAGCCCCGCTGATTGGAAGCATCAGTGACCCTGGCCGCAACCGAGTGAAGGATTGCCTCTAGCCTCTAGGTCTTGTCGTCCCAGTCTTCATTTCGGAGGATATAATCTCAAGCAGAATCTCATGATGGTAAGACTGGTTAGCACTGGTGTAACTGTTACTGCCAAGCGCTCAGCTGTTGGGTGTTCCACCAATTGGTGGTGGTAACCCTAACCCCCGGTTCTTTGTGAATCCAACTATCCAAGGCACAGAGTAAGCGTCTTGCGTGGCACACGTGGATGGCCCATTTCTACAGGTAAAAAGATCCTAGTCTCATATTAAACCGACCAGCCCAGGACGAGCTCATGACCCCCGCGGCTTATGTTGCTGGTTTCCAATGTCGCCTGAAAAAGGGCCAAATTGTACTACAGTCCTACCTACTTACACTTGGACCAGCACGCCTCCAGATCTTATTCTTCACCCAAATCCTTCTCCGCTCCAGCTCTTTATTTTCTTTCAGTGGCTCAACCAAGCTTGTCACGCGTCTTCAAGCGTCCAAGCCTCTCATCCCCCAGACTGGGGGCGGGGAAGGCTCCCAGTACCTGATTGGCGATGATTGGCACCTACACGAGCATACCAAGACCAGGAGGTTTCGTGGCGTCCACTAAATGTCTTGTGAGCATCCAACACCGTCTGAATAGGTTTAACCAGTCACTCTAGGGCGCCTCTCCATGTTACGTTGCACTGCACGGTTTGAGCCTTCCCAAAGGCCAAATGCAAGTCTCGATGAGGGGGCATCCTGTCGCGCGCATGGCTACCACGGTCAATCTCGCCTCGGGTTAATTCCATTCATATATTAGACCCTTGGCCCTCCGCACTTTCCATTCCCCTTTGTTTTCTTCCCTGCTGTTTTCCTTCAGCTTGCTCGTGTTGGGCGTGCTAGATTCCTAGTAGCTTTCAAGATGAAGCTCAAGAGATCTTACAATGTGTACTTCCTCTGCGGGTTCATGACCCTCGGTATGCTTGCTGTTATCATATGATGAGACGGTTGACTGACGGGCTCAGGTGGTGGTCTGTTCGGTTTTGACATTTCATCCATGAGTGGTAAGTTGTCTTGATTTGACGGCAGCAAAAAGCAAACATCTAACTCTTGCAGGTGTCTTGGGAACTGCGGCCTACAACAACTATTTCCAAGTCGGCGGTGGCAATTATAAGCAGGTTGGTCTTTCCTCAACTGTTGTTTCACAAGCACAGCTGACATGAGCTGGATAGGGTGCAATTACCTGTGCCATGCCCTTTGGATCGCTGCTCGGTGCCCTGGCTTCTTCCTTCCTTGCCGACAAATACTCGCGAGTTCGCGCTATTCAAGGCTCTTCTATCTTATGGATCATCGGTGCCCTGTATGCCTCCCAATTGAATCCTACGACTTTTACTATATGGTCTGGCTCTAACCTGTCTAGCTTTCAATGCGTCGCAAACGGCATTCCCCTGCTCGTTGTCGGCCGTGCCGTCGCTGGAGTCTGTGTCGGTATCGCCTCTGCCATGGTGCCCGTCTATATCGCCGAAGTCAGCCCTAAGCACATCCGTGGTCGTATGATCTCCCTGCAGCAATGGGCCATTACGTGGGGTATTCTTATTCAATACTTCATCCAGTACGGCTCTAGCAACATCGATGGCGGCCCTGATAATCCAACGCAGAGCACTGCAGCCTTCCGTATCCCCTGGGGTATTCAGATTGTGCCTGGTGTCATCTATTTCGTCGGCCTCTTTTTCTACCCCTACTCTCCCCGTTGGCTGGCTAGCAAAGACCGTTGGGACGAGTGCATGCACGTTCTTGCCCGCCTCCATGGAAATGGCGACATGAACCACCCTTCCGTACTTGCCCAGTACAAGGAAATTCAGGATGCTCTTGCCCTAGAACGGGAGCAGAGCACCACCAGCTACCAGGAGCTCATCAAACCACGCATTGCAAAGCGTGTATTCCTTGGAATGAGCTTGCAAATGTGGTCTCAGCTCTGTGGCATGAACGTCATGATGTACTACATCGTCTATATCATGCAAAGCACTGGAACTGGCTCTCCATTGCTCACCGCCTCCATCCAGTATATCCTCAACACAGCCCTAACCTTGCCAGCTATCATTTGGCTAGACAAGTTTGGCCGCCGCCCTGCTATTCTTATTGGATTCACTTTCCAGGCGATGTTCTTATATGTTGAAGGAGGTTTGCAGGCTGGTTATGGCAGAGCAACCAGGGAGGATGATACTGCATCAGATGCCATTTCCTGGACTGTTGCAGACCACCCAGCTGTTGGACGTGCTATTATTGCCATGTCCTACCTATTCGTCTGCTCCTTTGCAACCACAATTGGTCCCACTTCATGGACTTACCCCGCTGAGATTTACCCAGCCAAGGTCCGTGCAAAGGCTGTCTCCCTGGCAACTGCATCCAACTGGACCTGGAACTGTCTCCTTGCCCTCTTTGTCCCGCCTCTGCTCTGGAGCATTAACTGGAAGATGTACATGATTGTATGTTCCCCATATAAACCCTACAGAGCTACTAGACTAACCCTGAACCCTAGTTCGCCGCCTTCAACACTGCTGCAGCCATCCACATGTTCTTGACTGCCCCAGAGACCAAGGGTTTCACACTGGAGGAGATGGACGAAGTCTTCGACAGCGGCATTGCCCCCTGGAAGAAGAAGACCATCGTCTCCAGGCTTGACCAGATCGAACGTGAGATTGCGGACGGTAACCTCAAGGTCATGGACCGCTCCACCCCAGCTACCGCCCCGGTTGCCGGTGACCCTGAGAAGGCTGTTTGAGTGTCGGGACTGGATCAATCTCCTATCTACTTAGTTAGTAACTTACTATAATACTGTTGGTGTGTGAGTGTGATGGAGATTAGGGTTATTAGGGTTGGTTGGTGATAATGGTGGAAAGGTAGGGTGGTTCGCTGCTCTACATAGGGTTATGATGGATTGTGCTATGTAGCTACAACTCTTATTTATCAATGGATGTTGTTTCTATGAGTGATTTAATGCTATAGTATACCAGGGTATGTTTCTTTCTGGAAGTCTTGGCCACTATTATATCGCTTGATATCATACTGCATCCTACCCTGACTACCTACCCGAACGACAAGCTATCAAGGTCTCTTTCAACAATCAGACATATCCGAATACCCCCCACCCCAACACCGGATAATCACAGAACGAAACAAAACCCCCTCCAAGTCAGGGTAATCCCTCGCAGCAAAGCGCCGTTCAGCCGCCCTCATCGCCTGGAACACCTTCATCGTCTCACCAAGCTCATGGAACGGCACACAGCCCGCCTCAATCTCAAACAACACCGACCCAAACGCAAAGATATCCGTTTCCTTCGTCACTGAACCCTCACCGCGAGAAGCACACCACTCATAGCAAACCAACGCTGCCTCATCATCAATACCCGACCCCGCAAAGTCAATGAACCTAACATGGCCGCATGGATAATCCCCCAGCTCTGGATATACCGCAGCCCCTCAGCCGCCTTCTGCGCCCAGCGGAGTCTGGTATGTATTGGAATATTTGAAACATGGCTCTACAGGTTCTTGCGGAGGCACTCGCCCCGCTCTAAGACGATGCCCTCATCAATGACTTTGCTAACTGTGATTCGAGGATGGGTTCCTAGTCGCGCGTAGGCGCGGACTTAGATGTTGAATGCTTGAGACGCGAATTCGCTGGATGCTGGCGGGCGGCGCTTGATGACGTGGGTATCATCGAAGGTGTGGATTGCGCTGACGGTTCCTATGGCGATGACCTGGGGAGGCATGGATTCTGATATGGTGGAGTGGGAGATGAGAAAGAATTGTTTCAAGGTGGTTACACTTCCTGTTTATTTGTATTGTAGCCACGTGAGGCACAGGTAGCACCTTGCAGGTGGGATTGGCTTGGCAATACCTAGCTTTAAGACTATGAGATACAGCTCCTACAGTCCCGCTCTCTAGTATGTATCTACTGGAAACCGTCAAGTATTGCTCTACTCAGCATACGTTAGGCATGGGCTAGACTAACGTTTGGTAGTCGAGAAAATAGAAGTAAAATAAATGGCATCTGGGTAGTTCTGCAATGACCGCTCTCAAGCATCTATATAGGAAACATAGGAAAGGCAACAATACAAGGGTTGGGTATCGAAACAAAAGAGCTTGCATCTAAACAGCCTATACAGACTCTCCCCTCTCCCTCGCCCGAAGCTCAACCTGCGAGCCATTTTCTTCACTGTTCATCTCCTTTTCTTGTTGCTTCCGCTTTCTCAACGAAGGCATGATGAATCCCGCGCAGATGAACAGGGCAAAGACGATAGATTCCATGAGGTATTGCATAAACGCCGCGATGTAGACATCAGGAAGGGCAGATCGGTCGCTGCCTTCTCCATCGTTGAGATCCTCCGGGAAGATAGAGTCCCGTTTGAATGTTGAGAGGATCATGTAGACGACTCGAACAGCCAAGAATGGCGCGCTGACGAAAAGAATATGGAGCAGCCGCATTGTGATCCTGTGGTCCTGTACAGACTCGTCCTTCTCTTCTTCTGCTTGTTGTTCTTTTCGAGGCTCTACACTGGAGTTCGCAGAGCGGAGGCGCAGATAAAAGACGAGAGATATTATCGCCTGTGCAGCGAAGAAGCATGTCACGATGACTGTGGCGGCGCGATTGAGATTCTGCCCCCCGGCAGTAATGTAGATGATACTGAGGATGAATGCTGTCCATTGGGAGAGGTGGAGGAGAAGCCAGACGCGCGGGGGAATCGGGTCGGAGGAACCGAGCGTGGTTTTACTAGTTCTCTATTAGTTCTTGGGCTTCATTCTTTTGAGTGATGTGTACATTGGGTGAAGGGGATAACTATGGCAGCATACACATTCATAACAAGCTCTAGCATAGCTAGCAAAAGCGTCATTACGCCCACCGACGCAAGCATCGACGCGGCCGTTCGCAGCCCTGTGCTTTCATTGAAGCCGGAGGCAATCTGAAGGCTTGCGCCGACAACGCGAAAAATCGCGAAGATGAAAAGGTATAGCCAGCCCCATGATTTGCCCAGGCTGTGACGGTGGAGGAGGAAGGATGTCGGGACGAGTGAAGGGACGTAGTAGATTAGAACCACGATTGAAAGTGCTTGGTGTGGTGTGAGCGACATGTTGAGTTTGCAGATGTTAATTCAAAATCGGTTTAAAATGCTCCAGGGGTATCCCGTATAAGTACTGGACGCTGATCTAAATGTTGGGGCTGTCAAGTCCGAGCACCGAAGAAGCTATACAACAGTTGCTTTAGCACAGCCTTGCAGATATGCCAAGACCCGAGCACCGAGGTGCCAAGATGAGACCTTGTCCAATCAGCAGCTGGATAGGGTGGCGATGGTTGAGCATGCAACCAATGAGAGTGTGATGGGGCTCGGGCCCGAGATTTGATTCAATTGCGCTGCAGATCGCTACTGCCACCAACCGAGAGCCTGAGCAGGATGCTAGCGCAATGACGTTGGACTCAGTGCTCCTCCACGCAGTCGCAAGGGCGAGTCTTCATAGGAAAATCGAGCCATAGTACTCTCGGGGGTCGAATTCATCAAGCGATGGCAAACCCGTGCTCCAGAGGTCACTGTCCGGCGTGAGAAAGTAGAAGTTGTCTAGTCCACCATAGTCTATTCCTTCCATCAGAGTCGGATTGCTGAGATTGCTTGGAGCGCTCAATTCGTGCTCGAGTGAGATAGCTCTGTGGATTGAGGGGGGGTTGGAATTAGCTGTAGTAGGCTGGCTAGAACTAGTTTCATGTGACCCTGTATCATGACCAGTCGATTCCTTCTGCACATTCTGCACATATTGTCGTGCCATGTGAGAAAACTCGGACAGGTAGCTGGATTGAATTGTCCCGTTTGAGGCGTGGTCGAGCTGGCTGAAGTGACCGGCCACAATATCCAACAGAGTCAAATTACCCCGGGTATCAGGGTCGTTCGGATGGTGAACCACAAAGTCAAACAGAATAAACAACGCGGAGAGGGGCAGAGTTGCGAGGATACTAGTTAGGTTAGCAGAGCCCACCAAGTCAGAACTTTAACATACAATACTGGTGTATAGGGCTCCACGTCGATATATCGTGTCAGGTTGATGACCTCCCGCGCTGTCTTGAGCAGAGCCCTCATGCTGTTCTCGCTTCTGACAATGTCGCGACTAACATGCAGGGTTAGTCGTTCTAGCGCGATCGCAAGTTGGTAATAGTAGTAGTGAGTCCGTAAGGCGATCTCTTTACAGGCGCTATCAAGCAGGCGGTGTCGCTGGAGAGGCTCTTTCGGTCTGAACTCGAGTGGTATGGACAGCCTCCATTCCTCCAACAAGCCTTGGACACGATCGATGGCAGATAGAATTGTGTCGTCCGACCTGGTTGAGGCAGAAGTTGAGAAGAGCGAGGAGTATGCCACGGACACAACACGGCCGAAGCGGACGGAAGACACGAGCCAGTTGTACTCTCCTACAATTGATTCTGGGGTGTTCGGAATGGGACACCCAATGTCGTAGTCCGCAATAACCTATCATTTGTTAAAGTCGAGACACAATGAGATTTAATTGACGCACCGAGCTGATACTGGCTGAGAAGCAGTAACGCTTCTCAATGTGGTATATAACCCAAAAGATTCTGTGGCACAAAGTAGATTCCTCGCTAATCAGCGACTTGTGGTACCTGAGTGCGAGTACCATTCGCCCGGCTTCAGCGACTAGGGTCTGATCGAGCTGGAGGCTAAAGGTATTTGTAGCAAATATAGCCTGCAAAATTAGCTTCGGGTGGAGCAACATCGGATGAGCGCACCATTGCAGTTAAGGCCTGTTCCTCAATTAGTAACGGACGGAATCTCGGATGTCAAACATACCTGAAGATTGGGTAAAGACTCTGTTGTCATGAGAATGCGATCTAAGCGACTGAGTGAGATCTGAAAGAGCTTCCATGCATGGCTGTTGTCAGGAATAAATGAGCTGAGTCCGTTATACTGGCAGCCAAGGGCCAATATCGCATAGTATAGCCCGCAAAACGCATAGTCCGTTTCGAGGACGTGGATCAAATCAGGCCTTCGTGCCTTCTCTTCAAATGATTGG
Source organism: Aspergillus karnatakaensis (assembly GCF_047715665.1). Taxonomy (NCBI): domain Eukaryota; kingdom Fungi; phylum Ascomycota; class Eurotiomycetes; order Eurotiales; family Aspergillaceae; genus Aspergillus; species Aspergillus karnatakaensis. Next base: position 143,364 of record NW_027395713.1, on the reverse strand, counting down.
CGATCGAGAAAGGGATATATCGGATGCAGAATGTCGAAGTAGCCTGTTCCGTCAGTAAGATACAAGATGGTTGTGCCAGCACTTACGTTGAATATGAGACGCTGCCTCTCGCTCAACCACCAACTCTGCTTGGACTTTGGCTAGCGTATATAGCGAGAGATCCTTTCCAGGTCTCGCGAGTAGACGCGTTCTGATTGACTTGTCAATCTCATGCACCAGCTTCCTGACATGAGTATGACCTAGTCTTTTCACCAGAGAGTTGACTCTTTTATCGGAGAAGAATGCAAGACCCGAACTAGGTACTAGAGATGGTAAGCAGAGTAGTCAAACTATAGCGATCAGTCTGAGTACCTCGATCATTGTGCACCTATTCTTGTTAGCTTGAGAAGCTGCATTACTTCAAGGACTCACCGTCAGGATTGACGTTTCATCAACGAGTACGGCGCTCTCTGACGGATTTCGTATAAGACGATCGATGAGTGGATCCGACGATGGTTGGGGATGGTCTGTACTCGGCGTACTTTGAGGAGCGGGTGAGACTTGAAGCTGTTAGATGCAAGCGATCAAACACTGCTGCTGGTATTCTGTGTACCCTTTTGTCGCAGCTTGCGCTTCAGATGACTGAACTGACACGTCTCATTGCGTTTCTAGACTAGTTAGCATATTGGGGTACACAGCGTGATGTGAGGATTGATTGATGGACTCACAATGCAATGAGTGCAAGCGATGGGTCCTTCAGGCGAGGCAGGAGGGACTGCGTCATGGTGAGCATTGGGCGAAAAGTGGAGTTAAGAGATAATCTATGGGAGATACCAACCTATACAACGGACTTTGCGATTTCGACACTGGTCGCAGGATTTGTTCAGCCTCGCAGACTGCATTTGGGCGTTGGCTGGTGAGTCTCGGGGTTCGGCGGTTACGGGGTGGGAGAAAAAAGAGAAAGAAGATCCCCCTCGGCTCCGAGGTTCCATACAGCCTCATCGATTTGGGAATATCGAGGAATTCTTCAGGTTTGTTTCTTCTTTTTCTTTTCCCCCTCTTACCCAGAACTTTAATAGAATCTGAATCCAAGCGTCGTGTCACAAATGCAATGTATTGTCGATTATGGTCTCAAATATATATAATTCCAACCTATGCCTATGTATACAGCATGCTTGAAGGATCTCATCACTTGATGTTTCTCACTACAACACTTCAGTGAACTCAGTCACAGCCTAGCCCTCTCCTTCAGCAGCCCATTTTCCTTAACAAGCTTCACCACATCCTCCGCAACGCCCCAAGAAATCTCATACCCCCTCCCCGCAGCCCCATACCCATGCACAATCGTCCTCCCCCCATCCAACCTCTCCGCCTCAATCCTCAACCCGTCTTCCCTCGCCGGCCTCCGCCCAACAATATCCCGAACAACGTCAAATTTCCCACCGCTCTCCGGCGTAAAAGGAAACCACTTGCTCGCCTCCCGGAGCAGCTTCTCGCGCGTCTCGAGCGACGGGTTCGGGTCCCAGTTGTGCGGTTGCTTTGTGCCGCCGATAATCGTGCCACCTTCCAGCGGACGAGGGATGCAGAAAGACCAGCTGCCGTCGGAGTTCTGGCGTGTAAGGGTTACATTGCATGGGTTGCGCACGAGACAGGTTTGGCCTGATGGATTAGTCTTCGTCCGTAGGAGATTATAGGATTCGTACCTCGAATGATAAATGACTTTGGGTCCCCGAACCCGACGCCAGAACAGTTCACCACGGTCCTGACATTCGGCGCTAGATAAAAGGCCTCTTGTGGGTTTGCAAGCGTATATTCTTTCGTTTGCCCGCCCTTCAGGACGAACCGGCGCAGCATGTATGCGCAGTAAACGGGTGAGTTCACCACGAAGGTATTATATCGCACACCCCATGTCACGCTACCGGGTAGCTCATCCTTTCTCAGCTGTCGGAAGCCATCGAGATGCGCATATGAGTTCCCGATCGCTTGCTTGTCGAAGTACTCCGCTGGTGGGTTCTCCAAGTGCTCAAGTCCCTCGACTGACTTGACACCCGAGCCTGGTTCTTGGATCATAGTTTTGAAATGCTGATATGTTCGGCGGGCTTGCTTCTCCTCACGGAGGGCTTGTGGTGAGGTCCCGGGGACGGGTCGGTAGTGTGCGCCTGCCCATGGCGAGGCGTAGTTTACGGATATGGTGTTAGGCCAGTCGCGGGCGACGAGCAGGATTTGTTGAGAGGGAGTGAGTTGTTCTTGGAGGCAGAGGGCTGTGGAGAGCCCGATTACGCCGGCGCTGGGTTGGTTAGTAGATTGGCGGGCAACTATATTTTGGGCGGACTTACCCGATAACGACGATGGTTTCTTTTTCTGACATGATGGACAAAGACACGAATTGTGAGAGAAATGGATTGGAGATCAAAATGAGGGGGAGAATGTAGTTTAAAAGACCCCACAGCTCTTGAGCTCCAACAGCTCCAACGGCAAGGCAGTCGGTTCGCCGATGCTCGGCCGTGAGTCAGATTTGGCCGCCGATAACAAGCTTTATCGCGAGGCCGCTGAACAAGTGTAACATCTCGCGGCCAAACCTCGTACCATGGAGCTTAAAGGGAAGACAGGCACCATTAGAGGTCGTATGATTTTACGATTTCGTCTAGAATTGGAGAATGGGCTACGCTAGTTTGGTTCGGCGGAGACTGATGGAGAGTTGAACGGATATTTTTCCATTGATATTTGTGGTCAGGCTGAGCTGGAAAGCCTTGTGAGACTGGGCACAAGGTTTGCTCGGTATTATGTCTTGTGTCGCTGAGCCCACCAATACTTGATGTGCCGACTTCGGCGACATGTCATGCTTGCCGAATACGAGCATGAGGTCGATCGCTTTGCCTAGAGACAATGCGACCATAGGCTGCGGCGTCTTGTGAATATGCGCGAGCCGTCAGCGAGATTGCGAAGTTCCTCCAATGCCGTAGCCGACTTGAACTGCGACGATCTGCAGGATGGGAGCCAGCATTCGGCGCTGCTGTTGGTGTTGAGAAAAGCACGGTTAAGATGTGCGCCACTAGTCTAGAGAGTCCGGTAGTTTCTCGATGGTGAACTTTCCTCTGGCGACCTTCATGATCGGAACACCAGGAATCTTGCGGAGTCGGCGGCAGAGATCCTTATCGTTGGTCCCGACGATGTAAATTCGGTGCTTCGATACCTATTTTACCATTAGCGATTGCCATCAAGGTGGAACCGGAGAACATACCCTGTCAACAAGGCAGTCATCGGCATAAGTGCCCTTGTGCGAGCACTTGACCCTCTCCCATCGCGGATCCTTCGCAACCCTCAACGCAAGGCGATACTTGTCACCCAATTTTTCCAATTCCGCAATTGTGCAATCGGTGAATGTCGGAATACATTTTGCGTATAACAGATCCATCATCGCCGGGAGCAAATCGAGTTTCGCGCGGATCGCGTGGGATACAAAGTTGGTATCGACGAGGACTCGGTATGGAGGGCCGAGGGCAGTGTTTGCGGCGAAGAACATATTCGTGGGGGCGGCTTGGATATGACGGGCGACCTCCTCGCCGGGTTTCTCTTGCTTGGGCTTCTCCGGGGCTTTTTTCAGGCGTTCATCGCGGGCTTTGATCGTGCGCTTCATCTATTGGGGATCAGCGGGTGTTTCGACTGAGCTGGTTGGTGACCACGAACCTGCGCGAACTTCTTGGTTTTCTTAGCGACACCCATCTTGACGGTCAGATAAAAAGCGAGTGAAAGTGAGCTTTCTGGGAAAACGAGAGATGCTGTCAGGTAAAGGCGCAGTGTTTGCTTGAAGCAGTCTCGGAGGACCAAGAAAATATTGTCGGCCCGACTTTTCGCCAGAGGTAGGTATTTGATCACGTGTCTTCGCAGCGCACTAATGCAGACCATCTAAAACAGGAAAGAGTGACCCTGCATATCTCTTGCATAAATTGACATTGATTAATTCCAAGCAGGGTCCTAGCTACATCATGAATTCTATCATGCCGTCCTACTTCAGTAGAAGATTCTCCCGCATCTTCGCGATATCTTCATTAGAAAAACCCAGCTCATTCTTCAGATAGCCCGTCACCCCGCCATGGGTCTCATCGAGAACCTTCAAGAATCCTGTCAGACCGCTCGCGTGCACTCCCCAGAGAACAAGAAGAACGGGATTCTCCCACGCCGACTCGCCGTATAGACTCTGCATCATTGTAAGAAGAGCTTTACGGCCGGGCTCGACACCAACTCGAGTCAGCGTGAAATCGTGGACGATGGCTTCATCGGGACTCCCTGCTAGACGATGAATCAGAGCCGCCAGGACACCAGTGCGATCTTTACCAGCTGTATTGACCTCTAATCAGCTTCTGAAGGATTGTGATTCAATGAAGCGACCTACCCGAACAGTGAAAGAGAAACGGCTTATCAGGCTCATCTCTGATATGCTCAAAGACCGCGGTGTAGGATGGTGCATGAGACTCGAGATAACCCAGGTACATTTCGATCAGCGACTCGATGGACTTTTCAGGGTCCGGAGGTGGTGCGGCCAGTGCTGCGCTGTGTGCTTTTCCTCCGATTGCGTCGGGGATCCAGACCACCTCTACCCCGTCAATGATGGGACTCGGCTTCTTTGTGCGCTCGTCGGGTCGGCGCAAGTCGAAGATTTTCTTAATGCCGAGAGCGTTCAAAGCCGCCAGCCCCTCGTCAGTCAACTGAGACGATGGTGCTCCTGCGCGGTAGGCCAGGCCGGACCGAACGACGGCCGGATAAGCAGATGAAACAGTCGTGGCATTACTGATATCGCGGAGGTTGAATATACCGGGGACAGTTGCGAAGGGTGCTTGGGAGATAATCTCGGCGACGGCTACCTCGTCCAGAGCTGTCTTGATGTCGGTTGCGATAAGCTCTTGGAGGTTGTAAGAGACTGGCATGGTGCAGGGTATGGAGCGTATTAAAGTGGTAGAAAATGTTTGCTTGTTCTTGGATTGTGGACACCCCTGCTGGTCGCATCGAGGCTCTCTTATGGAAGAGGGGATCGACAAAAGTCCCGAAGCTGAAGTGGGGGATCTCGTCCCACCCCGCCCCGCTAGCTGAATCCCAGGGCTGTATATCGCCAAATGAGGAAGTTCGTATAGAGCTCGGGCTCCCCATTATAGCCGGCTCTCTGCCCACATGCACGAGTCGGCATGACTCACAGTTCCCTTTTTGGAGTCAAGCACCAAGGGTAGACCAAATCAGTTGTACGAAACAGGCAATGAATCTCGTGAGGGTGGCAAGCGGGATACCTAAAGGGGGAGTCCGCTCCTCCACAATTACGAGCTCTGAGTTGAAACACCCTTTTCTGGGTGGAAGGATCAGGACGAGGTTAGACCTAGCACGTCAAGCCTCCTTGGCTGCTATGGTACGAGCAACGGGCACTTAATCGATTGCTTTCGGCTAACGTGCAACCTCTAGTCGAACACGATTGGCCTCGTGCCAGCGCAGACGTATCAAATTCTACCCCAACGTGATACTGCCGGCCTTCCCGTCGGCCACATCGGAATGAGCAGCACAGAATACGTCTCATGACTTATTTTGATTGGCGGACAGGCTATACGAGCCCTTACTCGTCTTTCTTTCCGACGTATCCCCCCTTTCGAAGACCGAAGTAGCTTACCACAGTGACCAAAACCATAGACGCAAACATGAGCCAATACGCCGCTCGATACCCCTTCAACACATCCTGCTCAGGAGAGTGGTCCGTGACAGATGCAGCTATTGCGGCACTCACAGCCAACCCGACAGAGTTCCCAACCTGAGAGACCGAATTGAAGACGGCACCAGCCAGAGCTTGGTTCTGTCCGGGATATGCGCGTGATATGATCAGATTGGACACAGTAAAGAGAACTGAAAGCTGAATTAGCGTGGCTACTATGTAAGGCGAGATGACGAACCATCAGCGTGTATGGGACTTAGCAGTATTGCGACAAAAGGACCTCGCCAGTAGATCCAGTCCGGGTCTCCCACGGCCATGAGCAGCGGGGAGACGGTGCTGAAGATGGCCGACACGAAGACCAGCCAGCCCACCCGGACTTTGTCGACCGTATAGCCCGTGAAGATGTTTGTGAGTGCCCCAGCAATGACCATTGGCAGGAACATCAGTGATGAAGTAAAGGCCGAGAGGTGTTGAATTTCCTGAAAGCTAAGAATTGTTAACTGAGCTCAACATCGGTCTTTGATGGGGCATACTAAAGAGAGGTAAAGTACTGCAGAGCATTGAGCTCCGCCCAGGCAAAGAACACAACGATACAGGTTGCTGTGAAGAGAGTATTCTTCCACAGACTGTTCGGGATGAGTGCTGGTCGGCCATGCCTTTCCTGCCATCCAACCCAGACGACGAAGACCGGGAGAAGAACAATTGAGACCACAAACAGAGCAATGATATAGGGCTCGCTAATCATGTGGTAGCTCTCTGTGATCTGGCTGCAGAGGGTCAGTACTTTCTGAATAAATGGCAGAGGACCACCTACGCAAGCACAAAAGAAAGCAAAGCCAGGGACACACTGATAATCGGCGCACCCACCCAGTCAATCCCGCTCAACCCCTTCAACAAAGACACAGTCTTCGGCTTCTCGCGCGGTAGACTCCAAAACGCCAACCCCGAGAATACCGCATTGATAATCGCACTGATATAGTACCCATACCGCCAGCCAATCGTATCCGCAAAGAGTCCACCCAGAATCAACCCGACAGAGTACCCAAGCGGCTGGCCCATCCCCATCGAAGCAAAACCCATATTCCGCGCCTTCCCCGGCGGGAATGTACGCGTCATAAGACTCACAGCACAGGGCAGACACATGGAGATGGCAATACCGAGCAGCGTCCGAAACGCAATCAGTTGGTTCCCTGTCTGCGCGAGTCCACAAGCTAATGTGAAGACGGCAAAAAGAACACTCCCTGTAAGCCACACGCGCTTGTCACCGACGACATCTGCGACAGCGCCGAAGATCAACAGCGTGCATCCGGCCGCTAGGGCGTACACGGCTGCCGGCCAGAGAAGGATGTCGTGGTTGAGACCGAGGTCGGTGGCCATTGCTGGGAGCGCGACCGTGAGGATTCCGGAGCCCATGGTGTTTAGGAAGCTGACGCCTGTCAGGGCGACAACTGCAGCCACTCCTTGGGTTCGGTTGAGGGTGCGTTCCGGTGAGCCATGATTTGGGTCCGCGGTGGCGGGTTGGGATTGAGCGTGAGAGTGAGGGGTGTATTTGGGTTGTAAGGTCTCCAAGAACACTTCCTCTTGCACCTGAACTTGAGACATTTTGATCGATTTTGGCTGGCAATGAATAGAAACAAGGGTTTTCGACGTTGATAAAGGCGTGGGAGGGTGCAAGGAATGAGCTAGTAAGCTAGACCATGGCGGAACCAATTCCGAGGTAAATTTCTAAGCTTATAAGAGAGGATTCTCTTTATATCATCACTTTTCCTGGGCAGATACGGCGATTCGGTTTGCATGGAGGAAAGACATGAGATCAGGATGGAAGGATTTATGAGTTGTAGATCAATGTAACCCTTGGCTCGGAACGGAATTCCGAGTTGCTGTGGTCTTTGTTGAGCACACATACGGTGCACTGATTCTGGTATTTATTGCTGCGAGATATTATAGGACCGCTGAAGAGCTTGACTTGGAGTACAGAAAAGATATTTTACACAATACGAAACCATCGGATTGAATACAGAGTCCTCTTCCGAAAACTGAAGCTCGCTGTCAGAAGTCCGTATGCCATCATTCCCGAGCAGATAGGACTTGAATGCAGCTTCTTGCCCAGTCGGTTGATTCACTTCTCCAGCATGAAATAAACCACATTGCTTAACCTTTCTAATCGATCTTTCCCATCGCGTCACTAGGAGACACACATCGGTAGCGTTGCACAGGTATCCTTGGAAAGTGCGCTTTAGAAATCATACCGCAGGGCAAGCGAGGAAAGAGCCAGTGCAATAGCCGAGCAGTGGACATAGGTAGCCGAGAACATGTACTCGAGTGATTTCAGGGCGAGAATCACCCACTGCGCAGTGAAGACGATGTCCGCGATGATACTCATGGCGTGTGCAGCGGTGAGTTGAGTAGCGGATTTGAACTGAATCTGGCTGGGGATTAGCTATGGATTGATCGATGGGGAGTCCATCTTCTTGCCTTGGAGATAGCTCAGTGGGAAGTGCTCGTTGACGAGTTCAAGATTGCATTAGAAGCACGAAAAGAGGGTGTCTTCTTTTAAGGCTGCTGCGATTGTCTGTATGTTACCGGATGTAAAGGGCTGAGGGGGGGGGCCTTTGCATCAATGGGAATGTCACTCAATACGCCACCAAGGACTGATTAATCTGTCCTTTGACCATGAGTGAGTCTCCTGGATTCGGACTTGCCTAATCAATAAGGGTAGATGTAGCGGGGTAAAGACCCCTGCCTTCAGGGTACATGCCAACAGTGGAGTGTGTGACTGAAGTGGCAGGCCTCTGGGAACATTTTCAGTGCTTGACAGGCTATCAAAGAACAAAGAAGACCTTGCACAGCCCTAAAGTGTACATTCCATACTCACTCTGGCTCGCTATGCTGCCAGTTGGCAAGCACGACCAAGTCTCGTAAACAAGCATTCCGAACCGGGCAAAATTAGAGGCGAAGAGACACTACCATGGGAGCAAGTAGATACTGGGAACCTGGCCGTTTCAAGACAAAGCTACACGCTTGTATGTCGTACATGAACATGCTTCTCAATGAAAGGTCATAAGCACTAGGCCAGACAGCGCAGATCAACCTTTGTTACAACATTATCCAGAAACGCCACGAGCTGCTCGCCCTCTGTGACCCCCTCGTACGCCTTTTCCGTCAACAGCAATTTCACAGCTTGCTCATATCTCACCCCCATCCGATGCGCAAGATCTCCACTAAGCTGGTACTCTAAGAGCCGTCGATGATTTCTCTTTGGAGTGTACGTTGGCTTGCGGAAATCGGCGATCGGCCGCCAGAACCCAATCTCGGCGAGTATGATACCCAGACTGTAAGCGTCATACTCACGACAGTACCCAACGCGAGGGTATTCGGCTAAGTCTGGATGTTGATATTCCACCTCCACCTCCCCTGGCCGAAGAGGGAGGGAGATCGCGTTGATATCATCAGGGCGGGAGTATTCGAAGCCGCATATATAGGGCTCGTGAAACCATACCATGTTTTTGCCTGTTTTGAGGAAGAGAATGTGTGAGCTGCGAAGGTTACGATGTAGCCACTTCGTTGAATGCAGTTGCAGTAGACTGTTCGCTAGGGTGTTGGATAGCTGAAACCGGTCGTTAAGGCTGGGGAAGATTTTCTCCGCACCAGTTGATGGATGGATCAAGTCGTAGAGCGACACGATCTCTGGGATAAAGTCAGGATCCAGCGTCGGAAGGTTGTATATGATACCGAAACGTTTCTCTAACTCGTCGTGGCAGTACCCAACGCAGTCCAGCACTTGAAACTCCTTCGGCTTGGGTGTCTGCCCGAGAAGAACTGATAGACCAGCGATTCGTTCTTCTAAAATGCCGACTACCTCATGGTTGTTTTCATCGTCTGTATAAGCTCTCCATTCAATCAAGGTCGCTTCATCATTCAGAAGCGCGATGCTTCTGTTTCCGGTGGTTCTTGTCTCTACCATTGAGAGCTTCTTAAGAGGAATACACTTCGACGAGCCCTTCAGGACTTCTGGTGAATAGTCTTGAAGATGAAGCAAGTGCAGCCGCTGGTCGACCGTACGAGATAGAGTGTCATATGTGGATTGAGATGCGTCGCGGATGGTGGCGAGCTTCCGAGCGTCGTCACTGGCAGATGACAGCAGACATACTTCGCTGAAATCATGCATAGAGGACATTCTCTGCGGTGCTTGTAATAAGGCATACAAACCGTTGTTCAACTCGCGCAGGTCGACCACCAACTTTTCGAAATTCTTCCGATCGAACATGAACCGGAGACCAGCTTTCCATGACGGGCGTGAGGATTGGGCTTTTGCATCGATGCGTCGTCTCAGATCGAGAAGGACAGCCGAGCTTTGAATGTATTCAACTACTTCGTCTGAGCTGCCTCGGTCCGAATCTGAACTTGCGCCATATCGCTTCTTCAACTCTGCCGCTTCCTGGGTAATGCTCTTGATCTCCTTAAGCACGGTCAGGATCGTATCGAGTTCGTCGGCAGGAAGACGACACGTTTCTTCAGCGAGACCGACCGTTCGCCCCCAGATAGTCAGTCTCTTCTCTTCAATTTGCAAACGACAGAGAAGAATCGCAGAGTCTTGTCCAAGACCTTTGATATCGGAAACCAGCTGATACCCTTTCAGACAGCTGTCAAAAAGGGCCACCGCGCTCAACACAAGCCCGGCAAGCTCCATTGCAACCACACCATCAACCTCGAGCAGTGGAGGAGATTGCTGGATGTTCAACTGGGCTTGGAGGAGGTTGATCGCGTGTCAGCCTGGCGAGAGGGGCGTAAGCCGCTAAGACAGCTTGTGCCCAATCACACGGCGTAAAGCCCTCGATCACTTGTGCCCCGGGCGCTGCCTTGGTGAGATCTTGTTTTGCTTGGCTCGCTTCGTTTCTCTTCAGTTCATCCTGTCAGCGGGTGATCAGACCGACCCCAGCGGGGTGCATCCTACCTGCCTTGTTATTCTACTTCACGGCCCTTGGATGCCAGCGACCACGACTACGCAGTCGATCCAACATGAGTTCATCGAATTATACATTCGACTCGAAAACGACACTTGTCGAACGGTCCAAGTCATGGATCCGACAGAGCGAGGCCAGTACCTTGGTTGAGACTGAGAGTGAGGGCTCCCCATCGGACATGGCCATCACCCAGCTTGCCATTATGGGGCTGTGGATGGGTCGAAATTGCCGAGGGATCACCAATAACACCGACGCTTTATTTCAGCTGGACTCGCAAGGGGACAGTGGTAGATCTATGGGTCAAGGTTATTCGGCGTCGATTGCGGGAGGAAATACACTGGTTGTCAACGCTGTCACCCAAAGCCCTACTCTGACTGCGCGCAAGCATATTCGTGGTTGGGGGTTAGAAGACCGCCAGAGAGCAGCGGATATTATACGCGAGATTCGGGTCCTGACACACGCACCGATTCGTACGCATCCAAGTATCGTCTCCTTGATTGCGTTCGAGTGGACATTTTGGCCTGGAGAGGAGCCCGGTGTTTCTCCAGTACTATGCCTCGAACGCTCCGAATTAGGTGATCTGGCTGCTTTCCAGCGCGAGCACCAACTGTCTTATCAGGCGAAGAAGGCGATATTTCTTGACGTCGCGAAAGGTCTTGCGGCACTACATGACGCCGGTATCGTCCATGGAGATGTCAAGAGCGAGAATGTGCTAGTCTTTCCGCACAACAAGGGCTACCACGCAAAACTGTGTGACTTTGGCTTTGCAGTTTTCCTCGCCGACATAAAGCGCGATAGAGCACGCTTACTCGGTGGCACGGCTCCGTGGACTGCCCCAGAGTTTAGACAACAGCTTCCGTACCCTCACCACTTTCTGAAACTCACTGATGTATACTCACTTGGGTTGCTTCTGTGGAGGATCTTGTTGGATGGCGACCACCCCTTCAAGCATCCTCTACTGCGCAGTACTAATGTCGAGCATTTGAAGATTGGGGAGCCTCCGCTTGTGAATTTTGCGCAGGGATCTATTCTCCTCCGGCCGGATTATGCACCCTATGTGGAAGAGATATTCTCCATGTTGGCGTGCACAATCCAAAAGCTGCCCCTGAAGCGAAGACTACGCACGGCAATCAGGATTGCTGGTGGCGAGAAACAAGGGTTCTGGCAACAAGAAGTTGCGCAGTTGTCGAACAACCCTCTGGCTTTTGCGAGGGAGGACTTTAATATAAAGAACATCTGTGTTCCGCTTCGCCTGCGGGTGATGAAACATTTACAGAGGAGTGCGCTTCAGATCAGCTCTGACCCAGACTGGAACTCCAACTTTCCTGGAGAGAACCCGGTCATCAGAGGCTTGGTTGATATTGCCTTAGGTGACGGTGGCTTGGATCAAGACGACAACCCTGCGGAAGCCCTAAAATGGATGACGGTCCTCGCCGAGCGCCAGTATATTCCGATGCAAGCGATCCTTGTCCGGATGTACGACTACTTTGACCAACCAATGCCACTAGAGGTGCAAAAGAAGGCGAACGAGTATCTCGGCAACGGTGTTGTAAACGGGTCGATGACCGCGGCTCTGGACTATGAGAGCTTCTGGCCGAGGTTGCAATACCAGCAATTCGGTAGCCCAGAAGACTTTTTGTTCACCTCTAGGACATTTCATGGAAATGGTACGGGCTTCAGGTTAGATCACAAAGCTGCCGAGCTCAATGATACTACTACAGTGTACCAGAATCTTATCGCAATGGGGGGCGAGTCTGCTGTGCTGCGCCAGATATACGGTTTGGATACAGGGAATACACTCCTGCATGGCTGTGCGATGTTAGGGCTGGCCGTGACCGCACAGTTACTGATCGGGCAGTTCGGCGTCGACATCAACGCACGCAATGACAATGGAGATACGCCTTTGCTCCTCGCCTGTCGGAATGGAAAGTTCCCTATGGTTTTCAAACTGGTTGCGAAGGGTGCACGCGCCGACATACCCAACAAGTACGGCGAGACACCACTACATTGGGTCCTTAATATACCTGACGAGATGTTCGAGCACGATGGCATGTCCGGCAACAAGATGACACTGGCCATCGACATGTTGATCCACGCCCGAGGAAGCCTTCAGGCCCAGGCTGAGATGTGGTGCTCAGCTGGAGACTTCTACAACCGTCTGCGCTGGGCGGCCGGGACGCCCCTTCATCGGGCAGTATCGAGACGGAATATCACCGCGGCGAGAAATTTGTTGTCGAGGGGTGCAGATCCTCTGAGTTTGGATGGGACTGGGGAGCAGCTTACACCCCTTGATATTGCAATGCACCATCATAACGAGCCAATGCTGAGGCTATTGCTTGATAACTGCATTTTTAATATCAACACCCATTACGCCACCGGACATACGCTTTACAGTCGAGCTGTGGCTAGCGTGACGATCCTTGAAATGATCACGATCCACGGTAAGGAGTATCCGAAGGCAGTGAACGATACTCTGGATCTGTTGATATCTCGAGGGTTTGACATTACTTGCGCAAAGACAGATAGGGTGGAAAGCCATGTTTACGAGCTAGATGCGCTGTTCGTCGCAGTCTATTACGAGAAACTCGCCTGGGCTCAGTACTTTCTCTCGTCGAAACGGTGTATGGAGATCCTGGATATCAACAGGCCGAACGGCGAACATGGAATGACCGCACTCCATCAGTCAATCCACGATCATCGAAAATCCATATTCACAGCTCTTTTAGATGCAGGCGCTGACCCGAAGTTGCGATGTTCAACAGCATCCGTCCATCATAACCTTGACATGCGCATAACGAGTCTACACCTTGTTGCGCAACAGGGCGACCCCGACCTGTTCTTCACCAAGCGTCTTTTGGAATATGATCTTAAAATTGACGCCCCTGATTTTCACGGCATTACGCCCTTTGCATGCGCTGTGATTGAGGGGAACTTACACGTTGCTAATAAGCTCCTGGAGCACGGCGCAGATATAAATGTCAGTATGGGAACTGCAACGTCCAAACCGGAGAGCCGAAGAACGGTGCTGGCTCAGATATTATCTAGAGACTGTGCCCTCGCCCTCAATCGATTGAAGTACCTGGTCTCAGACCCGCAAGACGTCAGCTCAGCATTGAAACGGCACGGAGACGGTGCGAGCTTCGAAGTAGGAGAACTGACGAGCGCCTTGCATGTATTTCTCAGAGCACACAAGAACAGGCAAGATACTGCTTATCGGGGTTGTCTTCAGGTTCTCTTGAAAGCTTTTCATCATTCTTCTCAGTTGGATTATAAGGATGAAAAACAGCAGACTCCGTTGCATATTGCCGTGTTGTACGGAAACGTCTTTGCTGTTGCGGCGTTGTTGAGTGCTGGAGCAACAAGAGACCTGGAAGACGGAGAGTGTCGGACACCAGAGGATTTGGTGGCTGTGGCTGAGTATAGTGACGGGGACAGGAAGCGGGTCTTGGATTTACTTGGTCGCATATGAGATGAAATTCATTAGCCTCGAGCAGAGTGAGAGGAAAATGTGGAAGACATGGTTGCAGAAACCCTTGATTTAGTGGCTGGTGGGATAGAGCAAGGATGCTTGGTCATGGAGTATCTCTTCCACCCCCTTGTACTGGCCTTCCCAGCATTGTTGTATCACAGAGCCGCCAACCAAGTGATCCGTTGAGGGATACTTGCTCAAAGAAAACAACTTATCCACCTTGTCTGCATATAACTCCTTTTCCTGGACCGATGTGAATGGGCCCGGCGATCGATACGGCCAATGATCAGTCATGATCGTATACAAAACTGACCCCAGACTGAAAATATCCGTTTCCTGAGTAGACACCCAGGGCTTGTTCGGATTGAAGAACCCGGAGTCGGGCAGATGGCCACCATCGATACTGCCACTTGTGGTTGAAGAACCACCAAAGTCGCAGAGTAGGAGATCGTTGGATTGTAGTAGAAAGCAGTCGAGCCGCAGATCCGAGTGGATAACTCCTTCTTGGTGGATAAAGGCTATAGCTTCTGCACTTTGAGAACACCACTTCACCCGCAACGCGAGGCTGGTCATGCCGGCATGCTGATCAAGATAGGTCTGAAGGTTACCGCCGCCGGCTTCAGCTAACAAGAGGCCTGAGGGGTCATGGGAGACACCGAGAAACCTGGGTCTGTTAGAGTCTGGTGAGAGAAGAAGCAAGAGTGCTTCCATACGGGACGATTCTAGGATGTGCACCTAAGATCTGAAAGATCGCCTCCTCAACCTTGAAGCCCTTTTTGATCTCTTCAACAGTCTCCTTCGATAACCGACTCTGTGTATAGTGAGGTGACTTGAGGACCACTCCATTACCCACTCTAATAATCGAGGCAGTCGACCCTATACCTAGTTCTTCACCTAGCATCCGATTGAGAGAATACATGTTGACATGCTCCATGATCTTGTCCTGCGGTGATCGATTTATCACCAGGTAGTACTAATCACGTGCTCTCCAGCCTCCCTTTCTTGGCATCAGGACTTTAGAAGAGTGCTGATTATGGTTATAACTCACTGTTGAGCAAGGAGTTTAGGATTGACCCACGACGGGGAGCAGTGGAGTGGGCGCAGTGGAGTGGGCGCTGTGGAGTGTTGCCAGAATTTAATGTTGATAGATCGATTCTTACTTGCAACAAGCCTGGTTTGATCTTCTCGGAGTTTCTTGACTTGAGTGAGTGGGACTCTCATTATGGGTTGAGAACTGGAGTCCTGTGGTCACTGGTGACGTGACTGAGAAGAAGGAAGAAATAGCTGCCTGCTCAAGGTTGTGTCTGTGATTTTGGACTGTTCGCCAAGTCAGACTATTGGTCCTCGCCCTGCAGGATGCCGGCAAATAAGAGCCTAAGACGCAGCTTGGGCCACCATCCAGACCCAATTGCTGGCCTTTGGAATGTGAGGACACGATCTGTTCTTTGACCTGCAGTCTTAGAGTTACACAGAGTGTGGTCATGGCTTGACTGCGAGATTGCGCTGTAAAGGTTTAATGCCATCAAACCCTTCGCTGTGCTCACCGACTCTACGCCGTACGGAATGGATGCATCTGATCTATCACATTCGAGCCGATCACCATGCAAGCGGGACATTTAGGGCATTACCCGAGACGGCAGGGGATTTCCAGCTACCCACACGTGTGATCGTCGGTTTAGTCGATCGGTCTGAGGGACCGACACTTGGCGTCACGATCTGTGTCATCCAGATGGAGCCCACTGTGTATGAAGACTCTGACCCCGGCACACCGGGCAGTGCGGGACCAGCTGGTGATTGCCTGATAATCATCGGTCCTCCCGCCAGCCAGCTGAATTTATAGGCTGGCGCGCCCGAATTTCAGGGCCTTCTTTCTTTGTCCTGCATCCTGTCGTGGTACCTGATTTTGAGATTGTGAAACACGACCGATATAGCCCCTGCGCTGCCTTTTCTGTCTTACATTGACTTGTACGAGAGAACTTACGATGGAGGCTTTGCTAGGGGTGCAGGATGGTATCTCGCAGAGGACGCTGTACATTGCTATCTGGGTGCAATATGGTCTCTGTACAGTGGTCATGATTCTCCGGGCCTACTCGCAGTTCTTCGTCCTTCGCAAGTTCTCAACCGATGACTTTGTCATGCTCGGCGCCTATGTGCGTCGCAATCCCCCTACTCCGTACACAATTGAACTAACAAACCAGATCCTCCAAGGCGTCGCCTCCTCTCTCTGCACCGTCTCAACATATCACGGCCTCGGAAGCAGCGTCACAGCCCTGAACTACGACAAAATCGTCAGTGTCCTCAAATACGCCATGATCTCCATGCCCTTTGGCGTCCTCGCCCCGCTCCTCGGTCGCGTCTCGTTCATCCTCTTCCTCCTGGCCTCCGTGATAACAGTCCACAACCTCCGCCGGAAACTGCTCTGGGGGTTGATTGTGTTGCAGGTGGTGATCAATATTGTCCCGTGCGTGGTGCAGTTTACGCAGTGCGACCCGGTCGATGCGCTTTGGGATCCGATGCGGCTTATCTCGCATTGTCAGGGGGCGGTGGTTGTTCAGAAGTATGGGTATTTTCAGGGCGGTATGTTTGATCCATTCCTTATTTAATAAAGGGTTCTGACTTGGTAGCATTCAATGCGTTGACGGATCTCATTCTGATCCTGACTGGTTTTGCGGTGATCGTTTCACTGAAGATGCGACGATCGAATAAGGTCGTTCTATGCTCGATTCTTTCCTTGAGCCTGCTGTACGTTGTTTCTCATCATTAGCTATACCACTGACACAAAGCAGAGCAATGATATCCGCAATCCTCAAAACAATCCAGATCCAGAACCTGAATAGCCTTAACTTCAGCTGTTTGTCTCCCACCTCTCCATCCATGGATCATACTTGAACTAACATCCTCAGACGAAATGGGCCTCTGGGCAATCTGGTACCTGTACGATCTCCACTCCCCTCTCTATCAACCCTTTCTAATTCCAAATATAGAACAGAAGGAACAGTTGTAATAGTCACTGCCTCCGTTCCGCGCCTCCGCGCAATTGTCGTTCTCCGCCGGCAAGCAAAATCCTCATACAATCCATACGTCTCACCGGATTATGCCGATGGAGCACCACAGTACGAAGGGTCGAGTTCGAATAAGCGGCGCTCGGTACGGGCAATGTGTCTTGACCATGATCCGTCGATGGAGGATACCCTTGTTGGTAGTCGGAGTCGAAGCCGGAGTCATGGCAGTTTAGATGGGGAGGGGGAGGTAGTACCTATGGAGTCGGTGATGTCGTTGAATCGAAGGGTGGATGAGAGGAGTGCATTGTAGTTTCTGCTTCTACTACTACCGGCGTTAGGTGTGGTTTGCGTCACATACCCCGTTCCTGCAATTGGCTATTCATGAGAGTCTACAGGGATATAGAGGCGCATGGCCTTGATCATTTACCATCTGCATCATTATTATAGCATTAAACAATACGGCGTTATTGATACTAGCCCTAACAAGCCAACTTTGTCTGGTGCGGTCCCTAGACAAACAAGATCGCGAGCAGCGCGCCAACAAGCCCAGACACTCCAGCCTGTCCGAGAATCGCCTTGCTTGCACCGCCAGTGAAACCAGGATCGTCAGGGCCAGTCTCCGTTCCTGTGCCGGAGTCAACTCCAGACCCAGAACCACTGCCGCTGCCGCTGCCGCTGCCGCTGCCGCTGCCGCTGCCGCTGCCGCTATCGTCGTCACCACCTGATCCAGAACCCAGATCAAAGTCCCAGCCCGATCCAGAGCCGGTGCTTGTCGGCGACGCACTGTCTCCTCCATCGTCGTCGCCAGATGATCCAAGACCAAGATCAAAGTCCCAGCCGCCGGAGCCGCTGCCGGGGGAGTCGGTTGAAGTTGCATCAGGCGCATCAGGGGAGTCGGGGATGGTGAATGAGAAGCCGGGGCCGTCGCCGCCGCCAGTCTCATCAGGACCAGGGCCGTTTGTTTGCGTGCCGGTTGGCGAGGGTCCGGTTGTGGTGCCTCCTCCACCACCACCATCACCACCACCACCTCCTCCTCCTCCTCCTCCACCACCGCCGCCGCCGCCACTACCACCGAACAGGAGTTCGATGATATAAGCGATAAACTGGATGAGGTACTCAAGTAGCTAGATCATGTCAGCAAGATTCCTTGAACTGCGAGAGAGTCCTACCGGGCCGATATCGTTAGCTAGATCGCGGAGCTGAGTGGCCACCTCGCGGGTCAACAGAATACTCGCGTTGTCGAGAATCGTCGTGACCTTGGTAATAAGATCGGAACTCAAGAGATCAAGCAGCGTCTACCACAGTCAGTACAGACCTTAGACATGATCAACTCCTGATCCATCATACCGGAAGCAACGGCCCAAGACTCCCCGCCAACTCCTTCAGCGCATCTGAGTTCAAAAGGTTCGAGATAAAATCCACCAACCCCTTCGTATCCTGCGCGCCGTCCCCACCAAGCAAATCCGCCAGCTGGGTGATAATCAAATCAATGTTCCGCAGCGACTGCGGCTTCAGCAGGTTCAGCAGCGGCTCAAGCAGATCCCTGATGCCGTCGACGATCCCACCGAGATCCAGCTGTCGAGATACAAGGCTGTGCACGTCGTCTTGCGACACCCCGTGGACCTGGATCAGGGCGATACCGCCATCATCCCGTGCATTGAGCGTCTCCGCCGCAGCGGAAGTAGCTGCACCAGCGACAGCGGCAACGGGGAGTGCAAGCAGTGGGGCGAATCTCAGAAGACGCATTGCAGCGATCCAGGCAGGAGCTCCTGTTCTCAGAAACGAGTGCAGCCGTCAGCGGGTCAACGAGCGAGCGACGAATCTGGGGTGCATAAGCGGCACGCAGGGCCTTGATATAGCTTATCCATGCCGTTCGTCCCCATCGCATGCTCCGTCTCCGCCGTGCCCTGGCTCAGGTCAAGTCAGGGTACATGTGATGGATCGCGTCCCTTACGCAGGGTCTAGCCGGATCCTGGATAGTGTCATGGTGAATGAGAGCCATGGCCAATACTGTTTGGTTGTGGATACTGCTGGCCGGGAGAATAGATGAGTGGCGCTGCGGCGTGGAGAGGGCGCGAAGCGGGGGAGGCTGTATGACTCTGGCCGTCTGACTTCGAAGGAACTGACTCGGATGGAGTCTCGACGGGGTTATATAAGGGTTCGGGTCTGGCTGAGGGTGTTGGCGGGGTGGGAGGGCCCTAAGCGTTGGATGCACGTGTTGGAGGCAGCCAAAGTCACGTATCTCGGCCCGCGGGAGGTGGCCTTGGCTAGACACTGTCTCACTTTTCATTCTGTTCCTGTTCCCCGCTTAGTTTAGCATCCTTGCATAGGATCCGACAGGGATTGCTTGTAATGAGATCGTTGAGCTGTTTATAGAAGGTGTTCACCTGACGATAGCTCCAGGGCTAGATGCAAGTCCGGATGAACGGCTGGGACTCGAAGGCTGATCTTGGTTTACGGTCGGGGGAGATTAAATTGAAGCAAGCAGGTCCTAAAAGAGTACGGCTGATCT
Organism: Aspergillus karnatakaensis; assembly: GCF_047715665.1. Classification (NCBI taxonomy): domain Eukaryota; kingdom Fungi; phylum Ascomycota; class Eurotiomycetes; order Eurotiales; family Aspergillaceae; genus Aspergillus; species Aspergillus karnatakaensis. The sequence continues at coordinate 123,749 of NW_027395713.1, read as the reverse complement.
CGCTGTATTGTAGAGCGATAATTTATTTGTTCGTTGTCGACGTTTTAGGAGGTGTTCACATAAAGGTAGCAGACTATTCATGGAGTCAGATCTATCGAGCACTTTGAGAATCTGGAAGCAGAGACCTCCATCCACCCAGTGATCAACGACCATCGTACACAAAGAACTCAAACTTATACACATATGGAGCATACTGTGTTGTGATGGAAAGGGGCAGACCACGCGTCGGAAAGACTCCGTGGCATCCACATGGCTGACCTACGGCATCCTGATCGAACGCTAGGGCAAGAACGTTTTTTTGGTATAAGCGCTAGTATTCTGCCAGCTGTAAACTCAACTACCTAACTTGCTTGGTTTTACCGTATAGCTACTTATCCTAAACACCACGTAGAGGTGCAAGTTAATGCTTGGGTGTTATACACAGCCCGTATAACTAGGCAAAACAAAACACCCAAACGCCTAACACCCAAACGCCTAACACCCAAAACGCCTAACACCCAAAACGCCTCACGCCCAAAACGCCTCACGCCCAAAACGCCTCACGCCCAAAACGCCTCACGCCCAAAACGCCTCACGCCTAAAACACCTGCCCGAGAGTGTAAGATATAGATATAAACTAACCTAAGTTAATTAGGTTTTTCTTATCCCTATCTTCTAGGTCTAAGTTAATTAGATTTCTAGTTATTCCCTAAATTAACTATCTTGTACCCCCCTAAGGTTAACCCCTAGTTACATGCGCTTGAGTTCTCTAGAGATAGTCTTATATAGAATATTAAATAATATAATTAGGCTACTTATAATTAGTATATGCTTTACTAAATACTCCTAGTAAGTATATATATTTAGTAAAGGGACGGAGCCTATTATCTTTTTAGTACTTAGAATATAGTATACTTAATTATTCCCCCCAAGATATAATTAATAGGGTATTAATATATAAAGGCTAATATATCCTTATCTATTCTATATTAATACTACCACGTACGATTCTTATAGAACGCCCTAGAAGGAAAAGGATTTACCTTTATACACGGTTATAATAAAAGCAAGTAAGCTATTAACCCCTAATAAGGAGCAGAAGCGGTCGACCCTAAGAGATTTATATATATAGACTTTTAAGAAAGGTACCCAGGTTTATCTCCGGCTAGGCTAGCTTAATACTATACTAATTAATAAGTTTTTATACGAACAAAGCTATTAACTAATATTATAAAGAACAAAGGTATATAAAATAAAGGTAGGAAAGGGACATACTGGTTCCTGTACAAAGCTATTAGCATGCCTCTTATAATAATTAGGAATTAGGAAGAGAAAGGATACTTACTAGTTCCTAGAAATATAAATATACTAAAAATAGCTTTACCTACCTTTCTTATATAAAGGGCGTGTAAGAGCTATTACTAGTATATAAAAATTAGCTAGTACCTTTCCTAGATAGGAAATAAATATTAAATAAAAGAGAATAGATAAATATATGCTATAGTAATAAGGTAGATAGTAATAAGAAAAAAAAAAAAAGAGGGGGAAGAAGAAGAGAAGAAAACCTTACTTTAGTATTATATTACTTAGTTATAGCTATATAATAACCTTACTAAAATCCCTTACTAAGGCCTTTATACAAAGCTAACTATCTATACTTAATAAAAAATATCTCTTTTATTTACTTTCTTTTTACTTTTAACTTAATAATATTCACAAAGTAGTTAAGTATTAAGGCTTTTATATAAAGCAGAATAAGTAGAATAAAACAAGCAAAATAAAACAAGCAGGTAGGTATTAAAGCAGGTATTAAAGCAGGCGTATAAAGCAGGCGTTAAAGCAGGTATTAAAGTATCTACCTGTTATATAAGGATCCTAAACTTAGCAGAGCGTTTAATATCCTTAGATTAAATTAGTTAGCGCCTTCTTATATAATAGGCAACACCCTCTTCTTCTTCTTCTTCTTTTTCTTTTTTCTTATCCCTCTCTTTCTCCCCTAAGCCTAAGATTAAGTTATTAATCTCTATTATATCTTTTACTACCTCTATATTAAGATCCTCTAAAAATTCCTAAGTCTCCTTAGGCTTTTTATCCTCTTATATATCCTAATCTTTAGCCCTTATAAATAAATACTTTTCTTATATAAAAGACTCTATCTCTAGTTCTAGCTTAATCTCTGGCTCTTAAGCCTTTAATATAATAAAAAATAAATACTTTTTTTAGATAAAAGATATTATTTCCGGCTCTAACTTAATATCTAGCTCTTATATAAATAATTTAGCTTTTTTAAGCCTTTTCTACTTTAGTACCTTTTTTTTAAGTAAAGAAAACTTATAAATAGTCCTCTAAATTACTATATAAATCCCTTTTTTAAAATTAAAGTATAGAAAAAGGTTAACAGCTAATTAAGACTTATTATATAATTTTTAAAAGAAAATAGAATTAATATTATTTACCTAACAGGTAAGATAAAAGATATCTTATAATTATTACTTATATATATATAATTCTTAAAAGAGATTTAGGAGAAAATATATTTAGATATAATACTTATATAAGTTAATAAGTACAAGCTAAATATATATTATTATTATACTTAAGTAGAGATTAAGATTAGATTAATAACCTTAAGTTTAAAAAGTTATTTAAATATATATAATAAAGAGTAGTTAATAGTTTTAGAAATAATACTAATTATTATCTACTATAAGAGGTAAAAGCTATAAGATATTTTTATACTCTTACTTAGCTAAAGGGCCTTTATATAAGTAATAGATTTTTATTAATATTACTCTAATTAACTAGTATAATAGCTAAATTATCTCTTTAAAAATAAAGAAATAAAAATATAAGTAGACTTTTAAGGATTTAGTAAAGCAGGTAGGGAAGAAAAGGTAAGATCTAGTATTTCTACTTTATTAGAAATAGGTTCTAGCTTTATACGAGATATTCTAGATAATAAATTAAGAAATAAATAAAAAGGAGTTCTTACCTAATAGTTTTTTTCTATATTTTTAGGGTATATAATAGTAGGATATATATTTTTTATATAAGTAAACTAGTAGTAAAAAAATAATAAAATTTATTATACTAATCTGCTAGCTTATTTACTTAGTTAAGATTATATTTTATTCTAGCCTCTTATACAAGCTCTAGCTTTTTATTTTTATTAGAGTTTATATATAAGTCTTAATCAAATACCCTAGTTAGTAGTTAAGATAACTAAAGAATTAGTTAAGACCTAGTCTTAATATATACTTAAATCTAGGCCTGAAAATCAAGATATATTATATAAAATAGTATAAGAGTATAATCCCTAGATAAAGGCTATGTAAGAGGCTATTAAAGATTATAAAAAAGCTATAATAACTAATTTTAAGTTTAATTATATATATTAGGGGGTAAGTATTAATTATTATTTATTATATAGTTAGTAGAAATATAGATAAAAGTATTAAAACTTACTCTAATCCTTAATATTATTTTAAAGCTACTTAAATAAATCTATATTAAAGCTAATACCTTTATTTTATATATTATTAAGTAAGTAATAGTAGTTTATTTATAGCTTACCTAGAATTAAGTATAAATAATTTACCTAACTCTAGATTTAATACTAATTTTATATTTATATAAAGGATATAATTTATACCTAGAGAAAAGGTATATAAATTATATATAAAGTAATTTAATTACTTAGCTAATTTATAGAGAACTTGCCCTTATACTAAAGTATATAAAAGTATTCCTAATATTATTAGTCTTTGTATATAAGAGTTAGAGAAGTATATATATAATATTAGAATATAAGCCCCCGGGTTAATTAAAGCTATTATACCTTAATTTATTAATTTACTATACTTGTACTATATAAATAATAATTTTAAATATTAATCTTAAAATAAAAAAATTACTAAAGCTTATACTGCGCCTTAGCTAATAAGATTATTTTAGTTTCTTAATCTAATTATATAAGTTATGGCTACTACTAGGTAATAGCTAAGATATTAAGGAACTATTAAAATATACTAACTATTATACAAGAGCTAATACTAATATAAACCTATATAATATAGTAAGAATAAGTATTAATAATTATATATATTTTTATATTATATAAAGTAAGCTTAAGATATTTATTAATTAACTATATAAAATTAGGTTTAGGGATAATATAAGCCTTATAATAATACTAGAAATCTTATAAGTATTATTATATAATAGCTAGGGCAAGCTGCTTATATATAAAAAATAAATAATCCCTTATATAAAGTTAGCCTAGCCTAATATATAAGATTAAGTTTAACTTACTTACTAATTAAAAATCCCTAATTCTTAAAATACTAATATAGTATTTAGTTATTATAACCCTTAATTTAACTAGTAGCAAGGTCCGTATAAAACTAATTTAAGACTTTTTTTACTTTAGCTTAATCTATAACTAAGTTTATATATTACTAGAAGAAGCCTTACTAATATTATATATTTTTTAAGGTTTAAGTTTTTAGATTATAGCTTTTAACTTTTAAAACTTAAAATATCTCCTAATTTAAAAGGCTAACCTAATAGATAAGAACTTTAATACGTATATAAAGAATTATATTATATTATACTATATAATTCCTTTTTTACATGCCCTATAAGCTAAGGCAGGCCTTAATTATATACTTTTAAACCTAGATATTATAAGTTATATAAAGAATTCTAGTAATATCTAATACTATTATACTAGCCTGATATAGGTTTAATATCTTAGCTTTATATAGCTTAAGATTAATTAAAGGTCGCGGCATCTTAACAGGTATATAAAGGTTAGGAAAAGAAGATAATTAATTAAAGTATTAAGTATTAGGTATAGGTAGTAGCTATCTATATAGGCGGTAAGTACTAGCGCTTACACTAAAAAAACGTTCTTGCCCTAGCGTTCGATCAGGATGCCGTACTGACCACCGACCGACCCACTACTCTCAAGGAACCTGGAGCTGCTAATTTCGTTTGAACTCGTTCTATTGGTCAGAGTAGTTGCACTGTCGTCAGTCTTCTTCAGCTGCGGCTCCGGCCAAGCTCCTTTCTCGATCGGTCGCTGATCTTTGTTTCTTGTCCTTGTCTCTCACCAGTCAGTCACTCTTTGATTTATTTCATTTTAACCACAATGAAGACCGCCTCTTCTCTCCTTACTATCACGCCCCTCATCCTTGCAGCATCTGCCAGCAAGGCTGCCAACGGATGGGGCTGCTTCGGCGACGTCGGCGACTTCCAAAACCAAGGCGACTTCCAAAACCAAGGCGCCTTCACCTTCCAATCGATCAATCATTGCCTCGAAACCTGCGATGAAGGCGACTTCAAATTCGCCGCTCTCCAAGTAGAAGACTGCTGGTGTGGAAACACCGACCCCGTTCAGGAGGACGTTGTCTCGACCGACCGATGTGACGAGGTCTGCCCCGGCTACGCCAACGATATGTGTGAGTTTGGATTCCTGGCAGCACACTCTCTACTCTACTAAAAGTCTGCGTTAGGCGGCGGCGATGATGCGTGGTCCATCTACGAGATTGGGAGTGAAAGAGGACCCGCCTGGCTGTCGACCTCGTCAGCAACCGTCTTGACGTATTCAAGCACTGCGACTGAAGAGGGTACGGCTGAGGCTACATCTGACGCGACAACCTCGTCTACCACTACTTCGGGATCTACGTCTACCGTCACGTCGCCTTCGGCTGCGTCTACCTCTACACCGTCGCAGACGCCGTCTGCTGCCTCTCCTGCGTCTACCACCGTTGATCCTGAGCCTACTGAGAACAGCGCCAGTCGCCGCTTCAGGATCCTCTTCTAGATTGTCCTATAAGCAACGGCTAGCAGGATTACTCCAGCCTGATAGAGAGGATTGCTGCGGAGTCGTGTCAATCCGTGGCTGCATTTGTATACTATAGATCTTCAATTACAACATTGTTTACATAGTCTGCACGTACCTCATCAATCAGCCGCAAGGCAAAGTTGAAACGACCTAACCAGTCTACAATGCATAAAAGCCACAGATCATTCCCGCCGCCTCGCGCGACAAGGCCAATCCGTCGGCGTCGTAATAAAATGATTCTTGAACGACCATTCCTTCCCCGGATCGATCCTCTCAAACTCATAATCCCGCAGCAGAGTCGCAACAAGCTTGTTGATCTCAAAATGTGCTAGATTCCGCCCGGGGCATTGGTTGTAGCCCGCTCCCCACTGATTCTGTTAGTTGTTTCCAGTGACTGGAGAGTGGGACGTACGTGAACGAGGTAGTAATCCATGAATCCTGCTCGCTCCTTATCGAGCCATCGCTCCGGGTTGAAGGAGTTGGCGTCGGGGCCGAACAGGTCGGGGTTTCGGTGGATGACCCAGAGGTTTACGCTTAGGATTGTCTAGATGTTTGTCAGTATTCTTGTTTAAGGCAATGCGCTGAGCGTACATACTCCTTCAGCAAAATACCGTCCGCGAATCGTGAGACCCCCCTTTGGCACTACACGCGGGAGATTCGTCCCAATGGAGGAGTGATAGCGGTACGCTTCTTTGATCTGTAATAGTTAGTGTACGCTCCACGCGCGACGAGCCACATACGCAAGCCTGTAAGTACGGCAAACTCAAAGCCTCGGAATACTGCACGACAGGCGAGAGCTCGCTTCGTTCCTGAGCCGCATCTAATTCCTTCCGGAGACGCTCCAGGTAAACCGGATTCCGGAGCAGGTAGTATACCACCGCCTGCAACGACGCACTGACCGTCTCCGCGCCGGCTCCTAGATTCGCCGCCGCAGCGGCGAAGACGTCTTCGTCCGTCATCCGTTCGGGGTGTGTATTCCGGACATGGAGCCACCGCTCCATCATGTCGTTTCTGGCGCCGGGGTTCTTCTTCCGCGTGTCGATTGCGGCTACGCATGTGTCGAAGAGATGTGAGGCTGGAATCAGCCCGAGGGTGCTCATTATGGGGTTTCCGATTGTGAGGTTGTGGAGCCACACGAAGTGGCCTACCACCGAGACATACAGTGCCAGATGTCGGGCGTTAGCGATTGCATTCCCGATGTCGTGCCCGACCTTGGTGAATCCGAAGGATTGGCTGAAGGTGACTTCGCCGACGACGTCGAAGGCGAAGAAATTGAACCATTTGTCTAGGTGGACTAGCTCTTTTGTTTCGGTGAGTTTGTTGATATGGCCCTTGAGCGTGGTGATGATGTCGTCGATGTAGGACTCGGATTTTATAATGTTGGATAGGGCGTAACCCGCTGCTACGTTTTTGCCCTTCTCGATGTGTCGCTGGGGGTCGGTTTCGGACATTTGGCTGATGAAGCGGTAGTCGGGGATGCTGAAGACTTCGTACCAGCTGCCCTGATTGCTGTTAATGATGGTAGATATATGATGGTGAGCGTGCTACCTTGGCTATCTTCGCATGAAGGAGATGCTTAACTGCGTCTGGATGGCCAATACTGACCTCATTGTCGGTGATGCGGACAAAGTCTCCTACATGACCCATTAGCATACTTCCATTAATAGATTGCGCACACGTACCATGCTCTCGATGCAAAGCGAGCATCTCCTCCTCGGTATGCCCCTTGATGATCTGCTGGATCTTCCATAAGCTCGAAACAGAAGCCAGAAAGGGCCCCGGGATGTCTCGGATAGAGGTCAAGTATTTTCTCTTGAGCCCAATTGCTAGGATTATAAGTGCCGGAATCACCGGCCACGGCAGTGCCATGACAGATGGGAATGCCATAGCTTGCAGTTATATTCAATGGCTACCGCTTTCTCAGTTGAAAGAAGAATACACCGTACCATATACAGACTTCCGGCAGATGGGCACCTTTTGTGTCGAGTCGCCCAGAGTCGAGGCCTCGGTTGGCAGGGGGTCCAATCGGATGGTAGGTATATTTACCGTTTGACAGCTGCACTAGAGGTAGCAGATGCAGCTAATCCTTAGCGGGTGTCAGGAAGATGAGTCTTGGTGGCCGTTTCAACGATCCCCGGTTCTCCCCAGCTTGTTTCTTACAACATCACTTCTACAAACTGCAATTAAGAGTGCATACCTATTTTCGACAATCACTGGGATTTCGTTTCACCCGGTGGCTGCTTTCATAACTTCATGTCCTTCGAAATGCCGGCACGCCACAGTCCTGCGTTAAGAAACCGTCCACGCTAGCGCTGGCTGACAGGGATCAGTGCCGCTGTTGCAGCTGTCATATATTTACTGCATCCTTCAGTCTGAAAAGGAGGCGGGGTATTCTAATTGCAATGAAGGTGGCCGTTGAATCTGATCGCAACGGCCTCGCCTGTGGAGATAATCGACATAATAGCATTGTGGATTCCTCTCCGACGTCAGTTCCATATGAACGCCTGGGTATTGGCCTGTCCTCTTCATTCAGCAATTGACCATGCAGAATCATGCAAGGTTCTGCCAATAATCATTTCAATTCCGTCAACGCGCAGGCATCTCATCCTCGAGACTTTTCGGCCCGGTGTTGTCTACGTACCCCTGCAGTTAATAGCCATAAGCCGAGGCCTTCAGGCACAATGCTTTTATTAACGGCTGTCGCTGACCAAATGTTCTCAAACGTCCTCCGTCGAATGTTCTGACCATGGCGATGCCGCAGGACTTCCCTCCCGGGTTCCTGGAGGAGGACCGACGCCCAGGAACAATCATCGGCATGGCCGTTGCAACCGGCGTCGCAGGAGCGGTCGTCCTAACCAGAGTCTACGCGCGATGGCGATACATCCAGAAATTCGGCCTCGATGACGCCCTCATCTGCGTCGCGATGGTATCTATTATCCTCACCACTCTATCGACAGACCACTAACGAACCAAGGCCATCCAAATCGTCCTCCTCGCCGTCATGCTCCAGGTCCTCCACCACGGCGCAGGAAGGCACCTCGCCGCCATCGACCCCCTGTCCGCCCCCCCGCTGTACAAATGGCTCGTCGCCGGCCAGCTCATCTACATGCTCAACCTGTACATCTGCCGCCTCAGCGGCCTTGCCTTCTACGCAAGATTGAACAACATGCCCCGCTACGTCTTCTACCTCCGTCTCTCCTTGGGGTTTATCACCGCCGTGTATATCGCGCAGACGCTCATTATTGCGCTGCAGTGTATCCCGCTCGCAACGCTGTGGGGCGGTGCAACGGGAAAGTGTATATCCACGATGGTGGTGAACATCGTCACCGCGACGATGACGATCGTCTGTGATTCGATTGTTCTGCTGCTGCCGGTGAATATCATCTGGAGTTTGAAGGCGAAGGTTGCGCGGAAGGTGGCGCTGGGCGTGGTGTTGTGTTTTGGGGTTTTGTATGTCCCTTCGTCTTGGGATCTTGGTGGTCTTGCTAACGTTTCTAGTGCTGTTGTGTATGTTCCTGTTCTTTCTTTAAGAAGATTTCATCTCTGACTGGTTCCTAGGGCCTCCATCTGCCGCCTCATCGCCATGCTCCCCGTCGTCAACGACCCGCTCGACGCAACGTGGCACTTCTCCGTTGTGCTTGCCTGGTCCTCTGGGGAGATCAGCGCTGCGATCATCGCCCTGTCGTTACCGGCTCTCAAGGCGCTCTTTGGATCGGCGTTGAAGGATAAATCATCCTCGAATAATTCCAACTCCAACTCGAGGAGTAAGAGTAAGAGTAATGGCGCTAGCGATGTTCCGCTTGAACCGGTGCAGCGTGTTAGGGGCAGGGTCTATGGTGATGTCAAGGGGTATTCGAATTCTATTCGCGGTGGTATGGGGGCTGGGAGGAGTGGGAGTGGGAACGGGAGTGAGGAGGTGTTGTGGCTGACGAGTACGGATGAGGATAGTATCCAGGTGGAGCGGTCGGTGAGGATCACGGTGGCGAATTTTGGGTAGTTTATTTCGTATATACAGGAGTTGAGTTTATCGTACACGGCCACTCTCCATCCATCTATCACGCGCGGTCGAGTGCCTGACCAAGACACATCTCATAATACACCCCCCGTAGCGCCAGCAACTCCTCATGAGTCCCCTTCTCCTTAATCCGTCCCTCAACAAGAACATAGATACAATCCGACCCCTTAATCGTCGACAGCCGATGCGCAATCGCCACCGTCGTCCGTCCAACCCCCGCCTTCTCCAACGCCCCCTGCACAATCCGCTCACTCTCCGTATCCAGCGCCGACGTCGCCTCATCCAGAAGCAGCAGCCTCGGTTTCCGAATCAGCGCTCGCGCAATCGCAATCCGCTGCCTCTGCCCGCCGGAAAAGAGACCCCCTCGCGACCCGCAGGGGGTTTCGAGCCCGTCGGGTAGCGAGGAGATGAAATCGTAGGCGTTTGCTTGGTGGCATGCCGCGTGGATCTCGTCGTTGGTTACGGGGCCTTCGACCCCGAGCGCGATGTTGTCCCGCACTGTGCCTTGGTAGAGGACTGGTTCTTGCTGCACGAGGGAGAGGTGCCGCCGGTATGAGGAGAGCGGCATGTTTGCGATGTTGCTCCCGTCTAGGCTGATGGAGCCGGAGGTGGGGTTGTAGAAGCGCTCGAGAAGGCCGATCAGGCTGGATTTTCCGTGGCCGGAGGGGCCGACGAAGGCGATTGATTGCCCAGGTTTGACCTGGAAGTGGGAGGTTAGTATGGATGGAATATTGCGGGTGGCAACCTTACGTCGATGTTGAGATCTGTCAGCACGCGCCGGTTCGGTCGCGTGGGGTAGCTGAAGTTGATGCCGTCGAGGCTGATGCCGGCGGCTTGGTCGCCGGTTTTCTCGGTGTCGTCATCCCCGTCTTGCACGCTTGGGTGGACGTCGCGGAGGTAGAAGATGTATTGACAGGCCGCTTGGCCCTTGGTGAGACCTAAGGAGTTAGATATGGATCTTCTTACGAGGGAATGGCTTACTAGTTGTGAACATGAAAAGCGATGCCGCTGCCTCGCCAGCAAGGATTGCTCCAATGACAATCATGTATAGGCGGGTACTCGAGTACTCTCCGGTGGATAATAAACGTCCTCCGTACCTACATTGTTAGATTGAGGTAGCAACGTTAAGCTAGAGACGTACCAGAAACTCAATGCCATAGACAGCAGCGAAAGAGACTGCGTCAAAGCCAGCCATGCAGCCGTCCAGACTAAACGTTTAATAGACTTCCGCTCAATCCCGGCCAGCATCTCCGTGTACCTATCCAAAATCAGAGGCTCGATCGCTAGGGACGCTACTGTGCGAATAGCAGACATGGCCTCCCCCGCCAATGCCGCACTCGCCGCGAACTGATCTGCAGTGGCTTCCTCCAGTTGGAATTCTAGTCGGATTCTGAAGTAACCGCAGGTGGTAATCGGAATCAGCGCTCCCGCTAAGACGACAAGACCCAGCTTCCAGCCTACGGCAATCGCAAAGATGGCGCTGGCAACTATGTTGACGAGCCCGACGACTATAATGCCAAGATTAAACCCGAGCAGCTCTTGGAGACTGGTCGGCTTGGTGGACAGATTCGAGACGAGGGAACCGGTGGTGTGGCCGGGTTGGTCGTAGAACGCCATGTCTTGCTCGAGGTACTTGCCGAATATCTCCAGTCGGTAGACGTAAATCATATGCTGTCGGGGTTAGACTGATTCAACAAAGGGATTGGCACATACAGTAGATATCACGTTGGTCAGCCATCCTAGAATCCCGTACACGGCTAATATGACAAGTGCAACGATGAAGAACATCAGGGCGTAGAACTCGCCTCGGTCGACCATCTCGCTCGTTGATCGAATCTGGAATGCATCCAGGGCTCTGGCGAACAGAAAGGATATCACAGGATTCACAGCACCTGAACCCGTTAGCTGCAGTAAAGCCATTGGAGTGGTAGCAAAAGCATAGAGTGGTCATACCTCCAACGACACAGGTAGCAATAGCGACGAAGAAATGCGGCCATAGCTCTCTGCGCTCGAATATAATCTTGGCTATGCACGCTACTAGGCCGCGCCCGTTGGCAGAGGGCGTATCAAAGTTCTCAATGACACCCTCGTCAGTTGGTTTTTCTTGCTGGGCGGATTTGTTGGTGATTGTGGTCACAATCTCATCCGAGCTTTCTTCCTCTCCGGACTTCTCTTCCTTGACCTGGCCAAGGTCTTGCGCTTTGATCAGACGGTGGTAGGCGCCGCTGGCGGCATTAAGCTCATCGTGTGTTCCCTTCTCCACTATCTGCCCCTTTGATAGAACCACAATCTGGTCCGCTTTCTGGATTGTAGAGAGTTTGTGTGCGATGACTATTGTTGTTCGCGTCGCAGACACATTGTCAAGAGCTTTCTGAACAATCTTCTCCGCACGTGGATCCAGAGCGCTTGTTGCCTCGTCGAGAATGAGAACCTTGGGATCAGAAACAATACTGCGAGCGATCGCAATTCGCTGCTTTTGGCCACCGGACAGCACGCTCGCTCGCTCTCCCACTTGCGTATCATACCCCTGCGGAGTTAGAACCTGTTATTCTATATCGAGGAGGTACACACCTCAGGTAGATGTTCAATAAACTCGTGGGCAAAAGCCGACTTGCAGGCTTGGATCACCCTTTGCAATTGCTCCTCTTTCGAGGCATTGACATACTCCGTTCCTGCTAGACCGTAGACGACATTTTCAAACACCGATCCATTGAACAGAGTTGGTTCCTGCGATTATCAACAGGGTCCATATCTCGGTAGTTCAGATCTGTAATGTAGACATACCTGCTGCACGATGCGAACATGAGTCCGCAACCATCTAACATTGAGATCTTTGATATCCACACCATCCAAGTAGATGGACCCAGCTTTCGGGTCATACCATCTATCCATCAGTCCACTGACAGTACTCTTCCCCGAGCCACTAGGTCCCACCAAAGCCGTGGTCTTTCTAGCTGGAACCGACAGGCTGAACTCTTTCAAGACTTGGACCTGTGGGCGGGTCGGGTACGAAAAAGAAATGCCCGAGAACTCGATATCACCCTTGCAGAGTTCCGGCTGCGCGCCTGCTGGTGACAGTCCGTCGATTGAGGGCTCGCGGTCGATAATCTCCCACATAAACTGCGCTGCGGAAGCAGCTTTGGTGATCTGGACAATCTGCGGCGCAATCTGGGTCATGGACGTTGCGGCCACGATGACGGCAAAGATGACTCTGATACAAATTAGCAGAGACTTAATGGAAGAGAGGAAATCCTACGTGACGACATCTCCCGGTGTGTCAACCTCGCCCCTGGCGTACATGCGGATGCCCTGCCAGAACGCCAGCCCGTACCCAGCATAGACGCAGAAGAACTCTGCCGAGTAGAGAACCCCCATGTTGAGCGACTGCGCTAGGCTCAGCCGCTTCGCTTCAGCAGCGTAATCGGTATATTTTGCCGTCAATTTGCCGAAAGCGGAAAACGCGTGCACGGTCTTCATGCTCGCGAAGATCTCTTCCGCTAGAGAGCCGGCGTTGGAGTTGACGTGGAGAATGTGGTTCTCGGTCTTGACGAGGATCGCTAAGCTGACTGTCGTGACTATCAGGATGGCCGGGACAATGCAGATCGTGATGAGGGTGAGCTTCCATTGGACGATGAAGGCGATGATGAAGGCTGTGACAAAAGTCGACATCCCCTGTAAGAGGAAGCCGAGTTTCTCGGAAATTCCCTGGTTGACTAGGTTGGCGTTGGTGGTGACCTGGACGACGGGAGAGCCTCCAAGGTTCAGGTCGAAGAATGCCATGTCCTGTTGGAGCAGGCGGTTCAGGAAAGCGATCCGAAGGGCCTTCGTCGTGCGGAGAGCGGAGATAGGGAGGCATGACTGCGTTGGTTAGTGGGATGCATGGCTTGAATGTACTAGGTAGTCTACCGTCCAGATGTACACCATGCCAAACTTGCCGATGAAAAGGTACACAAAGTACAGCCTGATCTTAATTAGCATGTTGTGGACATGGATCGTGCTGTAGGTTACCCACACAAAGTCGTTCAAGGCACTGCGGAACTCCCCCGGCGACTTCTGGCCGGTCGCAAACTCATCAAAGATGGTGACCATCTTGCCGAAGAGCAGATCCATGAGAGGAAGAGCCGCCCCTGCGCCGATGGCCCCGACCAGGGCAAAAGCCATAAGAAGCCAGCCGAAAGAGTCGGCATAGCGGAAGATGCGCAGGTAGCTGCTCAAGCCCCCGGCGCCTTCAGCTGCTGCCTTTTTCGATGAAGAGGACTCATTGCTGTCCACACCGATAGGATCTTGACTGGACATGAGGACGGATCGAGTTGTTCATGGTTTCTAGATGGATGGGTGAGAAAATGTCATAACTTATAGCCAAGCGATGGTGTTGAAAGCGGAGGTCCGCGGGACCCGAGCTGCGTGCAATGGATCGGTGGCAATCGTTCCATTCGGGATCCGCGGAGGATACGGTGACATCTTATCTGATTGTATAGCAGTGGCTTTGGGAGTTTAATTCGTTGTATTGGAATAATTCATCAGATGATATATGTCAGAGCGAACATATTTCAAGCCACTATTGTTGTGGACATTGGGATGTGGGAGCACTTGACTCGCAGGGTATGGTCCACCCTCATCATTTCGTGCTTCCTGGTGTGTGGCTGCTTGTGTGATATATGGGAGACATTGAGAACAATCCATTCTAACAAAAGAAAGCAAAAGAAAGTGAGGATGCGTCAAGAAAGACCCTGCCTCCTAGCCTTATCGATAATTCTGCCTCAGGCGACGACGATAAGCACAACCCCAGATTTTGCAGGCAACCACGTTTCCTCTCCTTCAGCGTGGAGCACCTGCAATGCCTCGAATACGCGTCGACCGATACGGTACGTTATTCTCCAGCAAATGACACAAAACTAACAAATATAGGAATCTGGTACCGCCTCTTCAAAGGCAAGCCCAGCCGCACAGGAGGATGGCGCGTCCACCCACCCTCCACTCGCGGCCCCAGACGAGCCGCCGAGGAAGAAGAACCCGGAATTCTGCGCAAATTCCTCGAAAATGGCGCCACCACCATCGCCGCGCTGCTGATGCTCGGTATCGGAGGGTACTCCTACCACGTCTTCTACAAGCGCCTGGTGCTGCGCAAAATCGACAATGCCTTCTCGCCGGGTTTCTCGTCGCTGGAGCTGGCCGCCCTCGCGCAGCATGGGTATACCCTCGAGCAGGGGATTGATGAGGATGAGCGGAAATTCAAGATTGTGCGTCCGGAGCAGAATCTTATTGATGCGATTGTTAGTGGGAAGGTCAAGGGTCACTACTATCTGCTCTTCGGGGAGAAGGGGACCGGAAAGACCTCCATGTTGCTGGAGTCCATGCAGAAGATCCACGGCGATGGAGTCGGGATGCTCGAAGCGCATGGGGATATTGAAGTCTTTCGGCTGCGGTTGGGAAAGGCGATTGACTATGAGTACCATGAGGATTATATCGGGGGAATGTTTAGTATTCGCGGCCCGAGGGATTCCACGGCGCTGCTGGATATTGAGCGCGCGTTGAATAAGCTGGAGAAGGTTGCACTGCGGAGGAAGAGTGTTAGTGATAAGCCGTTGATTCTCATTGTTAGCAACCTGCACTATCTGCCGGATAATACTGAGGGACAGCATTTGATGGATCTGCTGCAACAGCGGGCGGAGATGTGGGCGGCTAGTGGGCTTGTTACACTGGTTTTTACGAGCGATCAGTATCGGACAACGGAAATGCTTCGACTGCATGCGACGCGATTGCAGGTGATGAACATTCAGGACATCTCGAAGCCAATGGCCGTGCAGGCAGTCAAGGAATACCGACAAACCGCGTTTAAAGAGGATGTACCGGCTAGTATTCTAGACCAGGTATACAGCTTGGTCGGCGGCCGACTGATCTTCCTGGATCAAGTGGCACGGTCAAAAGATATGCTCAAGACATGCAACGCCATCTGCGAAAAGGAAAAGCGCTGGCTGCTGTGCAAATGCTGGATCATGGGCGCAGAAATGGACGATAAAGCCGAGGACCAGCAAGATCTTGCAGTAAGTCTTATTCTTCACTATTGCATTCCATTCTAACAGTCTAGTCCGGCGCATTGCTCCTCGGTAAAACCCTGGTCCAGCTAGAAAAAGACCCAAACCGGCCACATTACGTCTCCGGACTACCAGGGATGGCGCTGCACAAAGTGCAAGAGCTCATGACCCGACCGGACCTGATCAAGGGACTGGATGAGATGAACATCATTGCAATCGACGCCGATGCCGTGGTCAGAGCGGATTCCGTGCCGATGCAGAACGCCTTTCGGTCAGTCGTCAGCGACCCCGATTTCGAGGCACATCTGGAGGCGACGTTGGAGCGGCTCGACGAGATAGAGGGCTTGGGACGCACGACCGAACTCCGCCTGAAGGACTTTATGGAAGGCGAGTTCGAGATCAAGGTGCATAAGCGGGGTGGCGATACGTATTTGTCGGTTGAGAAGAAGAAAGAGAAGGAATAGGATGTATGGAGTGTTTAAAACTTGTATATACTCATCCCGTGAACTTGACGGATTTACTACAGCCACGATGCTGCTCGAAAAAACAGCTATACGTGTAGTTCAGTCCAGCCGACGCAATTAGCCTAGGAAGGCACGAAGGCACAATGCAGTGTTGGTCGTACACGGTGATTAGGTACGATATATGCTACTGTGCTTCTTCAACAATGGAGATACATTAAACCGGTTGAGCTCTACCATATAGAAACACTAGAGTGGGAACTGCGTGGAGACAGTTAATATAAATGAATGGATTTGGTCTGATGTTCTGAATGCCTAGGTAAACTCACGCTGTACATTGGTATAGTACTTAGTTGGGTCCGGTCCAAGAGAATGCAAGATAGATCATGAAAAATCTCAAAACACAATCAATATCATCGCGAGTTTTAGCTGCGAAAGTTTGTCCAGTATGCTCCGATAACTTGTTAATCCACGGACGAAGGCTGGCAATCGTTCTGTCGTATAATCGCAGTTGGGTGTAATCCACTGGACCGTGCCCTAGTGTAGAAGGGTCAAAAGCCACACCAGAAGCCTTGGCCAGAATTTTGCTGGTTTCCTGGCTGCCGCTTGCAACGGCGTAGGAGAGAGCTGTGTACCCATCGGGGCAGATCTGGTGTACATCAGCCCCAGACTCCAGTAATAAAGTGACTAGTTTGTCGCGGCCCATTGCAGCGGCGATTGAGAGCGCGCTGCGGCCAAACTTATTTATAGCATTTACATCCGCGCCCTGCTGTAGAAGCTGCTTTGCGATGGTTCCGTGACCATGTCCGACAGCCATTAGAAGAGCAGTATGGCCAAGCCGTTCAGTATCATCGACACGCGCCCCTGCGTCTAGTAGTATATTGATCTTGGTCAAGTCCGACTTTGACGCGGCAAGGTGCAACACAGTTAAACCCTGCTCGTTGCGGGTATGGATGTCAGCTCCATGGGCCAGCAAGCACTCGAATGGTCCCTTTTGCCACTGGTCCAGCGCGAGGAACGACACAGGATCTCCAGGACCGTGGTTGACGTCAACCCCCTGCCGTAGCAGTTGCTTTACCGCTGAGGTGTTTCCGTGAACAATCGCGGTTCTCAAAGCTTCATGGCCATTCTGGCCTCGGACAAAACGTTGTTTGGATGGAATACGTAACCTTCCGTCTCCATCCACTGGCAAGAAATCTAGGATCGCTTGCAGAGGCCCGGGGTATCGGTTGCGTTGCGCAGCGTCGATCGCCCGCGACGTCTCAGTCTCGTCTTCTGGGCGAAAGATTGGGACACCACCTTTGACTAGTTCCCAGACGGCCTCTCCGCAAGAGCCTCCGCAAATCTGGATAAGAGCTTGGAAACCAATCTCCGGGTTGGTTTTATTGGCATGTCGGATAAATGGAAGCAAGCTGAGAACCGTCTTGTTATCGCGCTGCAGGCTAGCCTGGTTAAACTCCTGGATGATCTGCTCAAGGGGTATAGTTTTCAGGATTTTAACGCCAATCTGTCGGCATGTTTTGGAGGTCCTGGCAAAGGCAGCCAGGTCACCGGTTCGGCATTGCTCCAGGATGTCGAGCAAAAGCTCAGCTGGTAGATCGAAGAGATTGAAACGTGCCATGTTGAGCGATGGTTGAGTGAGGATAGCGACACTGCGATCTGCCGGGCACTTATTTATGCTTTCTGATACCACTGGACTCAAAGACATGGAACCCGAGATGAAAACAAGTAGTCCTTCATCTTTGTCGTTCGTCAAACGCGCAAAGGTCACACCCCACTTGGCCTCACAGTCTGTTGGACTGTGATCAAAGGAAGTAGGTAATGCCACTGTAACAAGGTCTGAAACCTATTGGCGTATTTCAAGAAACTCTCAGACCGAAACGAGCAAGGTACGACCCAAGGGCCCTCTTTCCTCAGTAGGAAGACGCGACCAGCAGCTCTGGCAAAAGGAAGGAGTTGCATTACTCTGTTCGATTACTGCTCAAGATCTAGACAGGCTGAACCGGTACTACACCCTCCTCCTCATCCATTTGCGAACATCCTTCCCGTACATATACACACCCACTGTCGTAACAAGAAACGCAAGGTGGAGTCCTGCCAGGGTCAGAAACGTATCACGCGGTCCAGATGCCCTGACCCAGTCGACGACGAAGAGCGAGAAGGTGAATCCATGGAGATCTATATGCTATCAGCACTGCAAAGCACGACTTGGAATAGAGTCAACTCACTCTTGAGAATACTCAGAACCACTTGCGCCTCAATCGCCGAAGACTTGTGGCAGTCAAGACAGTATGTCACGGCGACTGTACTCCCAAGGATACATCCGAAGTATATCAAGCCGAAGCAGACGGTCGGCACGATCCAGTGGTCGCTTTTTTCGATGCTCCAGCCGTATCCTGCAAGACCGATTGTGGTTGAGATGACCACGGGTATCATCATGACGAGACGGGATTCAGGCTCGTATACTCCGCGATTGTGGTAGGCCTTTACACAGGCGACGATGTCAGAGATCTTGCCCCCGACCACGCTACCGAGGATCGTTCCTATAAGCGGCGAGATGTAGAGTAGTCCGGTTTGGACTGGCGTAAATCCGTATCCGTTGACCGACTGGAACAGATGTGCTATTGTCTCTGCTAGTACGGCCAACCAACCGAGCGAGAGCGCGTATACGGACGCCGAATACAGGAGAGGTGGTGATTTGAGTAGGTGCAGCGGCTTTATTGCTAACGATAACCAACTTGCCGCGTGCAGGCGGCCATTCCATGGACGCAATGTCTGCCGAAAACGTAGGGGAGGCGATATGCGCAGGTCGTCGGTGTAGGTTTCACCAGGGCTGCGTACGCCTAGAATGATTGTAGCTTTCTTAACCAGAATTAGCCAGAACACATATACCATCGGCTTGACGTACATTCTGATCGTGTCGTGCCCAGTATGTCTCCCTGCCGAAGATACATAGGCCGCTGAAACAGACACCAGATGCCGCAGTGGATATCCTGCACCGATTAGCACTTTCGAGGATGTTTTATATGGACCACGTACCACATCACCCAGCGCCAATTCAAGCTCTGTATCACCCCAGCACCAATCAACGGAGACAGACTCTTTCCTGAAGCCAGAAGCAGCATGTAGATGCCCAGCCGAAACCCGCGCTCCTGCGGTTTATAGATCTCGGATATGGTAACAGACACGAGGAACTCGCCAGGACTCGACGCAAGACCCTGCACAAATCGAGCCAGAATTAAACTGACATACGTAGGGCTAGCAGCGGCCCACGCAGAAGAGGCGATCAGCAGTGTGGATCCTGCAACATAGACAGGCCGGCGGCCAAAGAGGGTTGCGGTTGGTGACCAGATGACGGCGCCAGTACCGAGCCCTAACATGTAAATTCCGATAGTGTATGAGACGTGCTGTATACTGACACCGAACTCGTCTGCAATTTCTGGAAAGCCCGTGGCTAGAATTGGGGCTAACGCGGCGGAGAGAAAGCTGAAGAAGCCGACGGCGTATAGAACCGCATCACGGCGCCATGCTGGCCAATTAAGAGGGTCGTTGGGAACGAAATCAGTGGATAAGGCTGGATTCGAGTCGTTGATGAGTTTGTGTCGAATCTGCAGCCAGCTTTGTCTTGGCTCTGTGCTGGAGAACCAGAGTTGTGTGCCTACACGAGTCAATGGGAGCATACGATTGTAACATGAAAGAGGCCTCACCTGGAGGATGTGTAACATCTCGCTCAAGCACCTCAACCTCGTGCTTGACCTCCATGAAACTGGTCAGAGATGTGCGCGGTGATTGGAATACTTGCGCGGGGGCAATCTCTTCTAACGGGCCTTGTAGGCTTTTAATCTCGTCTCTGGTTGAAATGCGTGACTGTGGCGTATTGCAGTCTAACATTCCTTACCATCGGCTGGTCTAGACCATCTGAGTTAGGCTTAAGGTTGGTTTGACAGCTGGTTGAAATATGAGGGAGACTGAGTACCTGTCGAGGCAGCCCTACCCCCAAGGTCCTTGCTTGGCGGACGATCAACCTTACTACATCAGTGTGACTAAACGTTAACCGACCTTATGCAGTTCCTATTCTGAGATTGAACGTTGTCAAAGGTTCATATTGCCCGTGATGGCTGGGTACAGGAAAGAGTCTCTCTGGATCAGGTGTAAGGGGGTGTTCCAGCAACAAAAATCGCACGACCTAACCCGGGTAAATGGCAACTCGGAAGGTCATCTGATACAAATCGCCTTGGATGTGACTGAAATGAAGGAGGGAGCATGGAATGAGCGATTTAGTGAGAAATCAGAAGACAGGCAAAAGTCTCCCTTTGCATGTACAGACGCCACGCCACAGCCAAAAAGAAAAAAAAAAAGACCGACCGAGGCCTTGGCTGACCTGGATCTAACCTGATCTACTTCCTATCGCAAGGCTAAGACTTATCTTGGAGTGATGAAGAATGCTACCCCTTGCGTCCATGGATGCGAATCTGGACGGGTGGTTAAGCTGACATATCCGATGCTCCCCAGCAAGATCAAGCAACCGCGTTCGGGGAAACTGGGGGCGACTTGCTCGGAGCTTAGCGTGTTCAATCTGCCGGACTCTATTGCTGGAGAAGCGCCATGCACAATGTACTACTGCCAGTGCTGCTAGCGTTAAAAGGCTGCGGGGGGTATCTAGCAAAATACCCCAGACAATCTGCATTTGGGGACCCCAACCTTTGTATCGGCTCCACGTTGGAGACCATTCGGTGTATTCTACACTGAGGAAACGCCCACTTTCCGATGATACAGTGGGGGAGAGCTGTTTAAGTATGAGCCTCGACGTGTGGAAGTGGGATATCAGAGCACTGTGGCTGCCAACATGGTTTTTCTACACTCTGCAAAGGCTCTCTTATTAGCCTTCGCCGTTGAAGCCGTTGCCAGGTAAGTACTCTGTAGCTCGTCCACACCAAAGCTAATCACATCCAGTGGAGTAATTGTGCACCCCGAGTACTATGAACACTCCGGCAACAACTTCTACCGTTACGATGGCGACTCAGCATGCCTCAATCTCTCGTCAGCCAACCCCCTCTTGACCCTCGACTATGGGACAGAGACAAGCGGACATCCATTCTTTGAGGTACAATCACTCTCTGGCCCCGTCCAGATAGAGGCCAAGTACTCCGAGGCCAAAGCGGGACTTGATCATCCGTTTGGGGACGGTCCATGGACGTTCGCTAATGGGTTATCCAATACCTTTCGTGTTGAAACCTTCAATATCACAGCCGCCGGCGAGATCGAGTCATTCTTCCAGCAGGCTGGCTTTCGCTGGCAGAGTCTGAGGCTTCTCAACAACAACTCGACAGTTGAGGTCTGCAGTGTTGGAATTCGCTCCTCTACCGATCGGACACCTTTAGATGATCTCCCGGGGTACTTTGAAAGTTCTGATCCCCTCTACAATGAGATCTGGGCGCTCGGCGCTCGCTGTGCCCAAGAGACGTGCATTGAAAAAGGTACAGCTTCCTCGACTTGGGAAGTCACTCCCGACGGGGCGCTACTCCGTGGACAGCAATCTGCACAGTCGGTATTTGGAGCAACTTACTCAAACTATACTATCACGTTCGAGACAAAGATAGTCCGTGGCGGTACTGGATGGAGGATCGCTACATCCCCGAAAGGGTTCGGTCTCTCGTTGTTTCTGACCAGCGAGTATCCGTCTGAGTCAACCTTCTTGAACACGAATCGCACTCTACTTCCACCCAATACCTTGATCGCGGGCTATGGGTGGAACCTTGTCAACCAGACCTCGCTCGATACGGGAAAGCCCAGTTACTACCCGCTGCAATTCGACGTCAAGGAAGGCGAGTGGATACGCATCGCAACACGCATCACACCTGAAGGGTACGTCGTGTCAATCGACAATCACCGACCTGTTACCGTGGCCCTAAGCGAGCTGCAACTGATGGTGAGCCCCCGGTTCTCCACTGGTAGTGTGTACACTGGAACATGGGGATTCGGACCCTACCAGGACCAGACCGCATACGTTAAGGATGTTCTTGTCCGAGCTCAGAATGGAACGGTGACATACTCAAACCCAATGACCGACCCGTCTATCCTCGAGGAGTATGCCGTTCAGACCAACGATCGCTCGCTATGTGTCGAGGGTGCGAAGCGCGACAGACTGATCTGGTCGGGCGACTTTGTCCATACACAGCGCATCATGAGTCTCAGTACGTACCAGAATGAGTACATCAAGGGAACTCTGGAGTTTCTGCTTGACCGACAGGAGTCTTCTGGGCACAGTGCTGGGCTGTTCGCAATGTCACCTGCAATGGGGGGCTCGCCAAAATACGCCGCCATCTACAAGGATTATGGGTTGTTGGACTACCAGATGCAGTTCCTGAACACCTTTGCGCGGTTCTATCTTCAGTCTGGAGATAACGAATTCATCAAGCGGGCCTGGAAACAACTCAAGACTGGCCTCGAGGTTATGATGCCCCTTGTTGATCAAGACTCTGGTCTTGCTACGGCAGGTCTGGGCGGAATGTTCTTCATCGGAGATCCTAAGGGCACCGCTGCGTCTTCCCTACTTGCTCACACCTTTACCCAGATGGCGGGACTGGCAGAAGTCGTTGGCGAACCCGCGACAGCATCGTACTGGAATGCCATTGCAGCTAACCTGACATCTGCGGTCAACAGGCATCTATGGAGCAATGACCTCGGAACATACAGCTCCAGCTTGACAGCGATCAATGAATCCTCATTACCAGGAACGGCATTCGCCATCCTCTCCGGCGCAGCCAATAAATCCCAAACAGCCTCGGCAATTGCAGCCTTGTCCTCACTGCGTCTTGGAATCGGCTACAAAACGACAACCGACACCCCGTCCTCCGACCCTTCGACAAACCTATCTCCAAATCTGTCCGGATTTCTACTTGAAGCCATATTCATCCACGCAAGACGTACCCCTTCTGACACCGCTACAAGCGAAGCGATAGATACCCTCATCAACGGTCTCTGGGCTGCAATGGTCACGCAGGATGAATACTACACCGGCACGTCCTGGGAATACGTCTATCCGGATGGAAGGCCCGGCTTGGATCTGTTTACGTCTCATGCGCATCCGTGGGGCGGTGCGCCGACGTATGTCTTTACCGAGTATCTTCTGGGCATACAGCCAACGAAGCCGGGGTATAGGGAGTGGGAGTTTTGGCCTACGCTTACGCATACTGGCTTGAGCTGGGTGAAGGGGAGAGTACCGACTCCGCATGGAGGTATTGAGGCGAGTTGGAGTATTGGTAGGAATAGCACTGAGGTTGAGTTGGAGGTTTGTGGGCCGGAGGGTACGAGGGGTGCAGTGAGGTTGTCGCTGGCTGCTAGCAAGTGTTGGTTGAACGGGGAGGTAGTCCGTGAGGGGTGTGGAGAGGAGGGTTTGCAGCTGAAGATCTCTGGCGGCAGTTGTTCAACAGTCACAGTAAGCTTGATAGAGCCCTTGTAATCTTGTTAATCTACATGCGCCCTTCTGCATCAGTCTGATAGTCCAAGGGTGGTGTTGGCCGGGTTTCAAAGACGAAAAGGCTGTTTGGTCAGCTGCCGTGATGTGTATATCTGTTCAACTCATGCTCATGCCCCTAGATTATCCTTCTCTTGACGAGCAGAGCTAGCATCGTGCACGCAAGTTTGTAAGCTTCTGGGTGGCGATCGTAAGCAACGGAGAAGCCAGCGGTTATCTTATGCCCGCAAGACAAATGCATCGGTCATTCGCCAAGCCGACCTAAAGTTGGGAGCACACACGGTTTGGAATTGAGACTGGGGACTGGGAAGGTGGTGAAGGACTCCATGTTGATCCTTCATGCTGTCAGCCTGGACATTGCCCGTATCTCGGCCAGTCAGACTGTCTAAACAACGAGCTCGAACAAGGAGAGACGGTATATCTGACAGGCCGGTCCGTATACTGGCCATGTCACAATCCTAAAGACGAATTCTATGGAGCTTTGCTACCTGGCGAATTGCCACAGAGCCATGCCGAGCCCGCCATGATCCGAGTATATATGAGTTTGGAATATCCGGCCATCTTCTCGTCCTCTTTTCTTCTTCATGTACACCTCAATTGTGGTAAGGCATCGCCTGATTCAATCTTCAATCACCCTATTACTTGCAAACATTCATCAGAATGACCATCTCAGGTGCCCGTCTCGATGGTGTCGCCCTTGTTGTTGGTGTAAGCCCCTGCTCAGTGCCCGCCTAACTCACCGAACGTCATAGAAGGAGAAAGATGAGGAGAGACAACTGACTTTGAATATCTAGTCTGGCCGTGGCATTGGCCAGCAAGCCGCCTTTTCAATTGCTGAAGCCGGCGCCCGTGCTGTAGTCTTTGCCGACATGAACGAAGAGACGGCCCAGGCATCCGCAGAACAAAGCAAGCAGTATGCCACCAATGCGAACTACGAGTCCACATACTTTGTCGTCAACGTCAAGGACGAAGTGAGGGTCAAGGAGATGGTAGAGTTTGTCGTGAGCAAGTTCGGGCGGATTGACTATGCCGTCAATGCAGCGGGTGTGAGTGCATTGAATGACCCGATTACTCAGGTAGCAGAAGCCACTCATTAATAAACACTCACTGTAGATTAACAACGCCGTCCACAAGCCCATCGCGGAGACAGACATTGCAATCTTCGACAACATGATGAATGTCAACGCCCGCGGCATGCTCCTCTGCTGCCGCGCCCAAGCGGCCGCAATACGCAAGCAAGAGCCCAAAGCCTTCACCAGCCGCAACGGCACGCGCGACATTGGCCGCGGCGCTATCGTCAACGTCGCCTCTGCAAACTCCTTTGCCGGTCTGCCGGGAAAAGGAAGCTATACGATCTCTAAACATGCCTGCATGGCGGTGACGAAGATGGCGGGTTTGTTTCAGCTTACTTTGCCCCATGCTTACGCATCTATTAAAACGCTGCAGGTCTTGATCACTCCCCCGAGGGGATCCGCTGCAACGCCGTGTGCCCTACCTGGGTTCGTACTCCGTTACTTGATCTTGAGCTCGAAAGCAACCCGGAGGTTAGGGGGATGATTGACGCAATGGTTCCGATCAAGCGGGTGGCCGAAGGGGAGGAAGTGGCCGATACGATTGCTTACTTGTTGAGCCCGTCGGCAAGCTATATCAATGGGGCTAGTTTGGTGATTGATGCTGCGGTTACCACTACTGTGAGGTTGTTTTAGGCGGAAGATTCATGGTTAACGTGTGATGAGCATGGTGAGGGCTAAGATCCGGAAGCTGAGAGCAGCTCATAGAACCAGTGATATGCAGTCCATCTCTGTAACCCAGAACTGTACTCTCCACCTGACTGACTCCGACCTAAGTCCGGTACCTCCACGACCTGCTCCACCAAGCTTTACTAGTGCAGTGTGCGGAGAGATATACTGGTTGATTTATAATTCTGCCGACGGATACATGGTATAAACACACCTGCATCCCCTTTCCTTATCCAACAAGAACAGCCAATTCAATACCCTGCCTCCTGCATCATGTCCTTCTCCAAATGCTGCTTCGAAGGCTTCCAGTGGGAAGGCACCCCCACCGGCCGCACTGCCAAACTCGCCACCAACGACGTCTACATCACCGGCGACAATAGCAAGACTGCCATCCTCTTCATCGCCGACCTCTTCGGCTGGACCTTCCCCAACATCCGCCTGCTCGCCGACCACTTCGCCCGCGAGATCGGCGCCACCGTCTACGTCCCGGACTTCTTCGGCGGTGAGGTCCTCGACTTTGATCTCATCTGCCAGATGAAATTCGAGGAACTGGATGTCGAGGGCTTTGTAAAGTGGAATAGCCGCGAGATCCGCGAGCCAGAGATCTTTGCGTGCGCGCGTGCTATAAGGGAAGAGCACAGCTACGAGAAAGTTGGGGCGGTTGGCTATTGCTACGGTGCATGGGCGTGTTTCCGGCTCGGTGCGAAGGAGCATGCGGAGGCTCCACTGGTTGACGCTATCTCATTTGGTCATCCGTCGCTGCTCACGAAGAAGGATATCGGCGAGGTGGATGTCCCGGTGCAGATTCTCGCGCCGGAGATTGATCCGGCGTATTCGGTTGAGATGAAGAGGTATACCTTTGACAAGCTGATGGAGCTGAATCTGCCGTTTGATTATCAGCATTTCCCGAAGGTGGTGCATGCTTGTTTTATCCGGGGGGATGAGAATACGGAGGGGGAGAGGGCGGCGATGGTCCGCGCGAAGAACGCCACTGTTGCCTGGTTTCGGCAGTTCTTGAAGGAGTAGCCAGCCTGCTCACTTGGTACTAAATTCAATTAGATTTCTACAACTTTATACTGAGAGTAGGCCCGTAAAGTCCAGTATATGTCCGAGGTCTCCACAACTTCCCCACTGTTTAAATCCTAGCGCCAGCCCATCTCTCAAAACACCGAGCGTAATCGTATCGCAGAAACAAGCGGAGCATTCTCCTGACTCAAGCTTAGACCCTTTAGGAAGCGTATTCCGCCAAGCAACTCGGGGTTCCGACCAGTCGGCGCCGCTGACCTGCCATAGTACTCAATGCTATAGCAAACATTTGGAATCCAACCGGTTTCACCTCCGTGTACACAGGTTATCACGCTCTGGACTGTAACAGGCCGAATGCACCGACGCGTGTGAAATCAAACCGATAAGAAGCGGGCGCGATGCCGATTTGCTCGTTGCGCCGTCACGTCCAGTTACTCCAAGCCCCCGCGCCGACCGAGCAGGAGATAAAGATGAAGAGATCACTTGGTTGAAGTCTCTACCTGTATTTATCTGTTCTGCTTGCTTCCTCGTAACTGTATTCAACAGAATGCCCCCCTCCGTTCTCTACACCAAGATCGACGCCCCCCCGCCAGAAATCATCCGGAGTGAAGGAAACTACCTCGAGACTAACGACGGGCGAAGGATTTTCGATGCCAGCGGCGGCGCGGCAGTCGCTTGTCTCGGCCATAATGATGCACGAGTAAAAGAGGCGATCATCGCGCAGTTGGATAAGACAGCCTACGTCTACTCGCCCTTCTTTACTGTTCCCGCTGCAGAAGAGATCGCGACGTTTCTTACCGAGTCAACAAATGGGGCGATGAGCAGGGTGTTTATTGTTAGCTCTGGTTTGTAAACCCACGTTACTTCGTAGATACCCAGGGCTGATGGACCACTTTCTAGGGACTGAGGCAATTGAAGCAGCACTGAAACTAGCCCGGCAGTACTTCACTGAACTCCCACAGCCACAGCTGCAAAGGACGAGATTCATTGCCCGCCGCCAGTCGTATCACGGCAACACCCTCGGTTCTCTCGCGGCGGGGGGGCATAAAGCGCGGAGAGCGATCTACGAGCCTATCCTCGCGCAGAACACGTCGCATGTCTCGCCGTGCTATCCGTATCGGGATATGTGGAGGGATGAGAGTGAAGAGGAGTATGTTGCCCGTTTAGCGCAGGAATTGGAGAATGAGTTCCAGCGCGTTGGGCCCGAGACGGTGTGTGCGTTTGTGGCGGAGACGATGGCGGGGACGGTATGTTCTTCTCCATACTCTTGGATTGGATCTTTTCTGACGGGAGTAGACATTAGGATGTGTGCTCGCTGTTCCGGGGTACTTCAAAGCGATTAAAGAAGTATGCGATCGCCACGGAGCACTGCTGGTGCTAGACGAAGTCATGTCGGGAATGGGCCGGACAGGAACCCTCCACGCGTGGGAACAGGAGGGCATAGTGCCAGATCTACAGACAATTGCGAAAGGTCTAGGCGGGGGATATGCGCCTGTCGGTGCCCTTCTTATTAACTCGAGGGTGGTCGATGTTCTAGGCCAGGGCTCGGGGAGGTTCACGCATAGCCAGACATACCAGGGTCACCCGATAGCTTGTGCAACGGCTTGTGCGGTGCAGAAGATCATCCGCGATGATAACCTTCTCCAGAACGTTCGTGAGCAGGGCGCTTATCTGGGGCAGCTGCTGAAGGAGCGACTAGCCGGGCACAAGCATGTGGGGGATGTCCGCGGGCGAGGGCTGTTCTGGGCTGTAAGCACCCTCCTGCACTGTAATAGGCGAAGACTGACTTCTCTAGCTCGAATTTGTCAAAGATAAGACGACCAAAGAGTCCTTCCCGGTGACAAGCGGTATCGCGCAAAGGGTTCATCTGACGGGGCTGCAGGCTGAGCATTGCATATCGGTGATCCCTGGCGTTGGAGTAGCAGATGGCAAGAACGGCGATATCATCCAGATCGCCCCGGCGTATAATATCACGCGAGCGGAGATCGAACAGATAGTAGAGCGGCTCGAAGGTGTGATCGAGAAGGTTTTTGCGGCGCTGTAGAGTTGCCCTGCTGCATGCACGCTTACGTGGGCAGTAGGCTATTTGGGATTGGGGATACCCGGAGTCCGCCGCGAACTATATAAGATATTCTATAATCAAGAGTATAGAGACTGTTTTCCTGTTAAGAGACGGTACACATCAGCTCGCCATGGCAATCGAACCTACCCCCTCAGCCTTCTCCGCCGAGCGCTTCCTCACAGACCTCGAACAAGCCTGCAAGGCCCTAAACGTGCCTTACTCAGAAGCAGCAACTCGTCAAGTCCTCTCGACCTTCCACACAAGCTTTCACCGTGGCAGCGTGCTCTGGCGCACAACCGATCAGCCAGATGGAGCCCTCAACTACCGCGTCTACGAGCGGCAGTCTGTCGACATGGTGTCCGTCGCTAGGAAGGCCGGACTCATGCCGAAAGAGAGTACGCTGGGCGACCTAATCCAATCCTGGGCCAATCTCTACGGCGAGGAAAGTCAACAACTCGCAGACTTTGACTCGGCCAAGGGTCTCGTGAAGTTCTGGGTTTTCCTCGGCGGCGTGCGGCCTTTATCTGACCTTCTCAATATCCCGGGTGTACCGAATGCTATTAAGACTCGGCAGAAGCAATTCGAGTCACTCGGCTTAACTGGAGTACGGCATACGGCTGTTGATTTGGAGAAGAACTCGATGAACATCTACTTTCGCACCCCCGGTGGCCTTACCCGGGATTTAGCAAACCAATATCTCGCTCTTGCTGGTGCGGATTCTGTGTCTGATATCCTCTGGAGTGATATCAGGCGTAACTTCCCCTCTTCTGGCGGGACGTTTGCTGTTACGATGGATTTTACAACAGGCAAGATCTCCAGAGTCGCGTTTTATGCGTTGCGCTTGCATGAGGATGATATGCCGGCTTTCAATGACCGCATTCAAACGTTCTTCGATGTCTGTCCGTCCTACGACACGGAAGAGATGAAGGCGTCGGCGTGGTCGTTTGGCAAAGGGAATAAAAGCTACGTAAAGGCCGAGCATAGCCATTCGGGGGAGTTAGTGCAGATGTTGAAGGAGTGGAGGACGACTATGAGCGCTAAACAGTGAGGGCTCTTCTCTGTATAGAACGGGTGTATTGGGTATCTCATCTAGGATTATTGTATGTATCGTATAGACGTAATTCGTTACTCGCGCCATCAGACAGCGTCTTGCAGCTGCACATAGCCACCTGCGGCCAGCCGCACCCTGCGCAGCCAGTAGAAGTGCGCCCACAGTTCATCCAGGTACGACGGCTCGTTGCGCACGTTGAGGATCCGCACGGCCGACGCCTGCCGGAAGTAGAACCAGATGCGGGAGCGGGCGTTGCTGGCGGCTGCGGCGCCGGTCAGGCACACCCAGCTGAAGACGGCGGGGATGCGGCGGAGCCAGAGCTCGGTTTCGGTCAGGGCGAGGGAGGCTTCGAGGTCGCTGGCTAGGGCGTCGATCTTGGTGCAGGAAGATGGTGAGCGGGGTTCGGAGACGATGGTGTGGAAGATGGTGGCTGCTAGGTGGCAGCAGTGGAAGACTGGGTCGTTGAGGCCCGGGGGGGAGGGCACGGCGCTGCTGTAGGGTTGTAGGTGGTCGGTTTGCTGTTCTGGCGATCCTTCTTCACTAGAGTGCCAGTCTAGCTTGAAGTTGTAGATGTCGTGGAAGATGTTCAGGATTAGCGGGAGGTTTTCAACAGCAGCTGATTCCTTCGGCGGACGTAATAAAATTCTTCTTTCGAGGTCCATGGGAGGCGGCCCTGGTTGATCGGACGAGCGGCTAAGATCGAAGACAATATTGTAGACGACGGTGTTCATTTTGATAAGTACTCCCGGAAGACCGTCAAATCCAAGCTGGTCCATACCCCCCCGCATCTGAACCAGCCGCCACAACCCCTGTTTGTGGATGTTGGCGGCATTCTGGTCGCCGTTGAGATCGGCAAACATGGCCAAGGGCGTGACGGCCACGATGGTCCGATCGTCGGCGGCGGAGTTGGGGTCGGACAGCCGCTCGTTCAGCAGCCTGATCGCCTCGCTTTGGTGGAACAGGGTGATCGAGCTTGGTCCTTGCCCGCGTTGCAGGTCGAAATGAGACGACCCCGCGTAGAGAGTAGCGTGGAATAGACATGGATCGGACAGGGCGCCTTGCAGCCAGTGGGTTTGGATGTGCCAGGCGGTGCTGTTGCGGTCGACGGGGAGGTGCGAGACCCCCAGTCCTTCGCAGACTGCATTGTTAGAGTTGGCTCAGGGGTATGGTACAGGAAACATACAGTGTTTAATCAATCGCGGCATGTACCATCGGGCAGTAATGGGAAATGAAGCTGGGAGGTCTGGAGCGTGGAGAGCCCACGACTGATCCAGTTCCCACTGCGGGACTTGCCCCGCGGTAGCCACCTCCTGATCTCTAGCCAGCCGATGAGGGGGGTAGAAGCACTGGCGATCGCGTCTGTAGTCTATAAGTAGGGGTCAGAGTGATGGAGGAGGACATACTTCTTGCAGAGACTGCAGGTAGGGACTGCACGGTCGCATTTTCTCTTCCGCTGGCGACACGGTTCGCAGGCCACAAGCATCGCCATGATGTAGCAGAAGATTCAATCGGCTGGAGACTCGAAGTCAATTCTGTCGAATTACCCGCTGTTATAAAACTGCCTCTTCAGTGCCAGAGCCAGCGGGCGACTGCAGCTGTCAAGCGGTGCTGACTCTGACGTTCAGAGATTCCAAATCATTTCATTCCAAAGTGGAGACTCGGCTCTCTGCTTGGGGCCATTTCTAATCTCGCTGAGACCTCAGCCACCGTTGTCTCTCCGAGAGTCACAATTGACCTCTCACATCTTGTCGTCTTCTGGAGCGTCCATGCCACAATATAGAGCGTGTATCAAGAGGCCACGACCTGGGGCAGCCCGAGCTGGAATACCGCAGGCTGCAGGCTGCAGGCTGCATCTTGACCGGGGAGGCCGAGCGCTTTCTGTCCAGGGAACCAAACATCGGTCGGAGCGGTCATTAATAACAAAGAGATAGACGAGATGTCAACGAAGAAGGGCTGATGTAGGTTTAAATATTCGTCCCGCTAGCTGTCGCTCTCGCTATGTATTCAGCGTCTGTTGCAGTTGCATGCACTAGCGGACACTAATCCGCTAGACCTGCTGCCGCGTCGATGTATATCAGCTGCATTTCCGTGCAGCTGGAATCAGCATTGCAATATTCGCTTTCGTGGTTTTTAAATACTCGCGTTGACTTTGTATGATCGAGCAGTCCTTCATGCTTTCCGGACTATATGCTACAGCTAGAAGAACGAACCAAACTAGCCTACATCTGATACCGAAAGTTCAAATTCTCCTTATCCGTTCGATCCAGCAACGCCGTCGCCAGCACCTCGTCCTCATCCACCGGATTCTCCCTATCCCGCCGTGCATTCACGCGCGTGAGATAAACCCGCAGCGCGATTAGCACCGCCGCCGCAATGACCGACGACGCAATCACAATCTTAAACGTCGTCGGGTACTGCTCTTCCTTTTCCGTGCCGAAGACCAGCAGCGGCGCGATGCCGTTC
The DNA here is from genome assembly GCF_047715665.1 of Aspergillus karnatakaensis. Taxonomy (NCBI): domain Eukaryota; kingdom Fungi; phylum Ascomycota; class Eurotiomycetes; order Eurotiales; family Aspergillaceae; genus Aspergillus; species Aspergillus karnatakaensis. Next base: position 91,593 of record NW_027395713.1, on the reverse strand, counting down.
GAGATGCAGTACGACGCCCACATCATGCCCGCCGTTACGGCTTTCTTGGTGTGGCCGGCCGTATTCGCGGTTGCGAGCGACAGCGTCATTACGTAGACGACCGGGAAGAAACCCATCAGGTACATGCCCCAGAGGGGCACGATCTTCTGCGCCCAGTTGGCGCGCCAGACCATGGCGGCGCCGGCGAGGACGGGGAAGCACGCGAAGGTGGCGAGGTAGATTCGCATGTTTTTGATAAAGACCGAGATGATCCTGCCACATTGTTAGCCATAGAAACAACAAGGGAATGTCCCTGCTGACCCAGAACTCAGTAAGCTAATAAAGCTGACAGCGCCGACAGCCCCAATCAGCAAGATCGTCTTGACCTCGGAGTAGCCAAAGCTCTGCGTGATGACCGTGCCGAAGCCAGTCAGGGCGCCGTTGACCAGCATCCCGAAGAACGTGATGGTCACGTACGCCCACGTCTTGATATCCAGCAGCGCCTCGCGGACCTGCTCCTTCTTCACCTTTTTGTTCTCGATTCCGATCTGCTCGCCTGCGATGCGCATGATCGCCACCTTGCGCAGCTCCGGCGAGAGGAATCGAGCCGTCATCGGGTTGTCCGGGAGCAGGAACCACAATGCGATACCCCAGATGCTGGTCGCACAGCCGATGATCATGAACTGGTACCGCCACGCGGGCAATGCGCCGTCAATGTCGCCAATGGCGTACAGCAGCATCGCGCCGACGAGGGTTCCGAGACCAGTGGACGAATACCAGATGGCAATGCGCAGGGGGTGTTCGTGGCGCCGGTACCACATGGCCGTGACGAGGGAAAAGGCCGGTGAAACACTGGCTTCGGCGAATCCGAGGAAGAACCTACGTCCCCGGTCAGCTTGTCATACCCGAGCTTTTGGTAGCAAACATACCGCTGCACCAGCAGACCCTGCCAGGAGTGGACCGCCACCGTGCAGACGGTGACGCCTCCCCAGATGGTCATCATGATGCTGACGTATTTTGCCAGCGGCGCTTTCTGCGCGAGGATCACGGCGGGGGGTGCTGTGTTGTTAGCAGCGAAGATGCAAGGCGGGCAGTCAACTCACTCCCAAGTAGGTATCCCCAGTAGAAGATCATCGTGGCATGCGAGTACCGCGTCATGTCGAGGCCACCACGAGTCAGCTGCACCAGGTCCAGATCGGTGAGGATGCCAAACATGGCGGCGCCGGTTAGACAGGCTTTGTCCATGTACTGCAGGGCCATGGTGACGAACATGACGGGCATGAGCACCAGGTCGACGCGACGGAGACATTGTCGCTCCTGCTCAGGAGTGTATTGCTGACTGTCGCCGACATACTCGGCAGCCGAGTCGATGTTCTCAGAATGGACGTGGATCTCCTCTTTGGCCATGGTAGCTTGCAGGTTAAAGGTCAAACAGTCAAGATCGACGACGACTGGGGAAGGCTCTTTTATAGCAGGTCAAAAAGCAAAGCAGAATACGACCTTCTGCACGATGCCCAGGTGGGGGCCATCCGGGGACGCCGTCACGGTCGTAGCCCCTGTCTGTCGATCCCAGGTGACATTCACCCGCCCAATACGACAACCGATTTCTGCAGTCGGTTAGCAGTAGCTTCATTGTTCGTGGTAGACCAGCCAATGATGCAAAAGCGTTACGGGCTGGAAATAGCTGTCCAAGGCTCGCCAAGCGGGAACAGCCCAATTTTGCGGGGAAGCGACCATGGTCGAGATCGACATTCACCATGATTTGGCCTTCCCCTCTTCGGTGGCTTATATTGGGCTTATTTCCCCGGCCTTTTGAAGGGATTGCTATTGGGAGATAAGGTTCTGACAGTGCCCAGATTTCAGCATGCGGCGCGTGATCCTGTGGCATATGCGCGCAATTAACCACCCGTTGGATGAGCGAGTAGAACGCTGTCATCGGCATTTGGGTCTTCAACACCTAGGTTCGCTGGCCAGAGCTGGCGCTTTATTATCCAGAATGTGATTGCGGTTGGTCATGAGTTGAACAACCTTAGAGGACAGAGAATGGCTCCAGCTTTGCTGCGCACGGTCCCAATCCGACAGTGTGGTCTAGTGTCTACTCATGGGTCTTCTATACTACCGGGTGCTGGTGTTGTAGCTCTATCTAGTTTTGTGCTACAAAGTCCAGTGAACATGTGCATTATACCCTCGGTAAGCACACAGTCTACCTACAAAATCGCATCCAACCCCCTCTCCCCCAACTTCAACTCCCCACTAACCTTCTCCCACAACGCCAGTCTGGTCTCTTCATCCGCACAATGCGGCATCGCCTCAGCCTCCCAAATTCTGTTAATATAATGCCCCCCTCCCCTCCCTCCAACCTCCCCAACCCCCTGCACCCCCGGATCAGGCCCAAACTCCGCACTCGTAGCCCCATAAACAATCGACAAACTCCCCTGCTGCGCATTGATGGCAAAGAACGTCGCCAGAGCCCGGAAGAACGGATACCCGATCGTAAACGCAATCTCGGGCAGCGGATTCGTCCAGATCCCCGTGTTCACGTACCCCGGGTTGATCCCGTTGACGGTGATGTGGCGGTATTTTTCCTTTGCGACAAGGCGCCGGTGCAGCTCGGCAACCCAGATCTGGAAATACAGCTTGTTGTTCCCGTACGAGCTGCCGATCTTGCCGACTTCGAAGTTGAAGTGCGCCAGGTCGAACTTGCCCAGGAAGTGGAAGCAGGATGTTGTGCAGACGATCCGGGGGGAGGGGCTTTTAGCGAGCGAGTCCAGGAGCCGCAGTGTCAGTAGGACATGCGATGTGAAGTTGACCTTCATCAGTAGTTAGCTTTCTGTTTCTGATACACGGAGAGAAGGTAATAATGGGCTCACTTGGTGCAGAATCTCAAACCCATCCTTGGTCAACGTCGGTTGCACCGACATCGGCGGGCCCATCCCTGCATTATTGCACAGGATATCCAGCCCCCGGCCGGTGTGATTCCAGCGCGCCGCAAACGCCTCCACGCTACTCAAGTCAGCCATGTTGATTTCCCACCACTCGATGACCGAGTCATGGCCTGCATCCCGCGCGAGTTCCTGACAAGCCGCCACAGCGGCAGTCGGGTGTGTTTCCCAGGCTGGCGGCTCGCGACAGCCGAGGATTAGATTCGCACCGGCCTTTGCAAAGGCCTTTGCGGCTTCGAGACCGATGCCGTTGTTGGAGCCTGTGATGATGATCCATTTTCCAGACAGGTTGGGGACGGGGACTTGGGCGGGGGTAAGGTGGGTGAAGTTTGTGCCGCGGAGGGCGTTGTAGCTGGTCCACAGGCGGGAGGGCTCTTTTAATGGCATTTGGGTGATGAGAGGTGAGGAGGAGAGAGAGGTTAGGTGAGGAAGGAAATAGTCCGTAGAACAGAGACAGGAGAAAATAGGCGGGATTGGAATAGTAATCGTGTCTCCACTTAATTCCCCACCGTTCCTGCTAGCACCAGTTCGGTATAGCTTGCGAGCCTCATTTGGACGGAGCGTGTCGAATTATCGAGTTCATGAGTTGAGTTTTATGGAGGCTGGAGGGTTGAATATAGCGCTATCAGTGAAGGCGTTGTGGTTAGAGAATGACTTGAATATTCTTTAGACTGTATAGTGGCGCTAGAGTGAGCATGAGTCGAATGGGCATGTTGTACCACCTATATATATCTCCACTATCTCTAATAGTTGGAGTACACTGTGAAAGTATATTCATTCATAACAAGACATTCTGATATTAAACAAGATACTACATTGAGAGACCCAATAATTCTACCCATAACAACAACTCAGCTACCAAGGCAGAACCATCGCCATCCCCGCAAGCAGCGAAACCGTCAACACCCCTGCAACAGCTTGCACCTGCCCCCAGCCCGATCTCCCCATCTTAACTGTCGCCGCCGCACCCGTTGGAGTCGCCTCAGCATCCCCTGCAGTCGGTTGACTCGACAAGTCCGACGGCTTATGCAGCAGCCACAGCGGCTCCACAGCACTCACCGCAATCAACTCCGTCGCGGCAGACCCAAAGGTCGTGCTGAAGATAGTACTCGGTGGCCGCGTGGTCTGCGGAAGCTGCACGAGTCCCGTCGTCGTGGTCCCGTTGATAAAGTATGTCGTTGACACCTGTTCAAAGTCCTCGGGGGGCCCCCACATTGTCGCGCAGGCGGTGCTGACAGACTGCGAGGGGAGGCGGGAGAGGCAAATCCCGAGTTCGCCGGTGGACATGGAGCTGTATGTTCAGTTTCTGATTGTGTATGAGGGTGGAAATGCGGTGTGTACGTACCTTGGACAACATGCGATGAGCGTCTCGCTTGGATCGAGGAGCATCCCGATTGCGTCTTGGGCTTCGACTATGTACGGTATGTCCTCGTTGATCTCCCCGTCGAGCCCGTCGTCGAGGTACGAGGCGCTCTTCGTGAAGATTCCAGAAGAGGTAATGGCAGTGCGATCGCCGAGATTCGCAATCGACCCGACGGTCTTCCAGCCGGATGGGCACGCTGGACCGGGGGACCAGATAGGGACGAGTCCTGTTCCGGTGGAGTATTGTGCTTGGAGGGCCGTGTCTGTGGGCATGTCGCGACACTCGGTTTTGTACTCTTTGAGTCTGTCGGTGCATGTGTTTTCGAACAATGGGAGGTCTGACATTGTGGTGTAGGCGATCAGGTAGTGGGACTCTGTGCATGAGGGAGGGAGGGAGTAGACTGTTGGTGCTGGGCCGGCGTTGGCCAGCGTCCAGCCATAGGTTACAGTAGAAGTTGGCATGATGTTAAGCCTAACAACTAAGGCAAAGAGCAATTGTAACTATCGTCGCCAGGCTGTTTTGTGTTTCTCTCAACCGGAGCTGTGGCTTAGACAGGAGTGGGTTCTTCTGGCGGCTCTACTGTCTATATTAACGGCTGCCTGCTGCGCCTCGTGGTTGTTGTTGCATCGCGTTGATTAGTTCGAACAGGCTTGAACAATCAGCAGCGAATCATCTTCGACAAAAGAGATGAATGTTTCTCTTGAACGTAGCTAGTCCCTTGGCAGTAAGGGTGCAACCCTACATGTCCTCTTGGCACAACCTCCAAAGACCTGAATCATGAATCTACAGAACCATGGTGCCGGTTCAAGAGCTTAAATCAGGAGCTCCGGATCGAGACTCGTCATCGTGAGAGCCATCGGATCGAGATTCATGCAGTATCTGCGTGTGTATCAGGTGGCGGATAGAGCCCGGAGGATGGAGATAGCCGTCTGTGCGCTGTGCGTGTTTACCCGTTAGGGGGTTCCCGAGGTCGAGGAACGCGCCGCAGACAACTCTGCGATGCTCGTATGTAGGTGCTCCCTGAGTAGTGGTCTATCGACCGTATACATACATACGATCTCCGCAGTCCGATGGACGCACCCGGAGATTTAAAGTACATCCGTGTCCACTGCCTCCCATGAGTCAACGGCGGAGACCGCCGGCTGCGGGGGCAGGCCCTCCTCCGGACTAGGAATGATAAGCAAGCCCAGCCCCAAGATACGAAGTCCAAAGATAAGCTGCATCTGACAGTTCCAATTACTCGATCGCAGCTGTTGGTGCTCGCTTACCTGCTGTGGTGCATCCTCCCCAATGGCCCGTCTTATCTCGCTTGGACATGAATTTCTGGGCAATGCTTGGAAGACCTCGCTGGCCTTGGCTGCGATTCCTGCTTGTTAGCTTATCGTCGAAGCTGAGAATAAAAAGCGTCGTCTTCGCAGGATGGAGGGAGTCATTCAGATAGCTCTCACTTGAGCAACTTACCGTATACTCTGTCCTTCACAGACAATAGACAACAACCAACATGGACAACTCCATCCATTCGACCGATGGCCCCGACTCGGTCGTCCCCAACTCCAATCCGAAAAAAACGGTCACCCAGCGCGTGCGCTCGATCGTCAGACACCTCACGACCCGCGACGGCCTTATCGGCGACTACGACTACGGCTTCCTCTTCCGCCCCGAGCTCCCCTTTATGAAGAAAGACCCCCGTCCCGCGCCGTTCTTCGGATTGAACGAAAAGATACCTGTGCTGTTGGCGTTCATTCTGGGTCTGCAACATGCGCTTGCGATGTTGGCTGGTGTGGTCACGCCGCCGCTTATCCTGTCAGGCACCCTGCTCCTCTCGACCGATCTCCAGCAATATCTCGTCTCGACGTCGTTGATTGTGTGCGGGTTGTTGTCGATGGTGCAGATTACGAGGTTCCATATCTATAAGACTCCGTGAGTTTGTTCATGCTGTGGAACGGAACTGGGCTGACATCCGACAGGTACTATGTCGGCAGTGGCGTCTTGTCCGTCATGGGTGTTTCCTTCGCCATCATCTCCGTCGCCAATGGCGCTTTCAGGCAGATGTACGACAACGGGTTCTGTCCGGTCGACGCCGAGGGTAACTGGCTTCCCTGCCCGGAAGCATACGGTGCGTTGATCGGTACTTCTGCTGTGTGCGCTCTGGTTGAAATCGTCCTCGCTTTCGTTCCGCCAAAGATCATGCAGAAGATCTTTCCTCCGATCGTCACCGGGCCAACTGTCATGCTGATCGGAATCAGCTTGATCGGCACTGGATTCAAGGACTGGGCTGGAGGTTCGGGGTGTATGTCCGGCGGACTGTGCCCGAACGCTGCAGCACCGCGCCCTCTGCCTTGGGGAAGCCCCGAGTTTATTGGTCTGGGTTTTCTGGTTTTCGTGACCATCATCCTCTGCGAGCGATTCGGCTCCCCGATCATGAAGTCCTGCTCTGTCGTTCTCGGTCTTTTGGTCGGCTGCATTGTTGCAGCTGCATGTGGCTATTTCAGTCGCACCAACATTGACGCTGTACGTCTATTTCTCTTCTAAATGTGTATCAAGACTAACCTGGCAGGCCCCCGTCGCATCCTTCATCTGGGTCAAAACCTTCCCGTTGACCGTCTACGGCCCCATGGTCCTCCCCATCATCGCCGTCTTCATCATCTGCGCCTGCGAATGCATCGGCGACGTGACCGCCACCTGCGACGTCTCCCGCCTCGAAGTCCGCGGCGGCGTCTTCGAGTCTCGCATTCAGGGCGCTGTTCTCGCCGACGGCCTCAACTCTGTCTTCGCGGCCCTCGCCACAATGACCCCCATGACGACGTTCGCCCAGAACAACGGCGTCATCGCGCTCACTCGCTGCGCGAACCGCACAGCCGGCTACTTCTGCTGCATGATCCTGATCATCGCGGGTATCTTTGCGAAATTCGCTGCCGCCATCGTCGCGATCCCGAACTCCGTCATGGGCGGCATGAAGACTTTCCTCTTTGCGTCGGTCGTGATTAGCGGGCAGGCGATTGTGGCCAAGGCGCCGTTTAACCGTCGCAATAGGTTTATCCTGACTGCGTCGATGGCTCTCGGGTATGGCGCGACGCTTGTACCGACGTGGTTCGCGAATGTCTTTCCCCCGACGGAGAATCGCGATCTCGAGGGGTTCGAGAATGCCATTGAGTTGGTGCTGGAGACCGGGTTTGCGGTTACCGCTTTGTGAGCTCTCTCTCTCTACCAATGTATTCTGACTTGCTAACGGTACAGCGTCGCTATGCTCCTGAACGCCATCATGCCCGCCGAAGTCGAGGAGATTGGGGCCGTCACGGCCGTTGCGCCACCCACTGAAGAACGTGATAGCGATCCCGAGTATCAGCGCCAGAGCAAGCAGGCTTGACTGCTAGTTTAGTAGGAATATGAGTTAGATGTCCACCGCTGGCAAGATCGGTGCGAGTTCTGCCAACACTCCTGTAGTTCCGTAGTGCTTCCCTTTTGTAGAGTAGAGACCTGTAAATATGTACATGCATGAAATATTATTATTCTTATCACTATAGAACACCTCAGCTACTGACCTTCTCCAACGGCCGATACGTCGCCTCCCACATCTGCGCCCGAACCCACTCCTCCAACTCGCCGTCGTCGCCGGGGATTCCCTCTTCCTGTGCTAATCCTTCCTCAACGGCGGTCTTGATCACCGACATGGCAACGTTGAGACTCAGCTCGCGCACGTCCTCGACGTCAGGAAGGAGTGGCTTGTTCGGGTCTTCTAGAGCGGGCGCCTTTGCGGCGAGGGCTTTCGATGCGGCGACAATCATCTTCTCCGAGAGCCGGCTGGCGCGGGAGAGCACGACGCCGAGCCCGATGCCCGGGAAGGCAGTTGAGTTGTTGCATTCGGCTGTTCTGTTAGTATATCCTCTACATGATGTATGGGGGGGGGTAACTACCAATCTCCTTCTTCGTCCCGTTGTACTCAACAGCCGGGAACGGACTCCCTGTTGCCACTAGTGCCCGGCCGTCCGTCCAGTTCGTGATATCTTGTGGCTGCGCCTCGTGCAGACGGGTTGGGTTGCTCAGGGGAAAGACAATCGGGTGCTCGACGTGCTTGCCCATCTCGCGGATGATCTCCTCGGTGAATGCGCCTGGTTTTGTGGATGTGCCGATGAGCACGTGTGGTTTGACTTGCTTGATTACAGAGAGCAGGTCGGTTTCGCCAGACCACTGGTCGTCGTCTTTTGCGAAGATCTTCTGGCTGGAGGTTAGGCTATCGCCTTGGGATTGTAGTAGCAGGCCTTGTTTGTCGATGCACCTGTTGCAGTCAGTTTGGTTCATTCAGTGGTAAGTGTAGGTAGGCGCACCATATGTGCTTCAGCGCATCGCGTTTGGAAATCTCCGACTCCGTCGCGATCGCATCGCTGATTTGGTCGGCGATGCCGGTCCCCGCAGATCCAGAGCCGAAGCACACGACGCGGACGTCTTTCAGGGGGACCTTGCTGACGTGAAGACCGGCCATCAGCGCAGCCAGAGTCACGCAGCCGGTGCCTTGGATGTCGTCGTTGAAGCAGGCGATCTCGCCGCGGTACTTGTCGAGGATCCGCTTTGCGTTTTGTAGCCCGAAGTCCTCACTGGTGGTAGTTTAGTTAGTTGCCTTTGCGGGTGCGGTTGTGGAGGACGTACAAGTGGATATAGGCGTTGGGGAATTTCTTCCTGGCGGCTTTCACGAACTTGTCGACGAACTGGTCGTACTTTTCTCCTGTTGCGCGGCGCTGGCGGAGGCCGAGGTAGAGGTCGTCTTTGAGCAATTCTTCGTTCTGAAGGGTCAGTTTATATCGATTGAAACCAGGGGAGTCGTACATTCGTCCCGCAGTCGAGGACAACAGGAAGCTGTCGCGACGGATGAATCCCCGCGCAAGCAGTCGTAATCACCAGCTTCGCAACAGAAATCAAAATAGCACCAACTCCTTGATCCCCAATTCCAAGAATCTCCCACTCAGTTAGCATAGTCCACACTCAACTGGAGACTACATACCTGCTCCCCATCACTAACAACAATATAATCAATCTCCTCCCCCGTCGAATAATTCGCCAGCCGCTCCTCAACCTGATCCGCCTCATTGATATTCAAAAAACACCCCTCGGGCTTGCGGAACAGCCGCGAGTAATCCTGGATCGCATCCGCCTCCGTCGGCGTATAAATCACACTAAACATCTCCTTCAAATGCGTCTGCAATAGCCGATGGTACAATACTAGATTCTGCGCCTTCATGCTCGCCATGAACGTGTTCTTGGCCAGGTCGTCCGGCCGGCTTTTGTACTGCTCGTAGGCGCGGTGGACTTGCTCGTCCAGCGTTTGGATGTTCGGTGGGAGGAGCCCGTGGAGGTTGAACCTTTCTCGTTCGGACTCGGGAAAGGCAGAGCCTTTGTTGTATGTTGCATTGCCCAGGAGGGGGGCGCCCTGGGTGTGTTAGCTGTGTTCTCAGTCTTGTGTTGCGGGTGGGCCGCCGTTGGCTGGCAGCTGGGATGGTACCTGCAAGGGACACTTGATCGGCCCATGTGCTGCGCGCGGGAGATGGCTGAATCGTGAGAGGCTCATCGTCGGAGTAGTGCACAGCTTACTAAAGTCTAAAGCAGGAATGATCAGATCCTCTGGATATTTCCCGGCGTGGGAAGAGTGAAGTTATACGAAACTGCGCGGCTTACGGTGGTGTGACGTAGTGAGGTGGGGTGTTGTACTGTGGGCCCATGGCAATCAAGCTTTGCGCGACCGTCGTGGGTTCTATATTAAGATTTTACTTATTCTCTATCTATTTTTCGGTGAATACTCGCTGAGGCTGTTAGTAAACGTATTGGAAGTGCAGGTTCTCCTTGTCCGTGAGGTCCTTAAAGGCGAGTCGGTCGCGCTCGCTCTCATCCAGCTCCAGCGCTGCCCGCCGCTTGTTCTCGCGCCACCAGAGCACGTACAGCGCGCTTGCCGAGGCGATGGTGATGCAATAGCTAATCTGTTAGTCACACATTCAAGTGGGTTGCCGAGGACCGTCACTCACCAAATGATCAATCCGGTCCACAAGTCCGGATAATGCGCCTCCTTCTGCTGGCTGTGGATCAGCTGCGGGCCAACAATATTCCCCACGCAGTAGGCAACGAAGACTGCCGACGCCATGAAGCTCTTCTTCGTTTCGCCTGCGATGTTGCTCGCTCCGAGCGAGATGGTCAGGCCTACGACCGGGCCGAAGAACCCGATGATGCTGTAACCGGCTACGGGTGTGACAGGGCGATGGCCCCAGCTGGACTTCCAGATCATCACGAACCCAGCGATCACGGGGAGACAGCAGAGGATCAGCGAGATGACCCGGATGTTCTTGAACCGCGAGCTAAGGTAGCCGGTTGTTACGATTCCGACTGCGGAGATTCCACCGAGGGGGAATTGGAAGAGGATGCTTTCGAGGGAGGAGTAGCCGAAGGTTGAGACGATGAGAGGGCCAAAGCCGGAGACCGCGCCGTTGACCGTGTACCTAGTTTGGTTAGTTGTGAGGTTAAGAGAAGAGAATGTAGACTCACGCTGCGGCCATCGTCAACGCAACCAGCCAGATCCGCACATCGAGGATCGCCTCCTTCAGCTGTCCGGGCTTCAGCTTGTTGTTCTTCACCCCCATTTGGCCCCGTCGGAGTCGCTCAACAGCAACAACGCGCTCCTCAGGAGTCAGGAACCAAGCGTTGAGCGGGTCATTTGGAAGAGCAAAGCACCAGATCCCAAAGAGGAATGTGAGCGCTCCCGCAAAGACATAGATGTACTGCCACGGCCTCAAGGCGCCGCCCTCGATCTTCGCGAAGCCGTAGTTGAAGCCGCCGCCGATGATGGTGAACCACCCGGTGCCGGAGAACCACCAGCTCTGGCGCGAGGATTGCTCGCGTTGGGTGTAGTAGCCGCTGACGGTTACCATGAAGCCGGTTGGGACGATGGATTCGGTGAAGCCTGCGGGGTTAGAGCGTTGAGTAGCATGATGGATAGAGAGGTTACCTAGGAAGAATCGTTGAACAAGAAGACCTTGCCAGGTCGTTACACCGGCGGTCGCGGCGCAAATGACAGCCCAGACCATGACAACCGGGCCAAGGACGTATTTTGTTTGGAAGTATTGCAGAAGATAGGTCATGGGGTAGGATCCAACGAGCTGGCCAAAGTAGAAGATCGAGGTGGCCCAGCTCAGCCGGGAGGTATCGGTTGATGGGGGGGTGACGGAGGTGTCAGTGACAGAGAGCTGCAGATCGGCAGTCATGCCAAACAGAGCGGCGCTTCCTAGGATTGCCTTCATAGAATTAGAATTTCAGACGTTCGTCTGTAGACAGGTTGGCAGTAGGTGTTACCTTGTCGTAGTAAACCAGGCCATATCCTACAGCTGTTAGTATCAGCTCAATAAAGGGGATGACATACTAACCAATAACCATAGCAGGCATCAAAAACAGATCAATCTTTCTCAAAACCCGTCGCTCAACCTCAGGATCAATAGGCCTGGCTTCCTCGCCGAGAGCCTCAACGCCACCAGCGATAACGGCTTTTTCGTCGACATCGTGCACAGCCTGCGGCGCGTCGTGCACCTGAGCATTGATAGACGCCATGTCAATGTGTATACTCGGTCGATGCTGCAAGCACAGCTGCAAGATTATCCTGCAAGCTTAAGTAGCTCGTCCTGATTTTTCTGTTAGCGCGCCGCGATACCGGAGTGAGGCCGAGATTGTATACAGCCAATCAGAGTGGGTTTTGGGTAGCAGGCTTTACTGAAAAAGGTTTAGTCGATATCACATCAACGACGCCGAGGATGACAGCAGAGGCTGATCAAGAGTCTCAACACGCCTGTTTTGCTGAGATGTGGATCGGATCAAATCTTACAGTTGGATCAGATGTCGGATGTCCGCTTATGGGCGTAAGCAGGGATAACTCCACGTGGTGTGTGGGTTGCGGATATATATTCCACGACAGGTTGGTGAGCTACCGAATATATCGGACGTAAGAAGAGATATGCACCATCTGAGTATAGCAGCATATTCATATTAAGAGAAAGTTTACCTATTGTTACTTCAAAATAAGAACCATACAGCATAGAGCCCGGAGGATCCGGTCCCGCCCTTCTGTAACCAAGCATCATCCATCAAAATATCTCGGGCTTTGCCTTTGCTAATGTTGCTAGGCCGGGATTTGATCGATGGGGAAAGCTATTGTTTCAATGAGATTGATAAATGGCTAAATCCCGAGTCAGATCTTGGAGACGCTGGCGTTGGCGAAGGCGCCATGGATTAGGGTTATGGTGTCATATCGCGGGAGGATTGCGGCCAAGTTTCCGATGCATGTAGGCAAGAGTTGGAGATGTTGGACGGATATTTGTTGGGTAGTACGTCGTAGGATAGTCGGAGTTTGGGTTTGAATTACTCTGAAATCTGTTCGTTGAGCTGTGGGACAAATCTGAGCGGATATTCCCATATTGATTCACATTTACTTGTACTTTGTACTATCTATCATGGCAACCACTACCACCGTTCAAGAGCCGCAGCTCTCATATGTGCAAGTCCCAGAGACGTCAGAGAACCTTGAATGGGCAGACCTGAGGACGCTGGACCTGTCCAAGTTCGACCAGCCCGGTGGAAAGGAGGAACTCGCCGCTGAACTAAGACAGGCAATCGAAGATGTCGGTATGTACGTATCGCATTTTCACTCACACAGATACTAAGAGCTCTCCAGGATTCTTCTACCTCAAGAACTACGGCCTGACGAAAGAAGAAGTCGACAACCAATTCGCCCTCGCAAAATCCGTTCTCTCCCTCCCCAATGAAGAGAAACAAAAATACCGCGCTGCTCTCGAGCAAGGCGACTACAACGGGTGGAAGCCTGCTGGTATTCGAAACCTCGTTCCTGGTGTGAAGGATAATTTTGAGATCTACAACATTCCAAAGTTCATTCCTGAGCATAAGGACCGTGCGCACCCGGATGTTGTGAAAGAGCATATTCAAAGTATCGAGAAGTTCTCAAAGCATATTCATGACAATATCGTGCGGAAGTTGTTGGTTGTTTTTGCGGTTGCGCTGGGGCTCGAGGATGAGAATTGGTTGGTCAATAAGCATCGGTACGAGCAGACTTCAGGGGATCATTTGCGGTATATGAAGTACTATGCGCGGAGTCAGGAGGAGAATGATAAGCTCGGTGGTGTTTGGCTAAAGGGGTAAGTCGTCTCTTCCGCTACTGCAGACTGTTTGCTGATGGCCACAGGCACTCCGACATGGGTAGTCTGACCCTGCTGTTCCGTCAGCCTGTTGCAGCCCTGCAGGTGTTGACCAAGAGCGGCGAATGGAAATACGTCAAGCCGCAGATGGAGGCTTTGACCGTCAATATTGCTGATGCACTTCAATTCATGACAAGTAAGGCTGTGCTTCATCACCTGCAGGAACCCCATCTAACCAACGCAGACGGCTATCTAAAGTCGAGTATCCACCGTGTCGTCGCCCCACCAAAGGATCAGGCACATATCGACCGACTTGGAGTGCTGTACATGGTTCGAATTGAGGATGACTGTGACCTCGTGCCTATCAGCGAGTCTCCTGTCCTTCGCGAAAACGGCCTGGTCGACAACAAGATCCTCGGAAGCGATGGACAGCCCTTGAAAGCTGGCGAATGGGTCAAGCAGAGAGTTATCAAGAACCTTGGACAGTCAACGGAGAAGGAAGGGGATAATGAGGTCAATGATGTCGAGATCCTCAAGGGAGTGAAGGTCAAGTACTTTGACTAAGAGGATCAACATAATTTTTCAGATAGTGAGCAATGAATGTGTGGTCTATATCTGTCTTGATCTTATAGCTGAGACTCAGAAATTACAATCGGCTCCCTTCCACTCTTAATCACATCTTCCAGCATCTCCAACCGGTCCTGCCCCCAGAACGGCTCACCATTCAGAGAGTATAACGGCGCACCGAAATACTGCTTCGTCTCGGCCTCCTTTGTCAACGCTGCCTCTTGATCCGCCAGTGCCTGTTCCTTCTCCGCACGTTCTAACAATCGACCCCCCTCAAGTCCTGCCTCCTGTGCCAATTGTACAATTGTTGGAGGATCAGCGATATTGAGCTCCCTCGCCCACACAGCCTCCAATCCCAATCGCGCAAACTCCTGAACAGCAGCACTATCATGCCCGACCTCTTCAATAGCGGCAAGAAGCACGCGGTGTGCAAGCGATGGATCAGCGGGGTAGAACTTTGGATGTCGAACAAGGGGAATTTTGCGAATTCGTCGCCAGCGCTCCATTTCCACGAGTCGATAGGCCTGTCGCTGTGTCGGGCGTTGCTTCACGGGGAGGCCGCCGGAGATTGAGAATATGTACATCAGGTCAACTGGTTTGTGAATGACCTTTGCGTTGGTTTCTTGGATCAGGCGCTGGAAGCGCCGGCTGCCGATGTAGGACCAGAGGGAGACGAAGGAGAAGTAGTATTCGATGACTGGGCGGGAGGACATGATGGCTGTTAGGTAGTGGGATGTATTTTGATTCTGAGAACACTATTTTCTTTTTTTTTTTCCCAGATAATTCTCGCGAACAACCTTGGAAACACCGGGTAAAAGGCTAGTTGGGGTAGGTCATCTATATCGGACCCACGTGGAAGCCATCGCCAGCTTGCGTTTGGAGGCGTGCGAATGGCGACATAGCACACCACCGCTCACCCATTCATCGCTATCTCCAACTCTGCGGAGCTTCCGAGACGGCTACATGACTCGTAGGATTACTCTCTAAACGGGATTATGAAGACTTGGCTTATATTGTGGCCCGATGTCGGGAATCTTGCCGTGTTTAATCTTCTGCGATGTCGAAAAGTGTTTCAGCATGGACTTCTCATATATCTAAAATATGACGAGAACGCAACTGAATATACGTCGTGTGGCTGTTGTTGGTGCTGGGCCGGCTGGCGCTATAGCCACCGATGCCCTTGTCAAAGAACAAGCATTCGACACGATCCGTGTTTTTGAGAGACAGAGTGTAGCTGGGGGAACATGGTATGCTTCATTGACTGTCATATAACATACAAGGCTGATAGAGACAGGGTCTACAAACCGGGGACAAAATCATACATCCCATCCCTCCAAGATGTAGTTGACCGGCGCGCCGACAAGGGTGTCTCAGTCCCGTCAAGCTTCCCGTGCGAAACCAAGCGGGAAGAAGAAATCAACTCGCCTTTATTGCGCTTCTCCGACACAGGCGCGCATGAGCATCTGCATAGCAATCTTCCGCCCGACGTGATGTGCTTTTCGCAGGAGCCGCTCCCAAAGACTCTCTCGGAGCGGACGCTGGCAAAGTACGGTCCTGATGCTCCGTTCCGGCATCGAGACGTCATGCGGAGGTGGGTTGAGGATGTCTTCGCTCGTGGGAAGCATGAGCATCTTGTTGAGTTTAGTACGACGGTGGAGTTGGCGGAGTATGTTGGGGGTGAGTGGGTGCTGACGCTGCGCAAGTCGAGGGATGATCAGGAGACGGACTATTGGTGGCAGGAGAGATGCGATGCGTTGGTGGTAGCGTCGGGGCATTATTATCTCCCGAATATACCCAATATTCCTGGTATAGTCGAGTACGATAGAAGGTTTCCGGGGAGGATAAAGCATAGCAAGCATTATGATAGTCCTGCTGAGTTTACAGGGAAGGTGAGTGAGTCAAGTCCAAGACAATGTACAGTACGTACTGACACTATGTAGAAAGTCGTCGTCGTCGGAGGCTCGGTATCTGCATTCGATGCCTTACATGACGTCCGACAGGTGTCGAAACTCCCAATCATTTCGTCCTTGCGCAAATTCTCTCCCATCTTTGGAGACACGCCATTCAAGCACCCAGATATCGAAAACCACTCTCAAATATCTGCCTTCGATCCAGAAACAGGAGCCATTAAGTTTGCCGACGGCGCTGTCGTGCACGAGGTCGACGTCGTTATCTTCGCTACGGGTTACGATTTCAGCTTTCCATTCCTTCCTGAGCTTGAGTCCGTTTATAAACGGATCCCGGGGCTGTATCAGCATATATTCAAGATCGATTGCCCAAGTCTAGCATTTGTCGGGATGGTGAGCTCACTATAACCCACAGAAGCACTCCGTCAACTAATCTTGAATACCGTAGGTAACAGGAGGTTTTGGAATTCGGATCTTCGAATGGCAAGCCGTTGCAGCCGCACGAATCCTCGCCGGGCATGCATCTCTCCCCTCACGCGAGGAGATGGAAAAGTGGGAAGAAGATCGATTGGCAGAGCGCGGTGAGGGTGGGCCGTTCTGGACGCTCATGCCGGATTTCGAGAGGTACTTTGAGGAGTATCGCGCGCTTGCGGGGGAGCCTGCTCCTAGGACTACCGGGAGATTGCTTCCAAAGTATGAACCCGCGTGGGGGGATGTTTTCTGGGAGTTTATTGAGAGGCGGAAGATCTGGTGGGAGAGGGATGTTGCGGAAGCTGAACAACAGCGGGGACAATAAGATTGTCCCTTTGAGTTGTAGTCGTTGGTTTCTTCAAGGGCTGAAGAATGCTTCTGGAGTTTCGTGGCCTGTTACTATCCTCAAGCAGGCAGCAAGGATATCTTGACATGCTGTATGTGTATGTAATCCACCCGGGGTCTGCCCAGCGGCTGGGCTGCTTGTGGGCTGCTACAACAAGACGCTTGATTTAACTCTTCCTCGGCACACAGAGTAGGTCTACCTAGACTAAATAATTCTAAAACTCACAAGTCCTTGGGAGAGGGCTTGCTACCATGTATATTACAACCGTGCCAACCTGGGGTCCATCGCTTTTACGATATTATTGATCCATGCTAGTGTTCGTTTTTAAAAACAGGGCCAAACTAGAACAATCGGTCTCTTTCACAAGGGTAATTTAGACTGGGATTAGAATGAAGGGATATATTAAGGTGAAAGAAACAAGTTTTAAATGGAACATATCTCGATACATGTCGGATCCTAAAACGAGTGTGATAGAAAGACACCAGTCTGGCAGCGGACAATATGTTCTTTCGGATATAACTGAAAAGTGGACCCAGCAGGGCTGGCGAAGACGTGACGAGGTGACGGTTGATAAAGCAGAGCACCGTGTTGCGATTCTCTCCCCTGGAATTAGTCACTGTCGAGATCAACGTACAGCCCAAACACCTCCAACAAAGCGTCGCCAGGATCCAGAGGACCGGGATCCGGAACATCAGGGAAAGGCCAATCCTGCTCTTTAATATCATGTCCAACCCACTCGGATACGCTCGCAACCAATGGCACAAGCTGGTCGTCGGGCTCGTCGAAAAACGCCATTCTAGTGTAATCCAACGGACCGACCCCCAAGCTAGAAGGCTCAAAGGCGACACCAGTAGCGTTCGATAGAGCCCAACAGCATCTCTGGCATCCGTTCGCGATTGCGTAGGTGAGAGGTGTGTGTCCACTGGAACAGGGGCTGTGTGCATCTGCTCCGAAGGCCACTAACAGCCTGGCCAGCATATGCTGGCCCATTGCGGCGGCGATTGATAGTGCGCTACGGCCGAGCTTGTTCCTGAGGTTAAAATGTGCGCCACGCTGCAGAAGGAGCCGCGCCTTGTCAAGGCTCCTATGACCAACCGCAAGCATAAGGGGTGTATGGTCTAGCTCCTCCAAAGCATCAATATGCGCTCCACCATCTAGTAGGACCCTGATCACGTTGACGTCTGCGTAGCCCGCAGCGACGTGCAATGCCGTCCAACCGTTCTCGTCGCGGGCACGTACGTCAGCTCCATGCTGTATCAAGGCAGTTAGTATCTGCGGAGAGCCCCACCATGAAGCAGACAACAATAGCGGCCACTTATCAGTATCCGGGTCGTTTGGGTTAGCCCCCCGTTGTAACAGCCTGATGACCGCGTCCACGTTGCGTTCCTTTATAAAGAGCAGCACGGCTCTCTCGGCATTCTGACCTGAGACGAAACGTGTTTTCGATGGATCCCGTAACTCCGACTCACTGTCCCAGACTGGATAGACATTTCCAGGTGGCGCAAAGTCTAGGAGCGCCTGCAGAGGCTCGGGGTGAGGGTTGTGTAGCACCATTTCAGTGGGATCAAAATCTTCTGATCTGAGGCCCTCTGAATTGAGCTGATCGCGGACATCCTGCGGGCAGCGTATCGGATATCCATCGTTAAGTAGGTCCCAAACGGCCTCTCCATAGGATCCCCTGCAAGCGTAGAGTAGGGCTTCAAAACCACTGTTCTGCCACGGTGTCTTGAGCACGTCGGATGAGTGGGAGCAGATCTAGTACTCTCGAATTATCGTGCTCAAGGCAAGCCCCCTTGAACTCATCGAGAACGTCGTCAATGGGTTTAGCGTTCATGATGTTGAGGGCGTCTTCACGGAATCTCGGTGAGGCTTTGGCGAAGGAGGCTAGGTCGCCAGCTCGGCATTGTTCAAGAGCACCGAGAACAAGCTCATCCGGTAGGTTGAATAGGTCGAAGTGCGCCATGGTGAGTGGTTATGGAGTCGGGAAGTGGAACATAGGCAAGAAGATAGTTATCGACATTGCAGGCTGGGACGGGGATATCTATACCTTCAGCGTTCTTTATCGCCTGCCAGATTCAACGAGATGAAACCACACTGATACCGCCTGTAGATGCATTTTTGTTTGTCTTTGACCTTGTTTGTCGAGCACCCTATCTCACCCTTTGTTGAACGACAGTCAACGGAGGTGATACAAACGATCTCGGCGATCATGTCTGGAACAAGCACATTGTGTACGCAGGGCTAGCGAGAGAATTCGGAGAATGAGCACAAGAGAGATTGCAGTGAAATGGTTACGGTGCATGAATGTTCAGGTGTTGTGTTTTGTTGTGTTGTGTAAGGTGCCTCGCATTGCAGGTGTCCACTCTTCTCTCTACCAACCTTCATCCCCTCTGCTCCTCTTCTTCCTCTTAACCTCTCTATCCTCTTCCTCTCATCCTCCTCCTCTTTATTTTCCTCTTCCTCATCCTCCTCCTCTTTATATACACCCCATTATCCCTATCTCCTCTGTCTTGCCTATTCCTTCTCATCTTTTCACTTCTTATTCTTCTTCTTCCTCGCCTCTCATCTCTCACCTCTCACCTCCTACATCTCACCTCCTACCTCTCACCTCTTACTTCTCACCCCCGACGTCTCACCTCCCACTCTTCACCTCCACTCCTCACCGCGTGATTATCTCTTCCCCAGCAACACCATTCTCGTTATGGCGCGCCCGTCATACAGAGGACGGCGTGGCGGAGGCCCACGAAGAAACGAAGAGCGAAACACCCAGCGTCCATGCAGACAATTCAGCAGAGGTCGATGCAGGTACGGAGACAACTGCCACTACCCTCACGCCGACAACGAATTGGCAGCTACCAAAACACCTCAGTTTACCGACGACTCCCCTCCAAAAGACGCGTATAGACGGTGGCGACGAAGTCTGAAGCAGGACCCATCCGGTCTATCACCCTCCGAAATACACTCCCTGTGGAACGAGGCGCTGGAGGTCATCTCGGCCGGACAGCAGGACTTAACACAGCGTATCCCGCGAGACATTGTTGACGAGAACGAAACACACGGTTTTCGCTGGGTGATGGCAACCATGGCAATGCAGCCAGCCTCATTTGGACCTCGAGTGGCAGACTTTCTGCGGACCGTCAGTGCCTTTTTGAAGGTGGTTAGCAGCTCTGTCTTGCTTGACTGTCTCTCGGTGGAGACATATGTGGGCGACCTATATAACTTCATGGGCGGGAGCAATGGGACAAGGGCAGTTCCCTTTTTTGGACGAGTGTGTGGTGCATTGAGGGGGGTGGAAACAACGGCTGAAGACGATCATCCCCAATCGCTCGATATCATCTCGGCAGTCACCGTGTCGCTGCATCAGGTCATCATCCGCAATTAAAAGGCTCTGCACCATGAGGATATGCCAATACTACTCGATAGCATTGAGAAAATCTGTCGACCAATCGCCGCCGAGACCCAGCCCATGGTGGTTCCAGTCAAGGTGCAAGTAGGGGAGCTGAAGAGACTAATGCAGCGCGCAAAAGCGGACCATGGTGATGACTTGATAAGTCAATTAGACACAACGACAGCACCTGCACCAATTTCACGATCGACCTATCCGTTTCCCGTCGACCTACCTGGCTCCCGACACGATAATGACCACCTCCACATCGACAAGATCAGTA
Organism: Aspergillus karnatakaensis; assembly: GCF_047715665.1. Lineage (NCBI taxonomy): Eukaryota > Fungi > Ascomycota > Eurotiomycetes > Eurotiales > Aspergillaceae > Aspergillus > Aspergillus karnatakaensis. Next base: position 71,174 of record NW_027395713.1, on the reverse strand, counting down.
TCATCCCAACCGAGAATGAGATTCGGTCCGAGAAGGAGGACTTTCTACCCTCCACGTGCTTCGAGTCACCGTCAATCCTGCAAGGAGCCGGGCGACTGATCGATACGCACTTCCGGCTTCTGCGTTATGACATCTTTGACGAGGTCAAATCGACTGTTGGCGACCTCCTTCACGCCTACAAAGCAACCTCCAACATAACGAAATGGGTCGCTTCGTCGGATGCGAACAGAAGCATCCATGTTTATGATGCGGCGAGAGTCTGGAGAATCGAATTTACCAAACGGCGAGGGTTGGAGGTGAGCGTCTCCTTTTCCGAACCGCATCGAATCGCTAGAAAGTCCATTGCCGAAAAGTCAAGATGGTGGCGAGAAACACGTCGGCTGAATGAAGGGTGTTTGCTATGTTTGATGTCATTTGGCAAGCAGGACAGTTCTATCATCTTCCTCACCGTCTGCCAGAAGATCACCAGCGCTAAAGAGCCCGGGTCGCTGGTTCATGAGGGCGGACGTCAGTCGACGATTATCTGCGCCCCTGTTTCTGGTCATGTCGAGGCTCTGGTGGGAATATCACACCGGTCGAAAAATAGCAACGCTATTCTGATCGAGTTTCCCAGAGTTCTTCTCGGAACGTTCGTGCCGATCCTTGAGAATCTGCAGCAAATGTACAAAGAGAGCCGACTACCCTTTACTGAATTCATGGTGCCCAGTCCAGCAACGAGCAAAAGCCAATGGACTGACATTCCCCCTCCGCTGTATGCTAGGAATCCAGGGTTCAGCTTTGTGTTAGACCCAATCTTGAATCAAGGAGCTCCCAGCTTGTCTTTCAGTCCCACTGCCCGGGATGCTGACCTGCCGGGGAAGCTGAAGGCATCGACCTCGCTTGATGACGGCCAATGTCAAGCCCTCATTTCCGCTTTGACTCGCGAGCTCTGCCTGATTCAGGGTCCGCCAGGAACTGGCAAGTCCTACCTTGGTGTACAGCTGATGAAAGTTCTCGTCGCCAACAAAGAGGAAGCCGACCTCGGGCCGATTGTTGTTGTGTAAGTCAACATTGTTGAATCCTTTATTTCCCGATGAGCTAATGATACTAATATCATTGATACAGTTTAGCTGCTACACAAACCACGCTCTGGATTAGTTCCTAGAGAACCTCCTTGATGAAGGCATCGACAAGATCATCCGTATCGGCTCTCAGAGCACCTCGAAAGCCCTCGAGGATAGAAACTTACGTGTCGTCAGTAGTGGAAACTTAGGCACTGGGAGTGAGAGATTCATTCTCGGTAGCTCCCATTCAGAGCGCGAAAAGCTGGCCAGCAGCGTTCGTGGCAAGCCCGGGGCACTCCATGGGTTGCGCGAGAGCCGCTGGTTGGCTTTAGAGCGCCATCTACGCGACAAGCACCCTAATCTCCACAGGCAGTTTCGCGGCATCGATGAGGATGGTTATGAACAACAAGCAAAGCCGGATGACATTTTCAACTCGTGGATCATGGGTCGGGAGTTGCAAACTACAAACACCAACCTTGCAGGACCCGAAGTTGAGACTAATGATCTCATCACCAAGGCGGCTGCCAAAATCTGGAGTCTTTCTCGCACCGAACGTCGAACCGTTATTAATCATATCTCTTCCGAGATACGGGCAAAACTGACCGACGAGATCATAGAAGACATCGACGAAGATAACAAGTTGGCTGAGAGGATCCGTGGTGTTTACGACGAAGCCGATCGCACAGTGTTAGCCACAGCAGACGTGATTGGCGTAACTACCTCAGGCCTCGCCAGACGAATACCGGTACTGAGACATCTCCAATCTAAAGTTGTCATCTGTGAAGAGGCTGGTGAGGTCCTCGAAGCCCATATGCTGTCCGCACTGATTCCCAGTGTCGAGCACCTGGTCCAAATCGGAGACCACCAGCAGCTTCGACCGCAAATTGTCAACCACAACCTGTCTATGGAAAGCCGCACCGGCACCCGCTATCAGCTTGACCGCAGTCAATTCGAGCGCCTCACGAAAGGCGAGCCGGGGTTGCGGAAATTGCCAACCGTACAGCTGAACATCCAGCGTCGCATGCGCCCTGAGGTCTCGATTCTGATTCGGGACACACTTTATCTGCGACTGCAGGACCACAAGTCGGTTCAGGAGCTTCTGGATGTGGTTGGTATGCAGCAGAATGTTTTCTGGTTTGACCATGAGCACCACGAAGACAATGCCAAATCAGATACCCGGGGAGGATCAAAGAGCAACACTTGGGAGGTTGGCATGACGCACGCACTGGTTCGACATATCGTACGACAAGGGGTCTACAGTAGCCGAGACATCGCTGTCTTGACACCTTACGTGGGGCAGTTGCAGAAGCTTCGAGCCACCCTGCAACGGGATTTCCAGATTGTGCTTAGTGAACGAGATAAGGAGGAGTTGATACGAGAGGGCAATGCCGAAGGTCCTGTTCAAGAACCTGACCACGCTCGCCCGGCCAAGAGATCCATGAACGAGCTTTTGCGCATTGCCACAGTCAACAACTTCCAGGGCGAGGAAGCGAAAGTCATTATCGTTTCCTTGGTAAGAAGCAACATCGACAAACGGGTTGGCTTTCTCAAGACTAGCAATAGAATCAACGTGTTGCTCAGTCGAGCTCAGCATGGAATGTACCTCATCGGGAATTTTGCCACCTATTCCAATGTCGAAATGTGGTCCAAGGTGCTTGGGATTCTCCGACTGAACAACTCGATCGGCACCACATTCAACCTGTGTTGTCCCCGTCATCCAGAGACAGCAATGTCGGTATCTAGCCCGGAAGAATTCGATCTCGTGAGCCCCCAGGGTGGGTGTAGATTGAAATGCATTGAGCAAGTTCATTTTCCTGATCTTTACTGTTCAAAGAACTAACATGAACAGGCGCCTTGAGCGATGCGGCCATGAGTGCAGAAGCATGTGCCATTTCTTGGCACTACATCAAGCATTCCGATGTCCAGCGAAATACGAGCGACTCTTCGATCCCTGTGGCCATGGGTGCCCTGAGTCCTGCGGAGATCCCTGTGGGCTCTGCAAAACCGTTGTCCCCGATGTCTTTTTACCATGTGGGCATACCGAGGATCGGATGCCCTGTCACGAATCGCAGAACCTGGGTACCTTCAAATGCAGCGTCAAGGTCATGAAAGTCGTACCGCAATGTGGGCACGGGGTCGAAGTCGCTTGTCACCAGGATGTGGGATCGTCGTTCCTCTGTCCCAAGCCTTGCTCTCAAATCTTGCGTTGCGGCCATGAGTGTCATGGTACCTGTGGTCGCTGCCCCAAAGAAGACGTTGTCAATCTCTATGATATAACGGCTCACCAAGAGTGCAAGAGGCTGTGCGGGAGAAAGTACAGAAGTTGTTCCCATATCTGTCCCCGGACCTGCCACAGTGGAATGGACTGTGGTCTTTGCGAGGTCCGTTGCGAGGTAAGATTCAAAGACATGAACTCGATTTTGAGTACTGCAGCAAGCCTGACCTGATCAGGTACAATGCCCCCATTCAAGGTGCTCCCAGAAATGGAGCCAGCCGTGTACACCTTGCGTTGAGCAATGCACTTGGTCCTGCGAACATCAAGCACGCTGCACCCTACCATGCGCGGCACCCTGTGACCGTCTGCCCTGCTTAAAGCGGTGTGCAAAGGATCTCAAGTGTGGACATCAGTGTCCTGGAGTGTGCGGTGAAACGTGTCCTGATGACTATTGCCAGATATGCTCTGGTAGGGGCAACACCAGAATCGACATGCTTGAACTCAAGACATATGCTGAAGTCAATCTGGATGAAACTCCCATCATTGTGCTCAGATGTGGCCACTTCTTCACAACAGAGACCCTAGACGGATATGCCGCAATCCATGGGGTGTACGAACAGAATGCCGCGGGGGACTTCATTGCGCTGCGAGAGTCTGCCAAGCTCTGGCAGTTCGTCCCCAGGTGTCCGGACTGTCAGGCCCAGATTCGACAATATTCCACCCAACGGTACAACCGCGTGATCAACAAAGCGGTCCTCGACGAGACCACTAGAGGTTGCATAGTCAGTGGAACCGCACGGCTCCGTCATTTTACATTGGCAGTTAATGAGCTCGAAAAGCGAATCCAGACTTCGAAGGAGGAGCATAGTCCTGGTCCAAACATATCCAACCCGACGGAGAACAAAGCTCAAGCCCACAGAGAGCTTGAACACATCACCACTGATGGACAGACAGCGTCTGGGCAGCAGGCTTGGAAAGTACATGGGAGAAATATCCGACAGAGAGCAGCCGCTACGGAAGCTCTACGATGCGACTGTCAGAGCCGTCCGTGAGTCGCAGCCAGTAGATAGAATGGAGAGCATGTCTATTGTGGATCGCATTCTACCACTTTCGCCTGATCAACGTATCGCCAGTGGCTGCCGAGCCCTACAGCTCAGACTGAAGTGCACAATCATAAATGCCCACTTCGAGTACTATCGACTGCACCGAGCTTTGCCACCGATGGGCGGTGCCTACGGCTTCAACGGTGCTACCCAGTTCTTGGCCTCCTGTAAGGAGTTCATCGGGAGTGCAACTGGTGCAGAATTTCCCCGGCTCTGTGTTGAGGTCTCTCTGTATTTTACGCGTGTCGGGTTTCTTTATCGCTCGACACCCCTTCCACCAGGCGCCTCCTACGGACAGTCTGACTATGTTGCGCAGGCGAGGGACTACCTACGCGAAGCGGAAGTACTCTGTTCACGCGGGTTTGAGGGTGCTACCAATCTCCTCTACGCAGTAGAGCGTTCCATTGTATTGCTCAAGAAGGCACATTACGAAGTGATAACCAGAGAGGAGCTGCAGTCGATCAAAGATGCAATGGTTAGAGGCCATGGTGGCATAGCCACCCATTCAGGACACTGGTACAACTGTGAGAACGGCCACCCGGTAAGTCTCCTTATCCGTTTCTAGACCTTCATGGTAACTGATTCTCCAGTTTGCGGTGGGCGAATGTGGAATGCCAATGGAAATGGCTCGTTGTATCGAGTGTGGTGCGAATGTCGGAGGTACTAACCACCGCCCCAGTGAAGGAGTGACTCGCGCCACCAACATGGAGAACTGGTAGGGTGGTAACACTAGACATTGCAATGTCGTTTGATGTATTTAATTTGACCAATGAATGGATGCCTGTCTTTTAGCTACAACAGTTTCAGCCGCACAGCTGCAAAGGAGGCCACCACGATTACAGCGAGAAACACCCCGACAATGCCAAAGAACCAAGTTAGTGAATCAATATCCTGTCCCGGGACCGTGACATTCATTCCAAACAGCCCAGTGATCATATGGAGCGGGACAAATATGGTCGCTAGCACCGTCACCTTGCTCAACCCCGAGTTCAACCGCACACTCAACCGCATGTTATTGACGCTCGTCTGCGCCAGAAAGTTCGACTGCAGTCTGCTCGTAATCTCATCCAGATGACCCAGCTCCGCAAGTATGGTGACCAGATGATCCTGCACATCACTCAGATATACAATCAGATCTCCCTCCGGCAGCGCAGAATGCCACCCTTTACTCTTGCACCGGTTCACAAACCCATTGAGCACGTCGGACTTTCCAGAGAGCGAATGCGTCAGGTGGTTAATTCGCTTCCGGATGTTGTATATGCGTAGCATGAGAGGCGTCATGTCGTCGTCGCGCGCGATGAAGATCTGGTCTTGGATTGCTTCGGATTCGCGCGATGTGCTCTCCATGTGTGGTTGGAAGCTGTCGATGACGTCGTCTCTATACCCATGAGTTAGATGTATATTGATATTGCCAGGGGAGTTGGGACTTACAGCAGGGCATAGCAGATCCAGTCACTTGATAGGACGGATGGATCATGTAGTCTTGAGATTCTGCTCCGCACTCGAGCTGCGTGGCCAGTCCCGCTCCGTGAAAAGGTAACCGTCCCTTGGCTGAAGACCAGGATATACAGCATCGTTGGGCTCGGCGTCGTTGAGGAGAGGGGTATTTCTCCTTTACTCTCCGAAGCTTCCTCGCTGGTTGTTGTTATTTCTGTCAACGTGCGCAACGAAATCAGATAGTACCCAGGGAACGTCTCGATCTTCTGCCGCGACTCCTGCAAGGCGATGTCTTCGACAGTCAGGGGGTGCATGAACAGCGAGCGAGCGACAACCCTGACGTCTTCTTCCGTGGCATCGCATACGTCCAGCCACCATGTGCGTCCGGGATCTTCGTTCTCTTCCCAGCAGCCAGCAGGGAGCTTCTCCCAGCTTGAGGCGTATCGGGTTTCCTGCGCGTTGCGGAAAAAGGTGAAGCGGGGAGTTGGCTCTGGTTCCATGATGGCGACCCCATTAGGCTGCAGTTTAGGGTCGGACGTAACAATGCGCTTTTCGCCATGCAGAAAAATAAAGGTGAAACTGGTGTTGAGTCTTAGATGAAGTTTGTGGTGATCGGGAGAGGATAATGAAAAGATCGATGCTTCAGCAGACAACAAGGGGAAGATGGACGTAACGTAGGACTTCCTATTCTCCGAGCAAAAAGCCCTGTAGGGCTGAGAACGTGGACCAGCGACTACTAATACAGTAATCATCTCCTCTACTTCGTCAGCACCGGCGCGTTAGACCCACCGTCCAGCATCCGAGATGTGCCTTTAGCAGGCAACAACATTAACAACATACCGACATGCATCCGAGGCCACGATACAAGCTTAACAAAACCTCACCGGTTTATGATCTGTCTGATCTCTGACTTCATTTCGCTTTGTTTCAGCCCTATCAAGCATTGAGATCGTCCTATACCGAGAGCCTGGCCCAATGGCAAATGTCGCGGTGTAAGTTCCTCGAGTCTGGTCCTGCTGGAGCCCAAGGTTCAGCCAATCACTAAATGTTTAGCCGAATTACGAGAGCGATCTGGCGGATTCTCTGGCTGTTTCTCCTTCGCCCGCTAGGGCTGTTCATCTTGACTGGAGGCGTGATTTCATTACTCCGCTATGGTGTGTCGGCTTGGGTCGGTGTCTAGGTATCCACCGAGGTATGGTTCGTTCGACTTGCTGTGATATACATTCACAATAAATGACGCCTATTTTTAGACCGGGTGGGCGGCTTCTCGTACCTACCAAGTTCAAAAGTTGAGGTTATTGACAGGGTACACGATGCGATTACCGGGAGGCAAGATCGGTTCAGGGTTACTAGAGGTGTACGATCAAGCAAGATGAATTCATCGGATTAGATTCTAGAGAGCTACTTAATATGAATGCTCTTTCCTGTCCAGCAGGTTCTATCGCCGACCTTGCAGCTAGTGTCTCTCGCCCCCGTTGTAGACTGTCTCACCGAGCAGCTCCAACAAATATCTCTCGCGATGTGTCAGGATTGTTCTCGCCTCCTTGTCGAGAAATCTTCGACATTCCAGAGCAAGGCGGGCTATCTCCTCTTGAGACCCGCTCATAAGATCTCGACATGAGATAAAGAGCATGTCTTCCTGGCCAACAAAGACACGATGGTCTGGCCAGGCATTGGCAGCCATTTCACAGAAGGAATAAAACATATCATTGTCGACAATGAATTCCATCGCTGTTTCCAGTGTCCCATGCTGTGAAATCTCATCCAGCCTAACCTGTGCTTCTTCTGCGGTAACCAACGCGTCAAGCACATCACAAGAGTCTCTGCTTTCCAAACCCTTCTCTTCGTCCACAGAAGTCACCCTCAGGTGCGTCATGAGCGGTCGATCGTACCCAAACTTCATCTTCCAGAACAAATTCCCAGCGATCATAACTGCGACACAGGGGATGAGAACCACATACCCCCACCACATCTTAGCAGTAACCATGGACGCCATGCCTGCAACTAGCCCATTGAGACCATTGATACCTGCATGCCACTGGAAGCTCCTGAACCGTTGCCGTATTTTCGTAACTCTTGTTGCCGCAGTCGAATCGGCTCTGCAAGCTGCGTAGCGACGGTGAAACCGGTAAACAATATACGCCGACCAGACAGCGTTGATAACCCCGAAAATAGCCGCGCAGCTATTCCCCACGAACCCAGAAAGGAGGTTGCTCGCTTCGAAAACGCGGTGGTCGGCGCCCCAGATTGCCATGATCGTGCCTGTGCCGACTAACAGGGCACCGAATCCGAGGAATGCGTCCATCAACATCCGGTCGATGATTTCTGTCCCCAGTTCCCGTGTGTTGACTCCTAGGATTGCGGAAATCCTGTCGTTTGGGTGTTGTATACACAGCAAGTTCTTGCGTTCTGCATAGAGTAAAGAGACGTTCTTCCAACTCAGGTAGAAGTCTCTGGCTGCAACAATAGAAACCAGCAAGGCGATAGGGCCTCCAATGGCCATTAGGATGACGGCATGGCGAGGAACAGGGATCTCGTTCCAGACGTTGGCGGCGAAGTCCCCTGCGTTGGCGAGTTCTAAGAATCCGACACCGGCGAGAAGGTTATTTCGGAGTCTTGCGTGATGGATAGCGACATATTGTCCTCGTGAGGATCTTTGGAGAGTCACTGTTGTTCGGTCGGTGGTTAATGTTGACGTGGAAAGCGCAGGGTCTCCTGATATGGCGACCATCTTGGCTCTGGGGCATCAGACGCAACGAGAAAGATAGGGAGAGGAGTTGAACGGACTCGAGGATGGCTAAGGAAAACTTGGCATCGCCCTGTAGGGCTGAGGATTGACCGCTAGTTGGGAATAATTCGCACACCATGTGGGTGGGTGGGTCGGGTCGATGGAGTCAAGTTAGGCATCATGATTCCACTTCCTGCTGTGCCGGTAGCCGATTGTCACCAAGGTGGAAGTACACCTCCTCGCCCCCTTGTGCTCTCTGCCAGCTCCCCGTGTAGCTTCCGTTCGGCTCTGAATATCCCCTCGCTGAGATTATCCACTGTCCCAGTCTGCCATGCATAAAGAGTGCCGTCCTTCTTGACGATGAAAAATCCACTCCGGATACCCCCCAAGTGTCTCTGTCGAGTAGCAACAGCCTTCGAACTCGGCGGCGGTCGAACGAATCCCATAGCCTCTAGTAAATGCTTGCTCGGATCACTAAGCACAAGGCGTGGGTTATCTTCGCATCCAGACCAGTCCCGCACTGCGTCCGACGAAAGGACCGACGCCGGGTATGTTGATATAACCACACTGGTGAGGTCGATGTGAGGGTATCTAGACCAGGTGGATACCATCTCGTATTCCAACCGCAGTTGTTCTTTCGATACGCGGGAGAATACGTGCACGATAATATCGCCGGTGCAGTCGTTTAGGATTTGCTGGAGACTTGTCTTGTTTCGTCCCTTGCTCCGCAGTGGTATGTGTAGGATGCGGCTGGGGAGTACATTGCCAACTGAAATCTCGCGGTCGGCTGGATTTGTATGCGTTCGACTGGGGTCACTACAGTCACCCGTGCATTGGGGCCTTGGGTTCATGATCTCATATCAAAATGAGGAAAAAGAACAGTGAGTGAGGGATTTACAGCCGGGGCCTGTCGAGAGGGTTTTACGGGGAGATAGTACTCTTTATATATCCAGAAGTCGCCGAGGAATACGAGCCCAGCCCCGGTGAGAGAATCAGCCACCAACCAACTGGCACATGAGAATTTGAGTCCTCGAAAGGTAGCAGCGGACCAAAGAAGGGTAAGTGAATTGAAATTTTATGGAAAATGGCAATCTACAGGGACCATGCTCCGATCATGGCAACGCAGAGATTATCAATCAGCAGGCTCCATACCCATGCCCCTGCCCCTGCCCCTGCCCATCACCATGCCCATGCCCATGCCCGGCCTCCCCAGCAGATCAGTGAGAACCTGATTCTGTTGCACCAGCTGCTCAGGGCTCATCATATCCTGACCCGCGCCAAACGGTACATTGGGAAACGGCAGATTGGGAAGCGGCACCCCACGGCCAGCTGGCCGCTGCTGTTCATTCGGTCCCTGATTGAAACCAAACCCCTTCGGTTGTTCCTTTTCCTTTTCCATCGTCATCTCCTGGACCCAGCTTTCGACCTTGTCGCACGCTTCCTCGGGCTGCTGCTTGTACCGTAGAAGGAACCCCTGCACTTCTGCCACGCTGAACCGTCCCTCGGGCATGCTCTTGGAAAAGGTCTGTGCCAGCTCCTCTAGCCGGTCTTTGCTGACGGTGTGCTGTTGGGCTGGATTGATGCCATTTGGCAGCTTTTCATTTTCTCCGGGTCTCGAGACGGGGTCGCGACTGGGATCCTCCGCCGTATCCTTTTCGGTAGACGGTGCCTTGATTTCAAACGCATCGCTGTACATGGCCAAGAACAGATTCCTGAGCTCTGTATGAGAAGGAAGCTCGAATCGAATGTGCAAGTCCACTCGGCCCGGTCGAATGAGTGCGCTGTCTAGACTTTTTGGCTGGTTCGTGGTCATGATCAAGATACGTCCTTCGTGCGACGAGACGCCGTCGATGCCGTTGAGCAAGCCTGATAGAGACACTCCCGTGGTGCTCTCCTTGGTCTTTTTTGGGGGTGGCATATTGAACATGAACGGGGAGCGCATGAAGCCAGGTTTGTTCGGGGTTGGCTCCTCCGGCTGGCCTGGCACGGTGTCATTTCTGGTTATCCCTGCTGCATCAACATCCTCCAACAGTACCACACACCGGGTGGGTACCGTCGAGAATAGTCGCATGAACTCCGATTCAGTCATCCCGGCATCCCGCAAACTCAGAACATAGATATCAAGCCCAAAAGCACCCGCGATTGCAGACGCCAGACTTGTCTTGCCTGTGCCCGGAGGTCCAGAGAATAGGTATCCACGTCGATAGGGAATTCCATGGTTCGCATACCATTGCTTGGTCTGGGGATGGAGGTACTCGTTGATGTCGCTTAGAATCGTCTGCTTCTTGTCCTCGTCCAGAATGATAGTCGAGATCGGCCTAGCTGGCCGTGAGACGACCGGCCTCCATGTAACCGCACTGTACGCTGCTTCACCTGCGCGATAGACGGTAACGTTCGCTACGGAGACCTTGCGAGCGTATGCGCGAACTTCATTCAGAAACTTTGTCAGAGGCGAGAGTGAGAAGCTGAGACACTGCAACGTAAGCTCGGAGCCCTCAAGGCCTTCTGGGCCCGGAAAGCGATTGAGACCTCCCATGACAGGCGCAGTGTGTCGGAAGAAGATCCAGGTGTGTTTGAAGCGGAAAAAGCGAGATCCTTGGAATGGCTTCAGCTGGATAGATGAGCTCTCGTCGACCTTTCGGTAATTGATCAGATTCCCTGGTTCCATTGCTACGCCTCCCAGTCGGGCCATCAAGGCCTTTTCGTGAGGGACCTGGGTGGTGGTTTGGGCCATGACAGAGAGGAAGTTGCGACGATGAAAGGCATGGTCATTCATCCAGCGAACAACATCGCTGTAGAGCGGATCTTCTCCCCTGACATGAACAGTGACAAGGCAGATCTTTTCGAGCAGGCTGTGGAGGAGATGTCCGAGGGAGCGCACGGATGCGACTACGGTGTTAAGCAGATTGGTCAAGTTGGAGAATACCAGGGGATCGAAGACGAGATTATGGCGGATAAGGCCCAGGACGTGTCCCGGCGAGGAATATGCCATTCTGGCAGAGTCCTGGAGATGGAACTGATAGAATGAGAGAAAAGGGAGATGAAAAGGAGGAAGAGGAAGAAGAAGAAGAAGAAGAGGGGGTCAACATCCATGCAGCACCACGTGACATCAAAGAACCAGCCACACCGGTGTGTTTGTTTGCTCTTAATGTACCTCTACTCTGCCATACTATTTACGGAAAATGAGAGAACAAGCGAAGAGAACAAACAGTATACCCGTTGCTTAGCGCCTCATCCGATACACAAGGGGCTGTTTCGCGGGGCTGTCCTGCTCCTCCAGCAGTATCGGCGCTTCCATCGATCGATTGTTCGCGCCATACCATGAAGCATTCTCATGCTATCACCATTTTGTTCGAAGAGTCCATATCGAGGCGAGGCACGCGACCACAATTGCTGTGCGCAGAAGATAAATGATAAGCAAACACTGGTGACTCGGGGGTCACTGTACTTACCGACTAGGATTTCGACGGCATGCCACACAATCACCCATCCAGCGTCCTGCTGTCCCGAGACCGTTTGACCCACAAGCATCCGTACCAGGGCAATGATGATGATGATGATGATGATGAACGCCGTGAGAAGGCTGATACCGACAAGCGCGAGCTTTCGTCGACCGGTGATTCGGGCTCTCCAGAGACTGTTACCGGACAGGACGATAACTGCGAGGGCGATCAGTTTAGTTATATGTCGTGTTTCATGTTACTCACTTGCAGCATCGGTGATAATATCAAGACTTGTTGCCACGCGAAGGCTCACACGCGAATACCACATGGTATGCTGGCTCGCGCAGTGCTCTGAAGTATTGTCAGACACGCTCATTCTATCCAGGGCAGTCTCAGCATACTAGTCTGGTTTCAACGAGCTTAGCAAGCATGTATAATCCAACTTGATGGACCACAAACAGAAGTACGCCAGGTAGTATCCGGCGAGCTGGGAACGCAAGAATCTGACTGTCGCCCATTCTATATTGGCGGGTATGTTCGTCACTCCACCCTGCGAGAGGGCGATGGAGAGATACAGCTGGTCACTCACCACCGTGCAGAGCAAAGTGCTTGCGAGCGACAGCAGCCAGGCGAACAGAACAAGCGCATCCTCCGCCAGCCAGCGACGGTCGAACTTCAGTCGGAGTGTAAATCGCGTCGAGAGAAACAAGCATTGAAGGCCAATGCAGACCCACAGGACGGCCTTGAGTTTCTGATATTAGTACTCCGTATAGATCTCTCGAGTAGCGGTGGCCTTACCAGAAAGACGCCTGGTTCTATCCGGTAAACAGACATGGAGCAGATCGAGTAACGCAGTGGCTTCTTACATTTGGAACTGGTGGTGTCCCAGTGGGTTGAAAAGGGCCAAATTCGATGAGAAACCAATTCTGCTTCCAATTTCTTTGTTCCAAAGGATAGGGCTTTGCTTGGACCTGCCTTCGCCCCCTTTTATTTCTCCTTCTCGCCCTTGCACAGCTTTTTTTTATCTGTTCTATTCTGCTCGTGTTTTTCGCTGTCAAGGTTGTAAGCGCATACTATTCTAGTCATGGCACTGCATCCCATTCTGTCTATCCTGGGTACCATTGCCGTCAGCTCGGTCATCGTCGGCTGCACACCCGGAACCTCATATGCTGCACGCTTTGGCGGACTGATCCTTGCTGTGATCTTCACTTGCAATTGTATCACGGGCGTTAAGGACGCCCTGGTCCGATCCCCGTGGGCCGGTATCACTCGCGGGTGCTCCATCACACTGCTTCTCCATTACATCAACCTCGCCCTGCTCTCCAAATGGTCCTTTCACAACCAGCATGGCGCGAGTCTGAGGAGCAGGCTCGGGTCGGGATTCAATATGACGCTCAACTGGAGGTTCATTGGCACACCTGATCAGGTCAAGTTCATCCGGGCGCCAGCTGTCGGGGTATCTAGACTGTCTTTTCTGCTCCGAGCAGCAGCATTTATCATCGTCAGCTATCTGTTTTTGGACCTGATGGACAGCGCTGCGGATCCAGAGCTAGCTGCCAAATATCTGTCTCCCGAGAATATCCCACTTCTCCGGCGACTCTATGAAAAGCAGCTCCCCCGCGAAGAGCTCATCGTGCGAGCTGTTTCGGGCCTCGGCATAGGCATCGCATTGGTGGCTCTCATAGGTGGATGCTATAACATTCTCGCATTTTTCAGTGTCCTCTCTGGCTTGTCTGCGCCGTCTGACTGGCCGCCGTTGTTCGGATCTCTATCCGATGCCTACACCCTGCGTCGTGTTTGGAGGTGAGCTCCTACATGATTTTCTGCTGTTCTAGTCGCTAATTGATGCAGTCATGTTTGGCATCAGACGACCACTCACAAGTTCCAGTCCTTCTGTCGTTGGCTCGTGCATGATGTCTTGGGTGTGCCCCGGCAGAGGAAAGCATCCTGGATTCGATATGCAAAAGTCGGCCTTATCTTCCTGGAGTCGGCAGGCATGCACGTTGCCCTCGACATAGCCAATGGAATCCCATTCAGCAAGTCTGGCGCTCTGCCATTCTTCTGCATCCAGGCCCTGGGAATTGCGGTTGAGGATACGGTTATCAATGCGTATCACTATCTTCGAGGAAGCAATCAGCCAAACAAGTCAACCCCTTCGGCGATACAGAAGATTGTCGGCTACGTCTGGGTCGCTTGCTCTATGATTTGGACTCTTCCGGCTTATATGTATCCCATCATGGCTTCGCCAGATGCCAAGAGCGGGGATGCCATTGTCCCTGTTAGCCTGGTGGCCAGGATGCGCTGATCAGTATCGAGCTCAGTGGTGCAGTCAGTTCGCGGGTTCTTCTGGCAGGGTTTTACCGTGTGTAGAGTTGGTTTGAGATGTACCACCGGCATGCTCACGCGGTTTATCCTATGCGGTGCAAAGGGATAGCTGGCGGTATATGGATGTCGGAACTATGTACCCCGGTCAGTTGCATCTCTACGTGCACAGTTGAATGATTATGTAGCGGCATCATGCGTGTACTTTCCGTTACCCGGTATGGTAGATAGATCAGACAGAACGAGTATTTGATCAAATACACATGACACCTCGTCCAAAGGAACACAAGTCTGCACGACAATACAATTATTCCTTCCAACGCATAGCCGTCAACCACCCCCCATCAACCAAAAGATCCGTCCCAGTGATAAACGACGCGTCGGGGCTAGAAAGAAACGCAACCACATTTGCAATATCCGCCGCCGTACCCGCCCGGGGAATCGGGTTACTAACGGTCGCTTCGTGGAGCTGATCGTGTAGAGGCCCAGCGAGTTCCTGGTGGCCCATCGGGGTGAGAATGAAGCCCGGGCTGATGGAGTTGATCCGCGCTCCTTTCTTCCCCCATGCGGCGGCGGAGGCCTGCACTCGGAGGATGTTGCCTCGTTTGGAGACTTGATACCCGCGGAAAGCAGCGGATTCGGCGTTGCTTTTGGAGCGGATTACTTCGAGGTCGGGGTGAGATAGTAATGCGCTCGCAGGGGCTGTGGCGAGGTGTCGCTCCAGGTCGGAGGAGAGATCGGCTTGCGCCAGATGCCCGGCAAGGCTGGCGATTACCACGAGCGAGGTACCAGGAGACGCGATTGATACAAACGAGTCGATAACATGCGCTGTTCCTAGCAGGTCGACCGAGTAAATGCAATCAAGGGGAGCTTGCTGGGGCGACAGGCCGGCCGTATGAGCGATCACTCGGATAGGGCCAAGCTGCGCAGCACGCTGAGCGAGGATTTCCACAGAATTCTGTTTCGAGATGTCGGTCAACAGAGTCTCAACATCGTGGCCTTCGTTTTGCAATGTTTGGGCAGCGGTGTAAAGCTGGGTCTGGGAGAAATCGGCCAGGAGGAGATGAGAGCCGCTTCCGAGACGACGAGCAACGGCAAGGCCCATTCCACCGCACCCGATAACCACGACAACATGCTTTGGAAAGGCCATTTGAGTTGGTCTTGGCTGAACAGGGAGAAAGGATGACCCCAGGAGGCTGGAGGGGCATTTTATACCCCGCAGACGAACGATGGGGCCAGCAGCAGTTGGAGTCGTTTTATTGGAGAATGCACCTCATTCTCGTTGTCACATCTTCACATCTCCACTCTCCTTGACCCTTTCCTGAAGAGCTTCATTCTCATTATGAATGATGGGGCGGAGTGGAACGAATCTGACTCACGAAGGGGCTGAGCCTGCTGTTGACTCATGGCCCCCATCCAACGAGAACGTTAAAGTCAACCTCATACCATGATAAATTGCGGCAATAAACAAGCAGAACGAAAGCAAAATGGCCACCAGCAGAGTCTTCCTCCTCCCCGAGCTCCTCGAGCCCATCCTATCGCACCTCCCACAGCGAGACCTTCTGCTCATGCAGCGAGTAAATCACCAGTGGAAAGTAGTAATCACACGAAGCCAATTCCTCCAACAGCAATTATTCTTCAAGCCATCTCGAATATGCCCACTCCCTGAAGACAGCCTCGCGGTCGACTTCAATCCCCTGCTACAGGAGCTGTTTCCGCCGTTTTTCGCCAACCTCTTCACCCTCGACGACTGCGATGTCGTCGCCGACGACGACTATCTTGCTATGCGATACTGCACGGGTAGGGATGAAGGAGTCCAGATCTTGCGCAAGCAGGAATGGTATCAGTCCGAGGCGAAACGGGCGGCGGTTCTGCGGCCGGAGGCGTCGTGGCGACGGATGTTTGTGTCCAACCCGCCGCCGAGGGTCGGTGATCTGGACATTGATCTCCCAGGATGCGGCTGTTATTATGGGTCCTTGGACGGGTCGGTTGCGCCAAGGTATCGCCATCTCAATGAGAGTCTGGGTTGGCGGATGGGTTTGCTGTGGGATCTGGTGGTCTTCATCTTGGACGATAACCCTGAAGGGGAATTCAGTGTCTCGTGGTGGCGGCTACGGTCGAGGGAAGAGGACGGAAAGGTACGAGCAGACCAAAGGGACAGCTGGATGCTCGAGTGGTTCATTCGGACGAGTCACAGCTGGGGTTGTTATGAGTGCGATGAGGCATATCATCCGACCGGGCTGAAGATTGTGGACAACGGGGACATGGTTGAGTATAAGGAGTTCGTCGAGGGGATAGCAGTCGAGAAGCTTCGGCTGAAGGAAGCTGTGCCCTTGAGTGTGTGGGCGAGGTATGAGCGCGAAGGGAAATTGACCACTCCGGCACAGCCAGGCGTCGATACCAAGGCAGAGACTGAAGACAGTGACAGGCAAGACGGCGAAGGGGGCCGAAGACAGCGTCGAGTTCAGCGACAGTGACACCGATGTCAACCGAGAATCAGGGTCTCGGTTCTCTCGCAGCAAAAAGACCAAACAATAACATTTGATCTCGTATTGGACCCTTGCCAATCTCGCTTCCTACAGCCCGTGTTGAATGACTGACTCGGCGGACCCTGCATGGCACGATCCCATAGGGTCTTTCTACTTCTCCAAGAATCGGCATTATCAAAAATCAGGTCTGGGCAGCTCTCGGCCTCTGGGCATCAGCCCATTTGGTTGTCGCCCAGCCGCGAGAAGGTTTGCACAGCCCTGGCTAAGAAAGACATGTCTGTTCTATTCGATCGTCTATAAAACTACATCTGCCGTGTACCAATCATCATTCCGTCATTCTGTCATTCCCTCAAACATGGCTAGTCTCATCACCTGCACAGTAAGGGCTCTTGGCCCGCATCCACTCGCCGTAGAACCACAGCAGCGCTGGTGCCACGAGTCCCATGCCCAGACTGATGAAGCCTAGCAGGCTGTTTCCCCAGCCGAGCCCCAGCGACCGGTAGAGACTGTCCGCAAACAGAGGGAAACTGAACCCCGCCATCGTCCGCACAAATGCCGTCACCCCCGTCGCGCTCGCTGCATACCGTGTGTACGAGTCAATCACGTACGTCTGGCAGCACTGGAAGCAGATGATCAATCCGATCGCAAACAGGGCTGCGCCGATGTTGGGCGCGATCCAATGCGTCTCATACTCTGCTGTCCAGCCGTAGATGAACAACCCAATAGGGACGAGGAGTCCACCAGGGATCATCAAAGGGATCCGGTACTCTGGGCGTCCGTTGTCCCCGTAGTATTTGGCGAGGCGGAGATACACCTAAAACAGTAAGCGAAGGGTCCAGATTGAGGCGCAGATCAGGCAGAAGCATACAATGTCAATGAGTCGGCCGCAGAACTGCAGCCCAATGACAAATCCGACCCCGAGAGAAATGTAATTCAAACTCGCTTTGCCTTTATCTTGGTTGTACCTTCCTTCCCAGACAGTAGGAAACGAGGCCAAACTGCGGCGGTTAGTGTTCGTTCAGTTTTTGGGCTGGAGAATACGTACACAAGGTACATAAGACCATACTGGTATCCTCGGTATAGAGCGACAGCTTGAATGGCAGGCTGCGTGAAAAGCATCCGGAATGGCCGGACCAGGTTCTTGCTCAGAAGCTCAGGAAAAGTGCGATCGGGCTGGTCGTACTCGGTGTAGAGCATGTGGTTTCCGGTCTCCTTCTGCAGCCATTTCTTCTTCTTCGCGAGAATCTTCGGGGCATAGGTTTCGCGCAGGAAGAGAAACGCGAGGATTTGGACCACAGCATCCGCCATGGAAACAATCCAGAAGATCCAGCGCCAGGATATATACTGGGTCAGGTATCCACCGGCTGGGTCGCAGTTAGCGAGTGTCTTTTGTGGAGAAGACTTCGACATACCGATGGGTCCGATTGCAGGGCCAATAAATGGCATCACGCTGTACACAGCAGTAGCGGCTCCTCGCTCATTCTTTCGCCAGCAGTCGCTGAGCACGCCTCCGCCAATCTGTTGCATGTGAGCGATGGCAGCGATTATCAGTTTCAAATACATACAGCTTGCGGCGCGCTTCCACCAAGACCGCTCAGAAATCGAAAAGCAAGCATCTGTTCGCGAGATGTCGCAAACCCGCACACAGTGTTGAAGATAAGATACACCATGTTTGCGGACTGCAGTACAACAACTCTGCCGTACATCTCCGACAGAGGAGCGAGGATAAACGGGCCAAGAGCGTAGGCGAGGAGGAAGATCGACATGACCAGATACTGCTCAATGTCGGATTTGATGTTGAAATCATCCGCAATCTCTTTCAAGGCGGGGGCTACCATTGTAGAAGAGACTGGAGATATGAAAGTAAAGCACGAGACCAAGAGCGTTGCCGACCACTTTCGGGCGTGGCTCCAGTTCAGCGGATTGGCAGGGTCCTTGGGACCAGACCAGGTGATCTAGCAGCGCATGAGTATCTGGCTTCCATTGAAAATCAGAATGCTTACGAGCTTTGGCTCATTGTCGGAAGTGAAAGGGATCAAGAAGCTGCCCTCGCTCGGGGCGATGGACCGCTGCTCACTGTCCTGTAGCGACTGCACGTCTTGACTGCTCGGAGTCAAAAACAAATAAGTCATGGTTGTGCTTGTCTTAACGAGTGACTGAAGCAATAGATAGCGAATGAATAGATGAAATTAAACTTCTTGTCTGTTGTTGGAATACTTGGGCATTGACCGGGTCTGCAGTCGGCCTTATACTTCACCCCAACAGCCTCGCTGGACAACAACACGGCAAGCGAGCACCTCGGCCGCAGTCGATCATTATTTTTGGCTCTCCAGCTACTTGGCTGCGGCGCAGGGTCAGTATCGAGCCCCGAGAGTCAGGGACCAGCAGCGGTGGCTTGCCAAGTTGCAAGGCAGCAAGATATCGCACTTCGTCTTCAAAGGGTCTTTTGATCTGGGCTACGGCTAAGCCACAAGCGGAAACTGAGCTCGTGGAGAATAAAGTCAACCCTAATGGTGTGACGGAAGCTGTGACTGGATGATAGCGAGAGTAGGAGTGGATATGCTGCTGCAAGCTGTGGCCGGACGTCACAGAACCCCGAGGACCCTGACTCTAGCAGACCCTCTCTGGCCTATGCAGATCCCTGGAGTACTGCGAGCCAAGCATTCGGGATTATAGGCAGCCAGATAACATTTTTAGAAACCAGATAGGGCTCGCTCACCGCACTGGTTGTGACGTCCCTACCAGGCGTCTGCGAGGAGGTCTCCTGCCTCGCGCGATTGAGGCGAAGCAGCAGGAAAGTAGTATAGCACGAAACAGAGGGAGACAGCAGACAATCACAGAGAAACTAAGCGAAGTATAGTCGACATCATGCCAAAGGCTCTGGCCTTGTTGGGACTCGCGAAGTGTATAAGAACGTCCACCGACCACCCCTCTGTAGCTCTCCATTCTCTCCATATCAGCTCCAAACCATTCGTTTTAGCATCTAACATCTTCTCTCGTTAGCACATCTTCAACTTATTCATTCGTTCTTCTCCATCTCATCCATCATGAAGGTTCTCGTGTGTCCCTCCGGCTTCAAGGGTAGTGTCAGCCCCGATACAGCTGCCGACTGTATCGAAGCAGGCATCCTGCGCGCTGCCCCCACGGCCGCCGTCCGCAAAGTCCCGCTTGCAGACGGCGGAGAGGGGTTCGCTCATGCTCTTGTTGCCGCCACGGACGGCACCATCCGCAAGCTTCGTGTCATCGGTCCGGTTGGAGAACCCATTCATTCGTTCTATGGGATCCTGGGCAATGCTCCGGTCAAGACAGCGGTCATCGAGATGGCTGCTGCTGCCGGTCTCAGCCTTGTCCCTCCCTCTTGTCGCAACCCCTGCGTCACCACCACGTTCGGTGTCGGCCAGCTGATCGCTGCCGCTCTGGACGAAGGGGCCAAACGCATCATCATTGGCTGCGGCGATTCCGGTACCAGTGACGGTGGTGCCGGTATGCTTCAAGCGCTCGGTGCCCGGCTTGTAGGTCGGTACGGACAGGAGCTCCTGCGCGCAGCAGGGGGGCAGTCCCTCATTTCACTTGCCGGGGTGGATCTATCGAAGATGCACCCCGGGTTGAAAAACGTCGCGATCGAGGCAGTCTGCAACTGGAAGAACGTGCTCTGCGGGCCGCAGGGAGTGGCACGGGTATATGCTCCGCAGAAGGGGGCGACAGAGCACCAGACTGAAGTCCTTGCCGCGGCATTGGAAACGTACGCGGTGGTAATTCACCGCACGCTTGGAATCAAGATTGCGGATGCGCCGGGGAGTGGCGCATCCGGGGGGTTGGGCGCGGGGCTCCTGCTTCTCGGAGCGAAACTGCGTCCTCGGTACGAGGCCTTGATGGAGGATTTCCAGATCAAGGACATCTTCGACGACTGTGATTTAGTGATCACCGCAGAAGGCGGCGTGGACGATCAGACCCCAAAGGGGAAAATCCCCGCGGAGGTTGCGATGCGTGCGAAAGCAAAGGGGATTCCAGTGATTGTGCTGGCTGGGACTGTTGGGCGGAATGCGAGCGTAAATTATCAGGTGGGGATCGACGCGTTCACCTCGATTTTGCAACGGCCATCGACACTGGAGGAAGCGATCGGGGAGACGGAGCGGCTGTTGGTGGAGGGCGCTGAAGGAGCAATTCGCTTGGTTGGAATAGGAAGACGCATGGTTCGCTGATTTACCGGGTTACTGTAGTTATGAGAAATGATGATGACGATTTTGACGCTAAAAGTTGTGGCCAAACTTCTCCTCTCCGCGACTTCTTGGTGGAGCATCATGTGACTGTAGGCTAGACTCTTTCTTCGCAGTCTCTCTTTGCTTTGGGGGCAGATGTCTGTTTTATGTATGTCTTCTCATACTTCCATCAGCTTGTTTATCATGGAAGAAAGGTTTGACATTGCTTGATAAAGCTAACCCGACGTGACCTTGAGCATCCATCATCTAGTACTGGAAATATATAGTGATGTTTGTACACGATGGGAGTGTGATGGGCGATCCGAGCATTGTTGGAGAAGGACCTTGCATGCGGCACCCAAGCATGCTTGAGTATTAATCTAATATCTCGGGGTGATCGGCTAGTATATAGACTCTAGCGTCTATAATCAATGATGGTTGTTACACTGTAGGCACTCGTACAGCGGAATCTTGTATATCGCGCATAACCTGACTCAGCAGGACTGCTAGTTAACCTGTGCATAATTATCCACGCGTCGCAATGTTTTGATTTTGACCAGACCCAATCTTCCGCAGAATCAGCACCATAGATGCGATGCTGACGTATGATGAGTGATCAGTCATTTCATCCCTGTACTACCTACCTATGCAGCCGTGCTTAACTCCGGGGGCGAACGGTGTTAGGTGATAGGGTATGGCAATAGCCTATTGAGACCCAGAGTACAGAGTCTCTGCTTAAAGGCTGTTTCTTGCACTGCAGCCGTAGCTTCTAGGTCTAGCCGCCGCCCGCAATGTCTCCTTTTGCATTCGAAACCACCGTTGACGACGTCGCTGCGGCCCTTGATTCCCAAATCCGAGGGAGAAATGGTAAGTAACCTGGGATATCCACTAGTTCCCAATTTCTGATGTGCAGACAGTGATTATCACCGGCACTAGCCCTGGTTCGCTTGCATGCGAGGCCGCCAAAGCCATTGCAGGACGCCACCCGGGTCTATTAGTGCTGACAGCCCGGAAGCTGTCCCTTCTGGAAGAGACCAAGGCTGCTATCCTTTTGCAGTCTCCAGATGTGAAGATTAAGCTCTTGGAATTTGATCTTTCTAGCCAGGAGTCAGTCCGTAATGCAGCGACGAGCCTCACTAATGAGGAGAACAAGTTCGACGTGCTCATCAATTCAGCTGGTATCATGGCATCTCCGTATGCTCAGACATCAGAAGGCATTGAATCTCAGTTTGGGATTAATCATATAGGTGTGCATTCACTCTCAGCATACTCTATCAGAAACTGACGAGATTGATGCACACAGGACCGTTTCTGTTTACCAACCTTCTCATCCCCGTGCTGGATGACGGTGCCACTATCGTCAACGTGACGAGCCGCGGGTACCAGATGGGTCCCATTCAGTGGGATGACTTGAACTTCGAGCACACCGAGTACAACAAATGGCAGGCCTATGCCCAGTCAAAGGCTGCGAATATACTGTTTAGTGCTTCTCTTGCGAGGAAACTGCAGCATAAAGCCATCACCTCGTTTAGTGTCCATCCGGGGAGTACGTTCGCCCTAATGTGCCCACTCCCATCACATGCTAAGGTTGATAAAGGCATATTTACGAATCTTGGACGGCATCTAACCCAAGAGGACTACGACATGCGTGAGTTTACCCTCACAACTTTCCAGCATTAGGCTCACAATAAGACCCTGCCAGTATCGGGGATTCCCATGCAGTACAAGAATCCCCAGCAGGGCGCGGCAAACATGGTTATTGCTGCCTTTGATCCCTCCATCAGAGGTGGGCCTTTTCTACGCGTGCAGGATACTCTTCCTCGACTGACCGAGCTACTAGCCCACAACGGTGGCCACATCGACGATGATTGTCAAGTCAAGCCCATTCCGGAGGCTTTCGCATATGCGATTGGCATTGACAATGAGGACAGACTGTGGGAACTTAGCGAGAAACTCGTGAAGCAGAAATTCTCTTATTAGTACGCTCTAGTATCTCTGCTGATTAGCACGCCTAACTCGAGGAATCTATCGTTGTATAGAATCAAGCCAGTTCACACTCTATAAGGGACTCCACACCCCGCTGCGCAGTCCAGATCTTGGCAATCCGCAGTCCAGCTGATTCCAACAAAGCGTGCCATTGGCGCTCTGTCCGCTCCCCAGAACCAATCTGCATCATGATCAGGTCAAGACTCGTAGTCTCCCAGTAGGCTCCCGTGTCGGGGATCACGTTCTCGTTGATCAAGATCTTGCTATTTCCGGGTTTCATGGCTGCCACGAGATTAGCGAGGATCTTGCTGGCAATATTGTCAGGCCAGTCGTGCAGCACGGAGTGCATGTAGTACGCGCGAGCACCTGAGTATGCTTCATTAGCACCATGTTAAAACTTGCATAGCGGCAGATACGCACCTTTGACAGGCTGCTCCTTGAAAAAGTCATGAGCTGTAACGTCAATAGACGGATGCAGATCCTTGACAGAAGAGACCACCTCCGGGAGATCCTGCAGGATCAACCGACCAGGAACAGACGGCCACTTTCGACGAAAGTCCGACAGATCATGGCCAAAGCTCCCACCAACATCCACTAACAAGACATCTTCATTGCCGATCGTGGTCCCATCAATCAGTTGCTCTTGCACTGGGTAAAATCCAGGATCCATCCAGCGGACGCGGCCCTGCGCGTAGACACCCATGTGGTTGTTAAACTGCTTTGCCGTCACGGGCTCTTGTTGCAGGTGGTCGAAGAACCCCAGCTTCGTGTTGTAGCCGAGATGGAATGCCGTGTCTGTCGCGCCCGTAGGGTTGCGGTAGTTGGTTTTCTCCAGGAATTCTGGGAGGGCGAGGATGCCTTTGGTAAATCGAGATGTCCTAGGCGAGGTATGATGAGCGGATACGATCTCTGATAGTATCGGAGAACATACATGAGAGGGTATGCATCGCTATATTTCTCCTTGGTCAACACCTTTGAAAGTCCAGTCGAGCGATACTCATCGTGGCCGGTTTCGGTAAGGACACCCATCGCTGCGAGATGTTTCATCATTCGGCCTATCAACAATAGCTCAGGTTAGGTTGCCAACGGTACTGAGGACCAAGGCTTTACTAACCCAGGAGTATTGGATCCGCGCCAGTCGACTGCGCCAGCTCGGTGACAGCCTTGGGTGTATCATTTGTGCCGAGAGCAGTAAAGAGGCGGAGGGAGACAGCGGTATCAATGGCAGCGTAGGTCGTAGACTGCGTCAACGCTCTCGTGTCAGCTCTTGTTGCAACATGGCATGATGCGAGTCCCCTACCTCTGACCAACAATGTCGCAGAATGGCTTCTCGCGGGGTCTCCAACGCATACATGAGAGATTTGGCGGCTTCAAGTAGCGACAGACGTGCTTGACTGTTGGCTTCGAGGTACTCTCTGCCTGTAGAAGCAATCTCCTCAAGCAATGCGGGAACCTGAGCAGGTAGATTCGGGGATACAGCCAGCTGCTCCACGTTGACTGGCTTGCCATTGACTGTTGAATCAGCAGAGCCATTGGCCTGGCCGTTGGTAGCGGTCTCGTTTGTCATGATGCGGTCTACAATGGAAATCTGTGCAGGTCAGGACAAAGACGGAGGGGTTGCGACAAGAGGAATGTCCGCCCCTGTGAACGAACGCAGGATCGTCGCATAGATAAAGCTATTCCCAGATAGAGGGCCGAGAAGCTCATCATTACACCGGGGGACTGTGCCGCTGCCAACCTGCATGGCGGGCGAGCCACGGTAGAGGGCGTCGGGGTGCTTATTGGCCCTGGTAGGCTCGTGCTGACCGGGAGGTAAATCCTGGCACGATTAGCGCTCGCTCCAGGTGTTCGATCCCTGGCTAGTCGCAGCAGTAATGACCTTAGCGGCCGCACCAGGCACCCTAAATGCCAACGATTGTCGCAGCTAGGTTGCCATAGTGGTACCTTTTGGCGCAACATCAACGGCCGAGAGTCTAGATATCCACCGCGAGCCGTCCCCTATATTGGTTAACACGGAGTCCCCGGAACACGGTGGAGAAGATGCCTCTTTGACATTCGCTGATCTAGGTCATTAATCTGGCCACCTGCTTGACACTGCCGTTTCAAATGATAAGCATCTGATTGACTTTCTCCTTCACAGGCAATCCCCTTTTCAATTCGAAAGGACCATATTTGACTGCAAATTGTAGGAGAACTGCCTCGTTGGCGTTCCTGACAGAACTCCAGCAACCGCCGTGATCCTGCTACGACACCATGAATATTACACCGGAATATGCAAATGAGACTCGGGGTCCCCGGATTGTTGGGGTCTTCTGGGCGTTCTTTGCTGTCAGCTTCGTCATGGTGGCTGCCCGCCTGTACATCCGATCGTGGTGGCTGAAGAATATTGGCCTCGACGATTATATTATTGGGCTTTCCATGGTGAGTCTATACAAGGTTACTTTTGTATGCGTGCGGAAATGTTATAGTTAACTTGGGCTGAAGGTAATGCTAACAGGGTACACGGTCCTCACGACGGCGGATGTGAGTCTGGGGTACGGCAAGCACACGGTGGTGATAATGCGCGACGGTGGCATGGACCGGCTGGTCAAGATTCTGCTACTGAACTACATCGACTTCACTCTCGGAATCATGTCATTTACGACGCCGAAGCTGGCGATCGCCGCGCTGTTGAATCGTATTATGAACCCCGGGCGCTGGCATCGCATCTGGCTCTGGACTCTGACGGGGCTGGTATTTGTGTCTTCGGCCATCTGCATCATCATCCTCTTTACCATGTGTGACCCCCCTGAAGCGCTCTGGAAGATCCAATTGATGTCCTCCGGTGCTACCTGTCGCCCGACCAGCGTCTTGGTAGGCTACGCGATTTTCACTGGCGGTAAGTAGAGATGGAAGATATACCCTGGTCTCGACTGATGGTGGTAGCTGTTTCTGGATTCGCCGACCTTTACCTGGCCATCTACCCGGCTGTTGTCCTCATGCAGCTTCAGATCACCCTGAAGAAAAAGCTGGCTCTGTGCGCCGCCCTTGGTCTGGGAGCAGTGTGAGTAGTCTCTCAATATAGGAGACCAGGCGCTTCTGACATGTTTAGTGCGTGCGCGATGGCCATCGTGAAATGCTTCCAGCTGCCTAGCCTGCATGACACAGCAGACTCCACATGTATGCTACTCGTATAGGAATGATTGAGCCCGATGCTGATAGTTTAGATGCGAGCGCCGACCTTGTTATGTGGACTAGGTATGTCTATGTACCACATCTTATTGAGCTCTTCGCTAACCACGGTCTGAACTAGCATCGAGTCGAATATCATCATCATAGCCTCCTGCATCCCTACCCTCGGCCCACTCTACGAACTGCTGCGCGGCAAGCGATCCTGGAGCTCTCACCACCGTGACTATAAGAGTAGTCACCAAATCCCCTCTACGAAAGGCGACTCACATATCAAGAAAATACCATTTGGCTGGCACAGGGAGGAGGAACTGTTTACAACGAATATTGGAACGGGGAACAATGGCAGTCAGGAGAGCATTTTGGGAGAGGACAAATCCCAGAAACGTGCACCCCCGGTCGGCCACATTCATCGAACGGATCAGGTGGTTGTTGAGTACGAGATGAGACCGATGGATTCCTAGAGCCATTTATGGCCATGCTGTGCTAGTAATTATGCGAAACGATACCCGTTCTTTTCCACCCGGACCTTCGCTCCCCAAACTCAAACCTAGAACTGCATGATATGTGAATCCTAACGACGTCCCTTGATGAGATCAGCTGCCTTCTCCGCGACAGCATAAACGGTGCTTTGGATATGGGCTGATGGAACAACAGGCATGATAGACGCGTCCACAACCCGAATACGCCCTCTCGAGCCGTACAATCTCAGCTTGCTATCGACGCAGCCTCCGTCCTCTAGCTTCAACATGGCACAGGTACCACTTGCGTGATCAAATGTCGGAGACGCAGACGATCGGATGACAGCTGCAAGCTGGTCGTCGGACAGTCCTGGTGTCGGAAACTGCACAACCGTACCCAGCTCATTGTACGCCTCCGTCGTGGGAAGAAGCTCGGTGTTGAATCGGATACCATGAGTGAAGATCTGCACGTCTAGGGGGTTGCTGAAGGCGCGGTAGTCGATCAAAGGAACCGCGTACGGGTCGGTTGATGCTGCACGGACCGAGCCCCGACTGAGCGGCTTCTGCAGGGCGACGATTCCACCCCAGAGATTTTCTGTCAGCGTTATCTTACCCTCGGTCATGAATTCTAGCGTCGCCGCCTTAATTTTCTTATAACCCTTGATGATTGCAGCGTCTAGACCGGGCCGAAGGTACCTATCCGCTGGCTGATGAAGTGCTTGTTGCAACAGGGTCGTTGAGAGGTTGAGATGTTCCGCGGTAAGGAAAGATAGGGTATTCTCCCACGCAGCGGTCCACCGGCCAGTGCGATTGAGCTCGTAGAGCACACCCTGTTCGGCATCGTATGTCGCGTTGGAGTAGAAATAGGCCAAAACCTGCGTGGGGTCTTCCAGTTTCGTCCACTCCTCCGAGCCATATAGGGCTGGATGGTCTTGGAAGTTCTCTCCCACTCCCGGGAGGTCGATGATCTGTTTGATATTTAGGCTGCGGAGGACCCCCGACGAGCCGATGCCAGAAAGCTGGAGGATTTTTGGTGTATGGAGCGCACCGGCGGCCATGATGATCTCTTTCCGCACTCGTACTGTGCGGCGCTTTGCTGCAGAAGGCGTAGCATTGAGTGCGGTGTTATAGTCGAGGTATTCTACACCAGATAGATCAGGGGTGAGCCTGGTTACCAGTGACTCTAGCAGCACATGGTAGTTCCGCCTTCCCTCGCCAAGCTCATGATAGGTCGTTCTTGCGTAGGATCGCTCCCTGGTGACTGGATCAAGTGAGTTTGGACTCCAGAAACCGCCGATGGCATTCGCCGTGCCGTCAACCTGGATCGGAATCCCGAGTTGACGCAGCGCCGCGAGGAACGACTCTGGTGGGATCAGCAGTGTTCCCCCCACAACAAGACTGGAATGCTTACTCTGGGTCGTGGTAATGAATGGGGGATACGAAGACTGAAGCGGACCGGTAGTTCCATGGGCGTCCATATCATACTCGATTCCAAACTGTTGCTGCAGCTCCTCGCTGGGCGGGGTGAACGTTTCACTCTGCACGTCGGATCAGCTTTGCATCCGCTGCGACTGATGAGGAAAAAAAAAGACCTTTTTGAAGTAGGGTAGAAGCTCTTCCCAGCTCCAACCGTCGTCGCCGATTAACTTAGCCCATAGGTCATAATCGCCAGGAGCCCCGCGATCAAAGGCCATGCCATTGATGGCACTACTCCCACCAAGAACCCGACCAGCCTCGACTACAGTGGTACGGTTGTTGAGCTCGGCGTCTGGGAGAGAGGTGATGGGCCAACTGTGATTGACCGGCGCTAGGGACACATATCGCGGGTACTGGATCGACGGAGAGTAGTTGTCGCTGAAACCGTTAGTGTTCTGCGCAGAGAATACACAAGGAGACATACATGTTCCCTGCTTCGAGGACGAGAACGGTCGCTGCGAGACCTGTTAGACGGACTGTAGCTGGAACGTTGGTGGATGGAATGGGAGCAGGTACTTCCTGGGTCCTCTGTCAAGCGATTGGCGACAACCAGCCCACTGAGGCCTCCTCCGACAACGACATAATCATAGATGGGTAAGAGGTCTGCTGCTTTATTAACGACTTGACCAGGGAATGGAACTCCTTGGACGATTGCAGGGTATAGAAGGCCCAAGGCCAACAGCTTCGATCCCATCTTGCACAACAATCGTCGGGTGTTTTGCACAGGCAGCGTGCGGGGTAGTAGTCCATTTATATCATCTAAGGACGCCACGCTAATGGCCTCAGCTTCGGTGATTTTCGGTCGAATGCCCCTTTTTGGAGACACCTTGCAGGGGCTATTAACGTAGCTTCTCACATTCAGCTCCCTCATCATCAGGTCTAGACCCTGTTTTTACATAGCTGCTGCTGGTACATCGGCCCGCAACTTGATCCTGCTACCCATCGCTGTGCCCTCCTAGGCCCATCTACTTTCCAGTAGCAAACACCCGTCTGTGTCGGCTGTTGGCGATCCAATTGGCGATTGCAAGTACCTGCATTATCCAGATTCAATTGTTCTCTTCCAGGCTTCCGCCAGATACAGCCGTCCTCCACTATGTACTCGCGGTATTGATCGCAAATTGCCCGGCGTAGCCTGAGGTATTGTTCTTTATTACTAGGACGTAGGAGCATATACCTATTAGTGTGCGCTAAAAAGAACTTATACACCTATTGGATTGATGAACGGCTCCGAGGCTATTTGTATCGTGACCAGAAAAACTAGCCTGCTATATCCATCTCACTGAACCTAGATGAACTCCAAGGATATCTCTTTCAATGCGCCTCCAGCGTAATCTCCGCATCTTCAAGTCCGTCGCCCTCCGCCCGGACAGTAAACTTTCCCGATGCGCCGACACGCGGCCTTACAATGGCCAGAGCAAGACCGTTAAAGGCATTGCGCTCGTGCGACGGGAAAGGCGTATAGTCCGCCTGGAAGCCATTGTCCGTGGCGACAATCTCTCCAGGGCCGGTAACAGAGAACCGGATGAGATTGTCGGCTTCAGGAACCACATTTCCGTTGTCATCGATTACCTCAAGGGTAAGGAATGATAGATCCTCACCATCGGCTGCGATTCTGCTGCGATCAGCGGTTAGATGAAGCCCGAATGCGTCGCCGGCGGTTTGAACAGTATGTGTCGCCCACTCGGTGCCGTTCTTGTAGGTGACTACCGACACCTCTCCCGGCTCGTAGACAATGTCATCCCATTTGAATCGGTAGGTCAACGGCTCTCTCTGTAGGCGGCCTTGCGATTTACGATTCACGAACAGCTCGGCTTCATCGCCAGAGGTAAAAACATGGACCGGCGTGATCTGCCCAACCCGATCCGGCCAGGTCCAATGGGGAACAATGTGCGCCATTGGGAAGTCGGGTCGCCATCGAGCCTGGTATAGATAGAATCGCTCCTTTTTGAAGCCCGCAAGGTCGATGATTCCAGAATAAGCGCTTCGTGACTTACCGTACGGATATGGCTCGCCGAGATAGTCCCAGCCGGCCCAGACGAACCCACCGGCGACATATGGCTGCTCATCCTGCGTGCGGAATACTCGATCAGGCGATGAACCTGGGTCTGAAGAGTATAGCTCATACGCCGAGATCTCAAGAGAGGTGGAATTGCCGCCCGACGTGTCGTTTACTGGAGCGCTGATCTGGTTCGTGACAGGAAAGGAAAACGATCCACGACTGCTTAGAGACCAGGCAACCTCGCTGCCAAAGATGAGCTTGTCGGGGAATTGCTGATGGAATAGCGGATACTGAGGGTCTCGTCTGTTCCCCACCAGATGCGCATAGGCCGGTCCGTATCGCAGACCTTCGCCTTGGTAGTTCAGACTTATGAGATCCATCGTTTCGGCGAGGGAGGAATTTGGCCAAGCACTGTTCATCGAGGTGGTCGTCGGGCGAGTCGAGTCCTCCTCTCCAGCAATGCCGCGAAGGTAACGCGATATCCTGGCACCATCGGCGTCGGAAAGCTGCTGCTCCATAGGTTCGTTGCCATAGCTCCAGGCAATGATGGAGGGGTGATTCCGGTCTCGACGTATGAAGGACCGAAAGTCCGCCTCTCGCCATTCCTTGAAGATAAGATGGAAATCCGACGTGGTCTTGTTCGCCTCCCAGGAATCGAAGATCTCATCAATGACCAAGAATCCCAGTTCATCTGTTAGGTCTAGAAGCTCAGGTGCAGGGGGGTTGTGTGCCATTCTAACGGCGTTGACACCCAGCTCTCGTAAGAGATCCAACTGTCGCCTCGCTGCACGAACATTGAAGGCAGCACCCAACGCCCCAAGATCATGGTGCTGATTGACCCCTTGGATGCGCAGTGGAGCACCATTGACGGATAAACCATGGTTGGGGTCGAAGTCAAGCGTCCGGATACCGAATTTTGTCTCGTAGGAATCGAACAACTGTCGTCCGCTGTAGACTCGGGTCACGGCAAGGTAAAGGTTCGGGATTTGGCTTGGTGGTGGTCCCCACAGCCGGGGGCGCCTTACTGTCGTCGTGCCAGTGACAGATTTCCTACTGTCAGCCGGTATATCCACGGCCTTGCGAGGTAGTTGAGCGACCCTGCGGCCCTTTGCTCCATGCCCATGCCCAAGCTCAAAGATTTCAGTCTCAACTGTAACCTCCTGCTCTCGGTTGTCTTTGTTCTCCAGCTGCACTTCAATATCGACGGTCGCCTGGCGGGTTGAGACATCTCTGGACACAATATTGGTACCCCAGTGCGCCACATGTGTACGATCAAGCTTCGTCAGCCACACATTGCGGTAGATTCCAGCGCCAGGGTACCATCTCGAAGATACCCCGGAAGGATTTTCGACTCGAATTGCCAGCTGATTATCCTTTCCATGCTTCAGATGGGGGGTGAGATCTAGCTGGAAAGAGTTGTATCCGTACGGCCAGCCACCAACCAAGTGGCCATTCAGCCAGACTATTGGGTATGACATGGCGCCGTCGACTTCCAGGAAAATTGATCTCTTAAGGTCATCCCTAGAGACGGTAAGCTTTCGACGGTACCATCCGACACCCTGGACAGGCAGCCGACCCATTCCGGAGGAGATATTTGGACCCTCTCCCGTGTAGAAGGGCCCTTTGATCGCCCAATCATGCGGTAGGCGAACATCCTCCCACTGACTGTCGTCGAAATCCTGTTGAACGTAGGGTACATCAATGTTTGGTTCCTCCGAAGGTCGCTCATGATGATCGGTTGCCTCGTCAATGTAGGAATTGCCAGACGGAAGAACCCACGGCTTCAGCACCACTAGGTTTGTGTCATTCGCGTCAGGGCGATAGTCATAAACAACACCATCTGGAATCTCCTTTGAATGCCAGAAACGCCAGTTCGTGTTTAGGGTCTCTCGTACGCGCACACCTCCCGGCTGTCGTACGGCTGGAGTAGCATACGCTGTAGGTAGGAGAGGTAGGCCAAGCAACAACCCCCATGGACCTGGCAGAAGCCTCATTTTGATGATGTACAGTGTCTTGGGTCGGCCTTCCAGGAGAAACCCCGGGGGGATCTGCTGGCCCTTTATGCGTGTTTACCCGGTGCGTGCGAGGTTGCGAACCAATACGTAATGGCCAGGATTATCCAGCATACTGTGCTAATTTGGATTTCTTCCGCGAATAGTGACCCGCTGCCGGCTGTTTGTCGATCCCCCGGCATGATATTGCCCAATCGCGCTTTGCGAGACCCTGGCTACTCACTGCATTTACCCGAAACCCCTCCCTGGAGGTTGGAGTAGACAATGCCCAGAAACACGGTACCTTCATCCCCGCACCGATTTGCGGAAGAAGCACGGCCGGAGAGTGAGTAGGCAGTGAGACGCCAATACGCATCTTAGCCCAAGGTACTCGTACGACGCGCTTGTATAGCACAAGTCTCTACTATATTTGAACGCGCTCGTGAAAGATTATCGCAGCACGAAATTGATCATCTTACACTCTGCTCTCTCTTGTCGGACGTACATTGACGCAAGGATGCTACCGAGATGCCTAGGGATGAGTAGCAAGATTACTCAATCCTAGACACCTCAACCTGCTGCCATACTGTTTTGTCTAGCCGGTGAGAACCGCCTGCTCATCCTCGGTCTTGCCTCTCGAACCCAGCTGGTCATGAGCAGGAGACACGGTCTTCTCTTTGCCACCATCGCCCTCATCATCCACTTGTGCTGAGAGGTTACTGCTGTAACATCTCCAATCCCAATCCGTATTCCCCGGTCTCGACCGAATAGGGATTGACTCCCAGATCTTGACAAGTGTTTCATTGCAGGGCTTTATCGCCTCTGCAAAGCTGACATCGCCGAGACCGACCATATTGGGGAATTCGACGCTGGAGGGATCATCAGAGATTGCTCTGACGAGCGGGCGGAATGAAACAATGAAATAGCAAACCTCTTGATTTGTCCCCACAGCCATACCCACCGAGCTGTTTGGATGGTGGAGTAGATCTCCAGCGCAGAGTCTGTATTGAAATGGAGGCCTGAATCGGTCTCGCCCAGGGCTGGGAGACTTATCCTGCCGGTACGAAAGACGAGTTAGATAAGAGAGCGATGGCAAGGGCGCAGCCACGTACCGCGAGACCATTCCAAAGACCTGCGTCTGCCGACCGATGGAATGTAGCTTTGGGAATTCGAGCTCGATGGGGTTGTTGATGTTGAAACGGATGCCCGTGGTATAATTGAGGTCATGCATGCCCATGTCGCCCGCCACTTCGAGCTCGGGCGCCGATACCCTTTGATTGCTTTAGCATGGCGACAGATCATGATGGCCGAAGGGGTGCACCTCCAGATCCTCCCCTCGACTGTGAATTGAGCTGTTGTCTTCAGGGCCGGAAGGTCAACTACGAGCCAAGGGGGCATTCTTCCGAGCGTATGACGCGTCTTCGCGAACTTGAAGGCTAGCTCTTTATGCACGGTAGTCAGGTTGTTCAAATTAACGCTACCAATCATAAGCATCTTTCCAGCAGTCACATCCATCTCGTATCTCACCTGGCCCAACCGCCATAGATCCATATGTTATTAGCATCCGTCAAAGCACCAAGATCAAGGTTATTCGGTAAGAACGAGTCCAGCAGGAGGTCGCCGATGTGGTCGAGCCGGGGGAGCTCGACATCTATAATCTCGTGGAGGATGAGGGCGCCCGCGCTGACGAGATTAGGCAGCCTGATCGCGACCATGGTATAGTATATGTCCGCAACTGTGATACTCCCGTTCAAAATGGTGAGATTTTCGAGAACAAAGTGGGTGGTAAAAGACGGATCAACAACTAGATTCCCCGTAATGGATGTGCATTCTTGCAAGACGCCGAGGCCTTCATGGCTGTAGATGGTGGTCGTTGGCTCAGGGAGGATGCAGTCTCGCGCCAACGCGCCTGAAGAAGGTTAACAGGCCTGGTGGTACAATTAACGACAGAGGGTCATACTTCGAATGAGCACACCGGCAAGACTAAGAATAGGGTACTTCATCGCGCATAAGGATCGTGATAATGGAGCGGGCGTTGGGCGCCTTTTGAACTCCTGTCCCTGTCATCGTTGCATGGACTGACTCTTGGCTGGCGCGTAGGGACTACCAACCGGAGTAGTCGACAGAAGCACATGCTAACGGTATTAAACTACCTAGGTATCGAGCACCAAGCGCTAATTTAGGAAAATGTCATGGCGCCCAAGAGCTCTAATTTGTTGGCACGCGAGGTGAATCGACAGTGGGTAACTAGGTGGGTTGTGCAAGTATATTGGCCGTTTCACGAGAATGCCCCTCCCAATGCACATAAGATTGTATATCAGCCTGGCCGTAGTCCAGCTCGTGCTCGTGATGTACGTAGCCTGTAACCCAGCTTTATAAAGCAACCCACTTCCCTCTATTCCTTCTTGTTCTGTCATCCGAATCTTCCCACCGGTCAACATATTCTTCCTATAATCTTGACTCACAATGTTGTCACTCTATCTCCTTATACTCCCGCTGTGCTATACTGCAGTCCAGGCCCAACTTCCAACCTGCGCTGGTATAGGAAGTGTAAGTACTCCTCTACCCTTGTCCCCTCACAATTGCAGGCCAGTATTGAAACAATCGTCCATAGTTATATAGGGCCTTTGACGATGATGGAAATTTTCTTGACATCTGCAACTGTCCCCCTTCTCTATGGGGGTCTTCGAGGAAGCGGAGCGATGCTAATCTTGACCACAGACCCAGGGAGGTCGCGCATACACTGAAGTAAGTGAGGGGAAAACATTCTCTCAATACCCAGAAGGGGGCTCAAGAGTTAACTATGGGTGTGATCTCAGAAGCCAGAGGCGGAGCCCAAGAGACTTGGACTGCGTCTGGGAAGTGTCTGTGTTCCAGCCCCGAAGGAAGACCTGTAGATCACAGAGAGACGTGGGATTACAAGGTTGTTGTTTGCGCAGAGACATATCTGCAATATTGAATATGCCAGGCCTGCACTTTGTTTGAGCTTGCTTTTGAAAATTGTGTTTTGCGTCTATCCGCGACGCAGCTCTGAATTGGTGGAATGTCAAGTAGTTTAGCGTCAAGTTGACTCATGTTGATACGAGATCAGTCACAAGGATAAAGTAGTCATTTGACACGCAGGAAGCAGACAAGCGGGGTGAACAAAAATAAGGAAGAAGAGTTGATCAAGTTCACAACGCGAATATGACGTGGCTCGGTGTCGTACGTGTGCCACCAGATATTAATGTCTAGAGATGTTGGGAAGGGTCCGAACGCACGGAGTAAAAGGCAGGCATAAGGCCCTATACCGATCATTTCGTAAACGCTCGTCTGTTCTACTATGAACTTGCTCACATGCCCGGTTGGCATCCTTGAAAAGGCTTAAATGTCAGTGAGAGCTATGCCACCGGAATAAAGAATTCCAACACGTCTGTCGATTAGAATTACAATTTGGCCTAGAGCTGAAGATCAGATGGGGAACAACGTTCCGTCAATCCCGAATCACCTCAAGGATGACATGGTCGATGCTGATTGCCGCACACTTATGTTCTCGTGCCACTGGGTATGCACTCGGAGGTCACTGGTCCATTTAAACCAAAGGGAAGCAATATGATATACCCCAGGCATGCCATTATGAACTTGAGCCAAAAGTGATGGATAATGTAAAGTCCCACCACCTTCGTATTTAGAGCACCAGCACCAATATGCCGAGGGCAGACTCTGCCTTAGTTGGCATATCAAGTGGTCCCGAAGCAGGGATCTCGCCATAATCCTTCAACAGGTGACCTCTCGGTACAGGAGTATGTGGTAGACTGGAATTACCCATCATGTGCCTAACTTTTATGCGGAGCGAGCTCTGTCTGCTGCCTTTGAGAACTCAAGAATGCGGATCTGGCTGTGCCCAACGATGGTGCCATGTACATGTCACGTTCATGATGTTGTCTCGCGCCAACATCTAGATTGACAAAGGATACAGTGGGTATCGGAGTGACTTGGCTAATCTGGAGGACAAGACCAGAAACTCTTGACGAACTACACGGGCTTTTGGCAAGGCCTACTACTACCGGGGGGTGGTCTCTGCCAGCACGAATAATGTAAAGAGGTACGTTAAGGTATAACGGGAGACTCGACAGGGTACGAGGGGTGCTGTTGAGCTGCCCTGCCATGGCCCTTCAAGTAACCTTGGTAGAAGGGGTGCAAAGTCTATTTCCTGTCGCATAAAGTAGAGTACAGTGATATAACTTTCCAAGTGGAAATACAAGGTTCACTTGGCAATGGAAAGGCCGCTTCAGCGTCTATACGTCTGGTTATATTCCCTCGACAACAAGATAGTCATCCAAATACCCAAGAACATAAAGACCACACCCTCTGTGCCCAATTACCATCTGCCCTGTGCTGACAGACGTGTCTCCCACTTGACAGTAGCGTTCTGTGCCACCGAAGACCAGAGTTACATTTTTCGATTGTCGCATTCCCGCCGTTGAGATGCCTCCAAGCCAGCCGAAAAGTTGGTGAAAAGGCCGGTATAATCCTTGAACCCTGGTTGAGCCACCTGCCATGAGCGAGGAACCGTCCGTCGCAAACCCATTGAAGTGTCTGTTACTTCGTGTATATTCACAACGCCTCGCCACAATTCCACTTCAAGGTCGACACGAGTAAGAGTGGTGCCATGCGGGGGGTCAAAGGAAAGGCCAGTCGTCGTAGGCTGATTGGTAGCGAGAGCTGTCATCACAGATATGACATGTATAACAGTCATTGGACGGTAGGATGGGTTTGTCATGATATATAGAGGATTCCAAGGGGGTGGGTTGGTGTTGGTGACCGATTATAGCTGGTTCAAGCAAGAGCGCTCGCGACCATCATGGAAAGAAGGGTGGTATAACTGAAACGAAAGAGCCGTCGGAGTCTGAAGCGTTTGGCCATGTTTCTCACACTAGATGAGTTTGGTGTATGAGTATGACCGTACGTTGAAGTTGGCACCAAGAAGCATATATATATTCTCCCAGGCCCGGGCCCATTATGGCCGGGAATAGAACAAATTGGCAGGAGGCCTTAGCAGCTGGCACTAAATTACTGTCAACATCATTAAATGTGTCGTTCAGCTGGGGGGCCTGGTCGCCTTGAAAGTTGAGAGGCAGGAATCAGCCACAGCAAGACTCAGTATAGGCGTAAGAGGGTGAGAGTTGTCCTCCATCCCACCAGCGTCCCTTGCACACCCTCGTTGGCTTCTACCGTAAACAGATGACCACGGCCATGGATGCACTGACTGGTCTGTGGGAGGCTGCAGAGCGCAGAGAAGCCAAGAAAGAAAAGATGTGATTGGTACTGCAGCTGGCTGACACTCATCAGGCCTACAAATACAAAGCATGATAAGGATTCGATATTGACGA
Source organism: Aspergillus karnatakaensis (assembly GCF_047715665.1). Lineage (NCBI taxonomy): Eukaryota > Fungi > Ascomycota > Eurotiomycetes > Eurotiales > Aspergillaceae > Aspergillus > Aspergillus karnatakaensis. The sequence continues at coordinate 33,742 of NW_027395713.1, read as the reverse complement.
AGCCAGTTGGGCTGCTGGGAGACGGGAGTGCGCGAGAGATCAACAGGATGCATAAGTACGAAATGACTACCGTAATCTGGCCACGTTTCACTTGTCTTTCTGTTTATTTGGTGGGCGCTGCTAGACATATCTTGGACCAACCACGCCAACCCACCATGACTGGACTCAGTGCACGGTCATTTGGGAGATTGCCGAAAACAAGTTTCCAATGTCTCATTCGCCATCCACTGCCCGTAGTAAGACACCTCGGGCGACGGGGCTCCACAATGGCCGAGAACAGTCGCATCGAATACAATTGGGTCCGGGGTGTAGAGTCCCTCCAAGGAGATCAACCCGGGGGCTATCATCCCATTAGTATTGGTGACGTGCTGAATGATAGGTACCAGATCGCAGACAAATTGGGCCCAGGGGGTTACTCCACAGTTTGGCTTGCCCTCGATACCCATCTTAAGCGGTATGTTGCAGTCAAGGTCAATACAGCACACTCGCTTCCGCGTGAGACCCAAGTTCTTAAGGCTTTGTCGGCCCCTTCCCCGTTAATCCCACCTTCGCATCCAGTACGTAGTTTACTACCTGTTGTCCTGGATGAGTTCGAAGTGCAAGGTCCCAATGGAAGACATGCATGCTACACGGTAACCCCCGCACAAGGCAACCTCAGGGACATCTCGTTTAGCCGTCTTTTCCCACTCGAGGTAGCGCGGGCTCTGTCATAACAACTCGCACAGGCCGTTGCTTATACACACTCTCAGGGCTATGGTCACGGAGGTATGCCATGCGATCACGGCACTTACATGCCCAATACTACCAGGCTGACGCTTGCAACTCACTAATATAGATATCCACTTAGATAACATTCTGATTAAGCTCCCATCAAGCTTTTACGACCTTTCCATCAAAGAACTTTATGAAAAGTACGGCAAACCCGAGACGATCCTGGTCACTTGGTGCGATGGACAACCATTACCCGCCAATGTCCCAGCCGAGGCCGTTGTGCCGCTATGGTTAGGAACATATGCGGATCAGCTGTCATTATCCGACGCGCACCTGCTGCTGAGTGACTTTGGCGAAGCGTTTTCAGCCGCTTCAAAAGATCGCCTTGGACAAGATTGCCATACACCACCCGCCTTCCGGGCGCCAGAAGCCAAATTCGAGCCGCAAACGCCCCTCGAATATCCCTCGGACGTCTGGAGTCTGGCCACGGCAATCTGGGAGATTGTCGGAATGAAAGCTATTTTTAGCACGGAAGTCGTGCCCGAGGACGAGATCATAGCTCAGCAGTTTGATGTTCTTGGACCTATGCCCTCGGAGTGGTGGCAGCGCTGGGAAGGACGGCCGCGATTCTACGATGAGAATGGACAGGTCAGGGAGTCACATAAGATGAATCAATGGCTTCCGCTCCAGGAATCCTTCGAGGATGGTGTGCAGAAGTGGAGACGGAAGTTTGGACACGAGATCGGGGAAAACGAGACGACAGCCTTCCTGAATTTGATACGACATATGCTGTCTTTCCGGCCGGAGGAGCGACCGACAGCTGAACAGGTGCTACAGTCGGAATGGATGGTCAAATGGGCATTGCCCGATTACGAGCAGAGCAAAGCGTAGTTGTAGTGCATTCTTCATTCTCACCTGTATCAGATCATCCAGGACACTTTCCATAGCCAGCAGAGCTCGCAGACAATGTCAATCCCTACTCTTGACAATGCTAGACAGACCTGTCACTGTGGTGTAAAGAATGGAGGGTGTAGCGTGAAAGAACATTGAGGCAGCGAGCGTTGAGGTGACTCTTAAGGAGCCTGTCTGTCCCATGCGTAACCCTTTATTGTATCCATGCTGTCCCTCTTTACGCATTTCCGATGATCTATCTTCGATTTGGGAGCTACATCTGCGGTCAGCAGTGTTTACAAGGCACGGTTCTTTGTGTCGTAGATCTTTATTAGGAGTTGTCCCAAGAGCACACAGCGCGCCAGACACCCAGAATCAAGGCCTCACTATCTGTTCTCGTATCTCTCTGATCACTGGTTCCGGTGGCGATATTGGACATGCTCTCATAGAGCCGTTGCTCACCCGTGCAGGTACTACGACTATCGCTGTGCCTAGTCCTCTGACCTTGGTATCACCCATATCAACACGATATGTATCAACGCTGGCATTAATCTAGCCAAGCCCAGGGCGACCGTGAGCGCTGTCTCCGTCGACATTGTTCGCGAGCACATTGGGATCAACGGTCGGCGTCCTTTCTGCCTGTTCCAGGCTATGAACCCGCTGCTCGACGTAGCGAGAAGCCTTTTCTTGTTGGCGGGGCAGTACTTACGACTTTATATGTTCAAGTGTTCCTTTGGCTTCACCTCTTGCTACACTATTACGTAGCTACATGTGGTCACCGCAATGATAGTGCTGTTGCTTAGAGCCGGGTTGTCAGTGCATTAGCTGGCAACTCGAAGCTTAAAGAGATATATCTAGTGGCAACAGTCATGACTTGGCTTACAGCGCCTAAGTCCTTCCCCACTGCAAGAAGCCCTTGGTCCTCCAGAATCGCAAAGTCTGATGCAGAACCTCTGGCGAGAATGGAATATACTCAATCGCCGAGCCTTCCAACGCACGCACAGTGTTGGACGGATCATACCTCGGTGAAAGCTGGGCAGCTTCCCAGCGCGTCACATCACCCAGGACCGTTCCCTGGAACATGGGCACCAATGCCGCCAATGGATTATCAGGCGTCTGCCACTCCTTGACCTCCTCTACCCACTCTTTGTACGCGAGCGTCGTTGCAGGAAAGCCAGCCTTCTCAAGCAACTCGCCCGTCTGCTCGACTGTGAGTTATTGAGACTGATTACTGGCAACCAGGTCATACGCGCGCCCAAAGCTTTCCTGCTTGGAGGCGATGTGCAAGACTGCCTGGCATACGAAGTCCATTGTTGAGTACTCAAAACGCATGGCTTTGATGCGAGGAAAGACCCCCATCTGAATGCATCCCACTAGCCATCGCCCGATAAAGTCAGCCGGATTCCATGCGCCCGTCTGACTATGCCGCCACAGGAAGCCCCCGTTCTTGCATTCTCCGTACCATGACTTCGGCCGTCTACTGACTCTGCCCGTATCTGAGATCATATCGTAGGGCCTTGACCTGTGAGAGTAGTGATTTGTTCTCGAGGACTTGCTGTGTGCCGAGGAATATCCCCGTGGGACCCCAGACGTCAATGCTGGACATGTACTGGAAATAGTGGCGAGCCTGAGCACATGTTTCGTGCCCAGGATATTATCATGATAGTGCTGCTGGTAGGTTTCTGCAAAGTTGACTTTTGCGGCAACATAAAAAATAATGTTCTTTCGCTGGGCTAAGTCAAAGAATATCGTCTCCCCAAGAGCGAGATACTCGTTGCGAATGTCGCCTTCTGGAACACTAATTTTTTGCAGCAATTCGAAATCGGCTGGACAGATATCATAGCGCTCCATGGCCTTCTGGAGTCGACGGGCCCGTGATTCAACACCTTTCCTGCGAACAAGGCATGTCACTTGCTTTACCCCTGGATGTTGTAGGAGATAATGGAGCATAAAGGCGCCGACGAAACCTGTCGCGCCCGTAAGGAACACTCTGCCATTCCCGTCAGCTTCCCAGTCCGGGAGGAGGGTGAAACCCTATACAGTGCCTTCGGTTTGACCGTACGCCTTCCACAATCGCAGCGGCATCCCGTGTTTATTTGCTTGTGCAGCTTCCAGCACCGCACGCATCGCCTTGGGATTCGCCGCCTCGCCCGCAACAAGAACATGGCGCAGTCCGGCCAACGAGTCGGGGTCGACTCTCGCCACTATATTGAACAGTGCTGTAGGCATAATCATACAAGTGATACTCTCCTCGTGCAGGAAAGACAGGAAAGAACGGAGAGCTCCTGGGTCTGATGAAATCTGTTTCGGGATCGCAACGATTGTCGCTCCTGACAGAAGAGTAACCCACATCCCAAACAGGCTGAGATCAAACCCCGGGCTATTCAACGCGGCGACGCGGTCAGTCTTTTGTAGTGGGGTGATGCAGGTTCGGGTGGCGAGGCGAATCAGCCCGACCTCAGTGAGTTGCACCGGTTTGGGGGTTCCTGTTGACCCCGAAGTGAAGAGTATGGGCGACCGGGCCTCACAGGTCCCTGCAATAGGGGACTTGGGACTGTCACGTTGCTGATGCGATGGTTCTTCATCTGGATCATTGGTGCTGATATCGTCAATGCACACGGTGTCGAAAGCAGTCAACTTGGGTGCGGTGCCCGCGTCCACAATCACCAGATTCACTCCAACATCTCGAAGCAGGTCCCTATCAAGTGGTACGCAGGTAGCATTGGCGAATCGCACGGCCACTTGGGCAACCTGATTGAGGCCATGGGTGGTGACGATCCCTATCGGTTCATCTCGGGAGATGAGATGTTTTGTGCGGACTGCCCGTTGAAGACGAGACGAAATGGCCAGCAGTTCCACATATAGGAGTTTTCGCACATCATCAACTGCGTGCTGGCGGATGATCCTCTCCATTGGTAGGAACGTTGGGTTGAGGATTTTAATACAAAGTCTGATATATACATTTGACAACCGTCTCTACTAGCCCTGGGTTGATGGTATAGGTAGGTGAGACCATACATCACCGAATGCCCCCACCGAAAACTGCAAAAAGCCCTGCTCCCTGACAATACCCCTTCTGAGCAACGCCGTAAGGGTGCCGTGGGAAGCAGACATTCGGTGGGCAATTCTACGCAATCCAATCCCACAGTCGGCGTTGATGCACAATCACATTCTAACAGGCAACGTTGAACCACATGCAGCTTCGGCGAAAGCAGAGTGCATTGTGCACTACGATCCAGTAGTTGAGATCCCCGGATTGGGCGCTTGCTGTGATTTTGGCACAGGGAAAAGGGAACAAGGGACATGATCTGCTGTTCTGGGGCCATTTCTTATATCTAGTTACAGGCCCTACGCAATAGCAATATCCCAGCACGTGGATCATCGAGTCGGATTACATTCCAAATGCAGCTGCCCTCTTCCCTCCAGGCGTCTCTGACAGCCGCGCTCCAAAAGCGCATTTCTCAGAAGCAAGTCTTTAATCATCAAACAAACAGGCGTTGTTCTTGGTCCCCTGCTGGTAAAGGAGTTCCTCTGCAACTACGCGCGCAGCCTGATATACTCCACTGGCCCGACGTTGCCGACAGTGCCAGTATTCGAGCGGCGGTAACTATACTGAACAGGCCAGAGGGAGACAAGGTATGTACACCTACAACGTAGCTTGCCATAGACCACAAATCCGTGATTCCCACCAGATGAGTGTCTCTATCCTTACCAACGATGGCCTCGCCTTTGACCTGCGAGACTGCCTGGCCGCAAGAGGATACCGTCGTTCCACCGGGCGGCAAAAGGGTTCGGCTGAGGATATAAGTGGCCTTGCGATGTCAAGGCTTTAGCTATACCTAGTTAGTTAACTCCTTTCGGTCGGCATTCCTCCGAGAAGATGTGGAGAACCCCGCGACCGTCTCCAGCTTCAAATCTTCACATCTTCACATCTTCACATCTTCACATCTTCAC